>NC_051158.1:15434715-15734715 GCF_013339745.2 Dermacentor silvarum
AAGAGAAGGAAAACTGGGACCAACATTTAATTAAAAAAAAAAAAAAATCTCCACGGTCCTCCCCGACCGGCTTCTTCTTCAGGGGTGAGATGGCGTGAGGCGTAGCAGTGCTGATTGCGTTTTTTGGGATTTGACAGGCTCACAGACACTTTTCGTTAACCTTAAGAGTAAACGGCGGGAAGTGTTCCTGACGAACGAGTGATGCTACCCGGCGTCTTCTGTGTGTGCCAGTATTACAAAAGGAGCCACCGCGGCTGGCGGCTCCGGCGGTGGTTCCTTTCAACTTCCTTGTGTCCGCTTGTCCGCAGGCAGGACACAGAAAGTGCGGCCAAACGGTCATGTGAGGGACGTCCCCAGGTCGTATTCGACACATCCCTAGGATATCTATGCCCTGGCAGTGGATGTCCATGGGATATTATTATGACGTCATTGTTGCCACTGGGAGCATTCTTGCACTCCGCAAATTGGTTCCTATTACTCTTATAGCAAGTCAAGGCGTCCATGTCATCCGTATTTAGCCGAATGCACTGGGCTGACAGTTCGTTAAGAGCTGACAACTTCACACTGTTACACAATTCTGCACAAACTTGTAAGTTGGGGGAAATTTCCTGAACAACCCTGGGCTGAGCCTTAGGATAGCCAAGGAATCTTGTTATCCGATTTGATAGAGTGACATTACGGAAAAAAAGGGGTAAAGTCCTTTCACATGGACGAATTGTCCTTGCAATGCAAGATGTCTTCTTTTATTATTATTATTTTTTTTTGTGGAGAGTCGCAGGTGTCCGTCCGTCCGTCACATGCCTTCAAAGCCGCTGTCTCTCTGGTTTTATTTGAGAAAGGGAAAGTGTATAGTAGAAGAATCGAGATTTGGACATGTTGGTACTTGTTGAACATCTTGAAGGAGCAGCGCAAGACGACTGCAAGGACAGAAGTTTTCCTGCGGTCACGTCTATATATCGGCCAAACCGGTGGCTGCCTGAACATTAGATTGTCATAACATGGGCGTCCGCTAGTGGATAATGCCTACTCACAGCAGCATAGCTCTGAACATAGGTGTGCTCCAATCTTTGAAGATACCACTATTCTTTTCGCACATAGCCATCAGACGACGAGGAAGATTAATGAGGCCTACTTTATCATAAAAAAATTATGGGCTTTTACGTGCTAAAACCACCATCTGATTATGATGCACGCAGTAGTAGAGGGACTACGAATAAATTTGGACCACCTGAGGTTCTTTAATGTGCACCTAAAGCTTAGTACACGGGTGTTTTCTGCAATTCGCCCCCATCGAAATGTGGCCGCTGTGGCCGGGATTCGATCCCACGACCTCGTGCTTAGCAGTCCAACAGCATAACCACTAAGCAACCACAGCGGGTCATAAAAAGAAAAAAAATGAACGTGTTGTGTGAGCATCCAGTCATTAACTTTGCATGGCAGTGAGTTTGCTTTTTTAAAGCATTTCATTGTGTAGCACTAGATTACTGAGTTCTTGCTGTTTGCCTGTGCACTGATAATGACGCCATCGATGGGAGAGCACGTGGGTATAGGTGGTAGTACTCATGTATGTGTATGCTTTTTGATAAAATTAATTACGAGTTCAGCGCTGTCCTGTGTCTTTCCTGCTTTCTGTCTTTGTCATCTTGCGCCGCTCCTTCAATATCTTCACAGTGTATAGATTTTTTTTTTTCCATCTTAGAGGGAGTGAGAACATTTCTCTCGACTGTTCTGCTGAGTGCAAATCACGCGTACTGCCACTTCTTCGGTGTCTTTGAGGGGTCCCACGCGAGTTCACAACACCCCAGAGGGACACTATGGCGACGCCCAGGAAGCTCTGCTTGGAAAAGTCTATACAACAAATTTTCCTGGGCGTCTGGTACCCTGGAGTACATGCAACCACGAATGGCACCTCGATCAGCGTATACGCTTACCTTTATCCTGTGTCTCCTTCTACGCATAATGCGTTCCCTATAATGGTGCGTCGTGAAGCATTCAGCGTAGAACCGTGGTTATGAGGAAACGCAGGCGACGCCCCGTCGCACTTGTGCCACACAACGATGTACACATCTCACCGCTTTCGGCGACACATTCCACGACTGATCCTCATAGTGCCGCATCTCTAATGTCATTGCGACGGGAAACTTACAATAGCTTAATTGCCGACCTAGCCAGCCCACTGGCCATGGTCGTTATTTTTTGGCTTGCACTTCCGTCTAGTTCGTTGTTATCGTCATATTAAAAGAGAGGTGATTACGCTTATGCGTCTTCTTCCTGGCTTCAAACCAGTTACGGAGAAACGGGCCCCTACTCGTACTTGCTTTCGCCTTTGAAGCGTCCCATTCGTTAAGTTCTTCTTTTCAGCTCTACAGTATTCGGCGGTTCTTCGTCTGTGTCGCTTAGGTGCTCGCCGCGGTTGCCCAGTTGCTATGGCGTTGCGCAAGACGAGCTCGAGGTCGAGCAATCAATCCCGGCCGCTGCGGCCTCATTCCACTGCGGGCGACACGCAAAAACACTTGTGTACCCTGCATCCCGTCCACGTTAACAAACCCCAGGTGGTCCGAATTTTTCCGCAATCCCACACTACAGCATGCCTCATAATCAGCTCGTGATCTTGATGCGGAAAACGCAACAATTGCAGGACATCATCTGCCAGTATGGCTAGGTCATCTTCCGTGCCTAAGTAAGGCCTGAATCCGATCTGAGCTGGATGGTATTTATGGTAGTGTTCGAGCCAACACGAAAGCCGAGTAGCCAGCATTCGCTCAAACAATTTGCAGATCGTTGGTGTCAAAGAAATTGGCCGGAGAGCTTGAAAACTTCTTGGCGGTTTTCCTGGTTTATGTATGGGCATAATTACAGAGTGTTTCCACTCAGGTGGGAGAGATCCATCGATCCATACGCTATTCATAACCTGGAGTAAAGTGTCGATGGCCTCACCTCTCAAGATTATAAAAAGCTCGTACAGTCGCGTAGCAGTCGCGAACGCTAGCCGATGGGAGAGAGTAGGAAATGGTAATCGGAAAGGGTGGTGAAACGTTGGATCCGCCGCATCTGACTGGCATTGAAAAAATAGAGGAGGCGCTGCCCAAAGTATCATCCGCATCAACTGAATGAGTATTTGCTGGTGGTTGCTGGTCATTACGAAAAAAGCTGACAGCCGCTTGCTGGGCAAAATTTTCCGGCGGAAGGTTGAGAGCCAGTCGGTTTCCTGATGATGGGTCTTCGTGATAACCACCGTCCTCGCCTGAGACGTGCCCCATACTTTCTCGTTTCCTGCTCCGGAGACTAGGTGCTCACACCAATAACGCCAGTGGTTTCGTGACAGTTGCTTTTCGTATCGCCGAGCACGCGCAGTGATGCGGTTAGCCAATGCGCGGGCTTCGTGTTGCAAAGATTTACGATTCGCCACATGTGCGCAGTTTCGCCAAGGTCACCGCCAAGGCACGCCCAACAGACGGTTATCGCCTTTAAAAAAAAAAAAAAAAAAAAAAAAAAAACATGGTCCCTGTCGGGCATCGTTTTCGGCTCAAACGCATTACATCGTTAATGCTTGTTGCGTGACACTGCTTGCATGACAGGGAATGTATGTTGCGTATTTTATAGTCCTGCTTATAGTTACATACCTTTGTGCACACTTGCATATCATCAGTTACATATCGTCCGCTGGTTCCGGTAGTAGAAGTCGTTCAGGAGTGGCGAGAATCAAAGCAGTAGTTCGTAACAGCGGAGCTGTTTAAGCCGACCGTCAGTCCGTCGAGCGTGTACAAAAAAAAAAAAAAAAAAAACTCGCTGAACGATGACGTCATGGCGCGTTGCCTAGCAACCACCTCGTGGGGCGGCGTGTGTTTCGCCTCCTCTCCGTTCCGCCTCCTCTCTTGGCATGGGACGTTAAGAAGAGGGGAGAGCATGCGCGCCGCGCGCGCTAGGCTCGGGAGAAAGAGAAAATGAGAGCGAGAGAGAAAGAAATTGTAGCAGCACCAACGAGGCAACGCGCAGAGCTGCTGCTGACGCCGTTCGCGTTACCCCGTTTCACCGCGTTCGAACGCGCGCGGTGTCCGTGACAGCAGCAAGCGCCTCTGGCGGCGGCTCGGCAGGTTTCGACCAGCCACGCCCCGGCAAGTGTGGAGGCGTAGCTTGGCCGTGACGTCACCGGGGATATAAAGCTCGGAGCCGCCGCGACGACGGCAGAACTCTCGTTGACTCTGTGGCGAGTACTTGTAGCCTTGAGATGGGACGACCAAAGAAGATCCGGACACCCGAAGAAGAAGCCACTCATCTTGAAGCGCCTCGCGCGGCCTAGCGAGAATATGCGCGTCGGCGGCGAGCCGATTCGGAATACCGTGCCTAGCATAAGTTAGCATTTCCTAGCAAAGCTTAGCCAAGCTTAGTAAAATTCGGTAAAAGCTAGGTTGATCACCAGCTCCACTGTTTACTCACTAGTGCAAGCTGCCCACGGTGTTTTTTTTTTATTGCGATAGCAATTATATGGACACTCAAAAGCAGATTTCTGCCGTCGGCGTCGCCGTCGGCGTCGCCGTCGCCGTCGCCGTGAGGTTCCGTATGACGTCATTTGGAGATGAAATCGTCGCCGCGCGCCGAACGCTGTATGTGCGAGTGAAAGGGCGCGAGGGGCGCGTCTTTCACGGGGAGTGAACGCACGGCGGAGAACAAACGCGCGTTCTGCGCCGTGCTCGCTTAAGGGCTGCAGAAGTAGGCGTCTCTTTTCTCCTTTACAATCACCATATATGTAGAGCAAACGCGCCTTCTTCGGACGCGCGAGAGGCCGTGGGGGAGGGGGAGGGAAGGGAGGCGACGTTTAGCTGCGGCACCAAGTGCCTATTTATATCAGAGGCTCCAGCAACAGTCACCAACGCCGCACGCATTTTGAGCTAACGCGGGCAAAACGCCGATGGCGTCGACAACAGTTCTGCGTGTTGTTGCTACCAAAGCCGCTCACCTTACTTCGTATGACATTGCTGTGTTGCTATCGCATTCATTGCTTCGCCCTTAGGGCGAAACTGTGACATTTTTTTTTTTTTTTGCCAGGCGAATCTGCGTACTCTCCAGCCTTTCACCACTAGTGCAAGCTGCCCACGTTTTTTTTTTTTTTTTTACAAAACCACCGAGATTGCCAGTTTCAATGTTTTATTTTTAAAAGCAACACAGTTCGCTTTGTTTATGAACACTTGGTGAACTTGTCTGGTCATTGTCGCAATATGGGGCATCAGAAGCCACCATTTCGGAAGTTTGTAGGTGAGGTTGCTTCTTGTCTTCGGCTCTTAAATCGTTATCTCGCGTGCCTAACTTTTGTCGTCACAAGTGATGGTAAGCCGGGTAACTCAATAGAGTTGCATCATAAAGGAACCAGCGAACGTAGCACACAGGCCGACAGTTTGTGCCGTGTCTTTCGTCTCTCGGACTGTGTTGTCCGTTGGCTGGTTACCTCCGATAAGTAGTTTTCTTTAAATGTTTTCGTCATTTTGGTGCTTTCTATGTTAGCGATTTAGCTCGCGAGACTCATGTAATATCAGTTACCCAAATTAGCACAGGTGTTCCCCAGACCGATAGTCGGCTCTCTTTATGAGGTGAACTATCCTCGGAAAGATTCGAGCCCATGCCTTGCAAAAGTCTTAGCGATTTAGCCTGCCCTCACTTTTTTTCTCACTCTCTTTAAACGCGGGAGTAAAAAAAAAATTAGGTAACCCTTACACGCGACAAATTTACGAAGTGTGTGAGGTCGCCGTGTTGTTTTCGGGCGTGCAGCGTCCTAGTCCGCCGTGCTCGATGCCCTTGGAAGGGTCGTCGAGAATGCACTGGTGGCCTTCGGTGCACTGGTCCAAGATCCACGGGTTGCACTGATCACCTGGGCACTGCGAGAAATAATTAGGTACAGTGGGCAAACGTTCGTGCAAACGGCGCAGAATAATGCGTCCTGTTGTCAATGTCATTCTGACATTTCTGGCCATCTAAGGGCCAAGTTTCCTTATTTGACCACATTTGTTTACAAAGTGGCTTCGTTACGTTGAATTTCATTGAAGTTCATTTTAACACCAGGAAGTGCGCTTGTATGCAGAAATCGCAGTGGTTATCGAACATTCATGCCATGAAACTGCCCTATCAAAAGTCGCAGTTCACGCGAAGCATCAATTGCGATAGCAAATTTACTAGTAGAGAGCTATATGGAGTAAGGATAGTTTTTTTATCGGCTGCTTAAACGGACCCATTCGCTTATTAACTGAATTAACAAGCATGGTGTCAGCGCACACAAGCAAACATGAGTAGATCACACTCGATGACTGCGACAACTACTGTCAAAACGCTGGCGTGAGCAAGCGCGGTCGCAGCAGCGACCGAACGTTCGTGCGGTCTATCGCTTCAAAGGAAACTGAGCGGCGAAAGCACAGCGCATACACAGGTAAGAGCCATGTGGAGATCGCTTTCAAGAAACGTTGCGCGCGACAGCCCTCAGCCGCGCAAAGTACAAGTACGCAGATGCTGGCAGAGTACAAGCCACACCCCCTCCCTCCCGCGTTGCCTTCCCACTTTCCTGCTATCGCGTGGGAGATTGTAGGCACTTACCCTTGCGCCCGGTCCCAAGATATGCATTTGGTGCCGCAGCCCAACGTCGCCTCCCCTCCCTCCCTCCCTCCCTCCCTCCCTCCCTCCCTCCCATCCCCCCACGGCCTTTCGCACGACGGAAGACATCTCGTTTAGTCTCAGCCATCCGTTCGCTCTCGGTGAAAGCGCGCGTACCTCGCGGGCTTTCACTCGCACATACAGCATACGGCGCGCAGCGACGATTTCATCGTCGTTGGACGTTTTACGGAACTTCACGGCGGCGACGACGACGACGGCGACGGCAGAAATGCGCTTGGAGTGTCCATATTGTTACGTAGGAAGGATCGTTAAAGTCAAAAATATCGTGATAGGATAACAAAACGCGGTAGAGCTCACGAGCGTGCTCGGACGGCATGTCGGGCGCAATCATTTTCTGTAAGTCGGCAATGGCACAAGTTGCCGACTGCGATGGTAGAGGAGGATCGGCTGAATTGTCGTCTACTGCAATAGATGCTACTGAGTGATCCTCGAATGAGCAAAGCTGGGCCAGAGACATCCCGCGTGGCAGCACTTGTGCCGTCAAGCCAAAATTGACCACGGGCAGGCAGACGCAATTCGCCGTAATAGATAAAACTGTATGAGGCACTGTGATCCCGTGTGTAAGCAGGACGTCTTGCATGGGAGCCGCGATGTAGTGACCGTCGGGCACTGGTGGGGATGACACTAAGTCAACGTAGGTCAGTGCCGAAGGTGGCAAGCGAACGAAGTCGACGGAACTGAGGCGACTAGGGTGTGGTTCAGAGGGATCCAGAACAGGCAGGTCAAGGCGGAGAGTACTGGCAGAACAGTCGATGAGAGCAGAATGCGCGGAGAGGAAGTCCAAGCCGAGGATGATGTCGTGGGGACAGTGGGCGATGACTGTGAATAGCACGATAGTGGAGCGATCGGCGAAGGAGACGCGGGCGGCACACATACCAATTACGGGGGCTGTTCCGCCATCGGCGACACGGACAACAGGCGTCGTGGGGGGTGTGAGTATCTTCTTCAGCCGGTTACGAAGGTCAGCACTCATTACGGATACATGCGCCCCAGTGTCTATAAGAGCAGATACAGAAACACCGTCGACTTGCACGTCAAGAAGGTTCAGATGAGTGGGCAACGTCAGTAGAGGATTTGGCGGCGTAGGGAGCAATGCAGCGTCACCTCGAGGCGCTGCATCGTCTAGTTTTCCGGCTGGGAGCGGCGTCCGAAGGGAGTCGGCGAATAGGAGCGACGGGGCTGAGGAGAGCGAGATTGTCGTCTTTGGGGCGAAGGCGAACGAGAATAGGGGCGGTTCGGCGCAGGAGAATCAGTGGCGGCATTATCGGAGCGTGCTGCATAGGGTCGAGAAGGGCCACCTGGGCGAGAGTAGGCAGTATAAGTAGACCGGGTCGGGGAACTCCAACGACTGCGACAGTGGCGAGAAATGTGCCCGATTCTACGGCAGTGAAAACAAATGGGCTTGTCGTCAGCAGTGCGCCATTCAGATGGGTTGCGGAAACGTGGTGGGTAATAAGATGTGGGACGGGGCGTAATCGAAGAAGCCGGATGGGTATCAGGGCGATGGGCCGAGCAGACGGTGTGAAGACCCATGTTCGTGAACTCCTGGCGGACAACTGCCTGGATCAGGGAAACCGTGACTGCAGGTGCGTTGGAGGAGCTGGAGTCGAAGGCAGCCGGATAGGCGGCCTCAATCTCACGCCGGACGATCCTGGTAACATCACCAGTGTTGTTGGGACGAGGAGCGTCGGCACAGGAAGATGTCGCTGGGGTGTTGGGCAGACGGGCAAACTGCTGGTCGATACGTCGGCTTTTAGCGAGTTCCAGGCGGCGACACTCTTTTATAACTGCATCCACGGTCGCCACGTTGTTGAATACGCGCAAGTTGAAGGCGTCATCGGCAATGCCTTTGAGGATGTGGGAAACCTTGTCTGGCTCAGTCATGTGTGCGTCAACTTTGCGGCACAGAGCCAAGACGCCTTGGATGTATGTGACGTAGGGCTCTGTGGACGTCTGCACACGGCCGGATAACGCCCTCTGCGCGGCAAGTTGGTGACCGTAGGGGTTTCCGAACAAGTCTCGGAGCTTTTGCTTAAGCGAATCCCAACTGGTGATCTCCTCTTCGTGTGTCCGAAACCAAACTCGAGGTGTGCCACCGAGGTAAAAGAGTGCGTTGGCGAGCATGATAGTAGGGTCCCACCGGTTATTGCGGCTGACGTGTTCGTACAGGTTGATCCAGTCGTCGACGTCTTCCCCATCTTTGCCCGAGAATACGCCAGGATCGCGGGAAGCGGGGAGAGCGATGTAGGTCGTCGAAGTGGCAGCAGGTGTCGGAGCTGGCTGAGTCGAGCTGTCGTCGGCGGGAGCCATGACGGAAGACTCGACGTACCGTCCACTGCGAAGCTCCGTGACGAGGTACAGGGAACGTCCACCTCCACCAGATATGTTACGTAGGAAGACGCAGACGAAAAGCTATATACAAGTATATTTACAAAGAAATGCGCCGCACTTGGCCAAGAAGCCACAGCCCGTAGTAGCCTCTAATCTTCGTCGTCGTCTTCACACTGCTCGCCTCTTCGTCAAGGCAAATACTGTTCCGTAGCACTATAATTGCTATCGCAATAAAAGAAATCCACGGATCTGCGTGCACCTATAGTAAATGTTCTTGAGTTCCTGCGCTCGCCTTTAGACTGCAGCATTTAAGACTTTGTTCTTTCAGCACACTTGTTTATCCTTTGGAGTGATACCCTCCCTACTGCAATGCATCAGGCGAATGTAGGTATCCAAATAAACAAATAAAACTAAGCGATTCACTAGTTTGGTCATACAGCAAAATCACGCAATTTTTCTTGTTTCATGCTCCACACGATGGTGAGTGGAGCCTTTCACGGCGATCTGGTAGCGTCGGATATGTCGCCCTATATGCGTCTTTCTTTCGTTTCGCGCCTGCAAGTTTCAATTCTGCTTGTTTCGATTTTTTCTACCGGTTTTTATCCCTGGCAGCGTCGGCTCCGTTTCAAGGCAACGGCACTTAAGACGGCAGCGTGCTGTCAGTTTTGTTGACGTTCAAACAATACCAACGAACCCTGCTACCAAATGGCCCAAAAGTAATAGATGGGCCAGAAAAAAAAAATTAGGGCAGCTTCACACTAAGTGGTGCGGAGACTGGGCAAACAGCGAAGCTGGTGGCTCTTCCCTATCGTTAACTTTGCTTTCCTTAGCTTAACTTGGTTTATTTGGCTGGTTCTTAGCTGTAATTTTGATTAACTTGGTATGGATTGGCTGGTTCTTAGCCAAGCTTAGCCGGCCAAACGGCGCGCAGTCTTCTAAAGGCCACTTTATACTACGACGCAGCGTTGACACGCGAGCGCGCTCGCCACGGTGACGCCACGCGTGGTGACGTATCCGGCGGTCGTCGGCGTGCCCCGGCTGCAGTCGGCGTCGAGATGCGACATGCTGCATTTCCCGCCGGCCTCGCTACCGAGAATGGACCGCATCCGCGTCTCGTCGAACAATATGGGCTGATGGATACTGGTGGTGGCACGTGCCGCGAGTTCGCAGTTTCGTATCATCCTGAGACTCCTAGTTTCGTATAAAATGCGCATGCATCTAGGCGGCGCGGTGCGGCGCCCACGTTGGACTATAGAGGGGTCGGTTTTCGCGCCTTCCATAATCACGGCTATCCACCAGCCCATCTTGCTCGACGAGACGCGGATGCGGGCCATTCTGGATGACGAGGCCGGAGCGAAGTGCAACGTGTCGCCTCTCGATGTCGGCTGCAGCCGGGGCACGCCGACGAACGCCGGATACGTCGGCCGCGCCTCCCGCTGTGGCGAGGGTAACCTAGGAGGGGGTGGTAACCTTGCCGAGCGATGACGTCATGTGCGTCGCCT
This sequence comes from Dermacentor silvarum, assembly GCF_013339745.2. NCBI lineage: Eukaryota > Metazoa > Arthropoda > Arachnida > Ixodida > Ixodidae > Dermacentor > Dermacentor silvarum. The sequence continues at coordinate 15,445,206 of NC_051158.1, forward strand.
AGCAATGCCTCGCACCAGCTGTGTGAGGCGTTGCTAGGCAACGCGCGATGACTTCATCGGCAGGCGCAGTTTTTTGTTCGCACTACGTGGTCTCACCAAAAGCTTAAACAGCACCGCTGTGAAAAAAAAAAAAAAACATGAACGGAACCGATTGCCTATAAGGAAGATGTATCAGTTATGTTCGCCGAGCTATCTGCGTCGTCACTGTGATACTTGTGTTTTGCGACTGTTTGGTGTTTCTCACATTTGCTTTGATTACCTTTAACCTATGTGTATTTGTCAATCATGTTTTCCTCTCATTTTACCTAGGCGACCTGGCGTAACCCTTGATATGAAAGCTCAAGGGGTTGAAAGTAAAATAATCGACAGTACAGGGAGCGCGGTCGATGAGACGTTCCCGCCGCCCTGCATCTCAAGAACCCACCGGTTAAATTCGCGTGTGCAGCTAATCTCCACATGTTGTTCAAGGTTGCCCTGAAACCGAAAAGCGGAGATTGTGATTGTTACGTCAGCGGTGCTGCTGTCCATGCGCTATGAAACGCGATGAAGCCAATCTATTGAAGGCATCGCACCTTGTAGCAGATGTCACAGCAACGGCAGTCGTCCTTGTACATTCCGCAGGCACACTCCACAGGTCGGCAGGTGTCTGGAGTACACGTCGCCGAGATGCAGTTCAGAGGTTGATTAGCCGAGACGCTGCGAGTAGGGCGCAAAATTTCACAAGAAAAGTCATGAAATGCTTAGACATCCTGTCTGTCTCCTTTTGCTCCGGTGGACGTATTTTTAAATGCGATACCATTATAGGGGCATTTGTTGTTGGTTTCGACACAACACAAATGAAACCGATCCCGGACGCAATGTGATGAAAGGCCTTCGTGAGCCGACCTTGATACCAGCGTGGTATGTGTGTCTTCGGCCTCGAGCCGTTCTTTAAAATCGGTGATGTCCCTCTATTTTCGCAAAAGCTTTGATGCAGTTTGTAACGAGGCAAGCTCCTGGACGCCATGTAATTAAGGCGTCAATGCGTCGATCATGATAATGCTATCCCGTTGCAGTCGCTTATATGTAGCGTGAAGAATTGTAAGGTTCTCCAATTTTTTTCAACCATCTTTCTTGGAAACATCCATCCACGCTTCGTTACGATTCGCGTGATCATTTTCTTTCTTTTTCGAGTTCGACTAGCCGTGATAAACGCAATGGACAGAGACTACAATACTTTGGAGAAATTGTGAACTATTGCGAAATGACACGTCATTTATGGCACATGCCTCTCACTCACCTGACAATAGCCACTGCGATGAGCAAGAGGGCGACCAGAGCAGCGTTCATGGCTGTATCTGCAAAGAACCGTTTTATTTTTAGGCTTAAGTTTTGTTGTTTACCGATTACTTATAATGTTAGAGTCGATTCCGCAAGGTTGTTTTATGTTAAATTGCATATCAGTTTGCTTACTTCTCATTTAATAGTATCAAAGAAAAAGAAAATGTTCGGCGTATTACGGGAGTCTAACATAGTCCTTGGTCACCTCCTATTTCTAATATATATTAACGACTTACCAACGCATGTCTCCTGTAACGTCCATATCTTTGCCGATGATTGTGTTATCTATCGCACAGTTAATAACACCTTGGATAAACTAGCTCTCCAAAGTGACTCAAACTGCGTCCAGGACTGGTGTGGCTTATGGAACTAAACCCCGATAAATGCAAACTTGTGTCGTTCAAACTAAAACGTAATCCTCTCCTGTTCCCTTATAAATCTCGCACGTCACGGGAGAATTAAGTCATTTATAGATACCGCGGCATAACGTTGTCCAAGGATCTAACCTGGAAAGTGCATGTCACTAAAGTCATATCTGCTAACAGAAACCTTGGATTGCTAAAACGTCATCTACGTCACGCATCACCTGACCTAAAATTGCTTGCCGTACGCTCTAATTATAAGCTGGAATATGTCTCTGCCATCTAGAACCCTAACCAAAACTATCTAACAAACTGCCTAGAATCAGTACAAAATCGTGCCACAAGATTAATTCATTCATGCTGCTCATATAATGCCCGTATCATCGTCAGCCTATATTTACGTCCACTGCAGGACGAAGGCCTCTCCTTGTGATCTCCAATTACCTCTGTCTTGCGCTAGCTGATTCCCCCAACTTGCGCCTGCAAATTTCCTAACTTCATCACTCCACTTAGTTTTCTGCCGTCCTCGACTGCGCTTTCTATTTCTTGGTATCCATTCTGTAACTCTAATGGTTCACCGGATATCCATCCTACGCATCACATGGCCTGCCCAGCTCCATTTTTTTCCCTCTTAATGTCAACTAGACTATCGGCTATCCCCGTTTGCTCTCTGATCCACACCAATCTTTCCCTGTCTCTTAACGTTAGGCCTAAAAATTTTTCGTTCCATCGGTCTTTGTACCTCAGGACTTTAATAAAAGTTTTGCATCCATCCATCCATCCATCCATCCATCGGCTTTTGTGTGGTCCTTAACTTGTTGTCGAGCTTCTTTTGTTAACCTCCAAGTTTCTGTCCCATATGTTAGCACCGCTAGAATGCAATGATTGTACACTTTTTTTTTTTTTTTCAATGACAGTGGTAAGCTCCCAGTGAAGATTTGGCAATACCTGTCGTATGCACTCCAACCCAATTTTATTGTTCTGTAAATTTAGTTCTCTGAGTAACTAACCTAGATAAACGTACTCCTTTGCAGACTATAGAGGCTGACTGGCGATCCTGAATTCTTTTCCCTTGCCAGGCTATTGAACATTACCTTTGTCCTCTGCATATTAATCTTCAACCCCACTCTTACACTTTGTCGGTTAAGGTCCTCAATCATTTGTTGTAACTCCTCTCCGTTGTTGCTGAATAGGACAATGTCATCTCCAAACCGAAGGTTGCTGAGATATTCGCGGTTGATCCTGACTCCTAAGCCTTCCCAGTCTAAGAGCTTGAATGCTTGTTCTAAGCATGCAGTGAATAGCATTGGAGAGATTGTGTCTCCTTGCCTGACGCCTTTCTTTACAGGTAACATTCTACTTTTCTTGTGGAGAATCAAGTTAGCTATGGAATCTTTGTAGATGGTTGCCAAGATATTCACATATGCTCCTGTACTTCTTTATTACGCAATGCCGCTATGATTGCTGGTATCTCTACTGAATCAAATGCCTTTTCATAATCTATGAAAGCCATATAGACAGGTTCATTGTACTGCGCAGATTTCTCCTTCCTGAAGCTAGGAGGAGAAAGCTTTGGGCCAAGCCCAAAGCAGAGCGGCAGGTGGGCACTGGACAAAGGGCCCCCTGCCAATGAAAAGGGCGGGAAAATTTAGTACTTTTCTCTTTCTCTCTTTAGCCTAAACGCGGTGACTTGGCTTACCGTTTCCGTTTTTTCACAGCTGTCTCTGGAATAGGCTAATCGAGCATGTCGACAATTACATTACTTAATACGTTAGCAGCTTGCGAGACAGTAATTTTAGCGACCTTGAATCTAACAAATTTCAGAGGAGCATTGATGCGATAAATTCGCCCATAGTAACAAGGAATTCAAGAAAGAACTAAAGAAAAAAAAAAGAAGGCAGTGCGTACGGTAAAAATGGCACAACACCTAGCAGACATTATGATCATCGTAATATAGGCGACCGTCTTCGAAATTCTAGGCAAACCACACCACGCTTCTTACCTTATATGTGAAGTAAACTGCAGTCTAGTATTCCTGCGTCCGCTGCAGCAGAAAGCTGTGCTTAACTCAGGTTAGGCCGAGATGCCTGGATATGGACATGCTTTTATATCTGTCCGAGACCGGTGAGGGCAGCAACTTACAAAAGCAACAAACTTTGCGCGCGAAGATGCACATTTTTTTTCTTGGATGTCTCCCAAACGCTTCTACAAGTTTCATGACCTTTGCGCTTGAGGCCGTCAAGGCGAGCTCGAAATGGGATCAGAGGTGATTGCGTAACTTGACACTTCTGTTTACTGTCGGCGCGCACGTGTCAGTTGAAGAAACAGAAGCGGCCTGGTTGCCGAGTTCAAATAACACGAAGAAAACAAGCAACCTAGCGATTTGCATGTGATAATTCCGGGGGAGTAAGAGGATTTATGCGGTGGCTTTATAAAGCGCCTTGTCGAAGCCGCTTTACTCTTTTAATCTGTTATGTTCGCGACTGGGACATGGAGTAGGCCCTAAGCTGGTGAGGACATGTACGTGATGCGGCATACATAACTGCATGTATAGGGTGCATGACAAAGTATTAAATGGGGAACACGATCATGATGATGATTACTTTGAAGTATTCGGTACATACCCACTCCTGGGGTCGGGCAGATTTTACATGTGTGCCAAGTGAATAAATTTAGAAATCCACAATGTCTGCCCTTTAGTGCTCTAAACGATGAAAATGGTTGAAAGGAAGTTGAAGACTTGGAGTGATCAGTCAAATCTGGGCCAATCCCCCGCAGTGGGTACGCGCCATCATAAAAGGAAGACCAAACCAAACCAATTAACGGGCTGAACAAGGGATTCTGACTACTGATCTGTTCTACGTTTTATATCTGCCAGAGACCGGTGAGGGCAGCAACTTACAAAACCAACTGCTCCTAAAGTATAAATATCAGTGGGCCGGACTCTCACTTGGAATAGATCATTAATTTTTAGCCAAATAGGGTGTGCGCAGTACTGTCATTGAACAACAACAACAACAACGACGCCGACGACAACAACAACAACAACAAGAATAACGAGATTTTTGTACAAAAACTTTTGGACCCAATAAATGTTCACCTATGCGAGGTGGTCCTACTAAATTCCTCTGTTCCAGTCGGTAAAATTGAAGTTGATGATATTTTTCCAAACAATGCCAAACATTTGCCCTGTCAATACCTGAATGGTATTTTGGAAGACAACCTTATACATCTAGATACAAAGGCCGTGATAGCGACTGATGCTTCCCTCTGTGAAGAGAACGCAGGAGTGAAGCATTGTATCACCATAGCCAGTGCGTTTGACTGCACTTTGACATATGCGCAAGGTTCCGAAAGTGACGATTGCCGCATGACTCTCAACAGCAGTTATATTAAAATCAGGACAAGATTTCTGAAAAATAATTAGCTTAACAAACACGGACACCTTAGACAACGCTATTGCTGCTCTAACAGTGTTACAATGCTCAAAATAGCTGGATTAGATATACCGCTGAAATGTATATGTGAGGGCTTTCAAAAGTGCTGACCGTTCATTTAAGATGAAACTTTCAGGCATAGCTTAGTGTTTGTATCACAGTTGGCGAGAAATGGCCCCAGTTTCACGTGCCTTTCCGTATGCTGGCTACGCAGTAATGTCCATGTATGACACAAGCGAGTATTCTAAAATTCCTGACATTAAATTCCTGAAATCGAGCATTAAAAAAATTGCGACGGAACCCACCTCACGATGACTGTCGGCGGTGATGCGTTATCATTGAATCAATACAGCGACACAGCGTGTTGACAAACGAGTTATGTATGAGGCGTGTACTGCGGCGGGACTCCTCTTTCGTGCTTCTCTAAGAACACTCGGCGCCTTCTAGTGACACTGTCGTGAAGTCAGCCAGTGGCCTCCGAGACGAGAAGCGTGGGGCGCCGGTGCCTGCGAACGCTGAGAATTGGTCCCTCGCTTGCCGCACACTCAGTGGCACATATCCTCAGCGACCCAAGATGGCGTGAGGCTCATTATAGAGCACGACCTACTGTGTTATAGAGTGGCACATACCTACTGCATTTGTGGCGCAGCCTGCTAATGCACCGGGTTGCTGTCCTTGAGGAACCCGTGTGACGTGGGTTCGATTCCACTTAGCATCTGATAAATTTCATCAGCCTATATTTATGTCCACTGCAGGACGAAAGCCTCTCCCTGCGATCTCCAATTACCCCTGTCTTCCGCTAGCTGATTCCAACATGCGCCTGCGAATTTTCCAACCTCATCACTCCACCTATAGTTTTCGGCAGTCCTCGACTGCGCTTCCCTTCTCTTGGTATCTATTCTGTAACTCTAATGGTCCACCGGTTATCTATCCTACGCACAACATGGCCTGCCCAGCACCCCCTTTCCCGCTTAATGTCAACTAGAATATCGGCTATCTCCGTTTGTTCTGTGATCCACACCGTTCTCTTCATGTCTCTTAACGTTAGGACTAACATTTTTTGTTCCCTCGCTCTTTGTGCGGTCCTTAACGTATGTTCGAGCTGCTTTGTTAACCTCCAAGTTTCTGCCACACATGTTAGCACTGGTAGAATGCAATGATTGTACACTTTCAGCTACACCCTCTATTACTTCACAACGACATTATATTCACGCTATTCTTCTGGCGTCCTTACTTTCCGTAGTCTACCCATGGCAGCCTGGAATGAACTGAATGAGTTGCTAGACCGTGGTGACGTCACTACGTGATTTCTATACTGTTGGGTACTTTTCCACTCGGAGTAGATTACGCAACCGTAATATTTACCGGGAAACACACGCGGGAGAAGGAACGCTGTAAACGACACCCACAACGATTACCCTTCGTGACGTCACTTGAATTCACACACGTGGCTCTACAAAGAGTAAAACCAGAGACACTGGTTTCACGAGGGTTTTGAATGACGTCAACCCTTTCAAAGTAGCTGCAAATCTAATCTTTACCGGGACGCGTCGGAGGGTGTTCCCATTGTTCGCACGCGCCTTATCATCCATCATGTGGTTTTGATACTTGTTTTGTGGATTTTCTTTTGAAAACGAGCTCTGAGCTGTATGATGTGTGCCTGATTTCAAAGGTGATATGCTGTTCATATTTAATTTTTAGCCTGGCGTTTTTTGCATATGCCAATGACACGAAAATTTCCTTGGCTGGTAGAGGTATACAGCTTCGCTGTAAAACATTATTAATATTGTCTGAAGGCAGGATTCGAAAACAGGAACTCTGGAAGAAAAGCCCGATGCTGAAACCATTACGCCACAGACGAACGCCTCGACACGCTACATGAAACGCCCTTTTGAATTTATCACGAGCAAGCCAGTGCATTGACACGCCTGGCGCGTTTAGATTTGACCACCTCGACAAGCTGAACCGTTGTAAGTAGTAGCGATTGTGCGTGTTCGCACCGTCTTCTGCACTTCGAAAAGTATAGATTGCTCTGAAATTTACGGCAATGAAGGCCTATAAAGCGCAATAAACAAAGCCACAAGGACGTCTAAACCACAAGCACGAAGATCAGATCAGTGCATGTACTTCAGTGGCCTCGAGTAGGCAGTTGGCGTCGGATTAGCCAGTGGCGCCTCGTCGCCTACGGATTGCGCCTTCAACATGCATCAGCAGTGCATCGCCTACTGCTTCGCTTGCGATGGCACCACCACAGACAACCAAAGGGCGAATCTCGCTTTGCTCCGGCGAGAGACACGTCAGCGTGAAGCAGAATGCCTTCGCGCGTTCGCGGCGCACGGTGCGATCTCTGCCACTGGCATTCCTGCAGCAGTGCGCATCGCAGCTCGACTCGCTGCCGTAGCCGCTACAGAGCTCGACCAGAATGCTCACAGCTTCACCGAAGCCACTCGCCAACAGGACGCCGCGCGCGAACAAACCTGCGACATGGTTGCCGGCCCGCAAGTCGTGCGCCTTCCGCTGCAGCGGACCGCGAGTTCACGAAGCAAACATGCAACAGCTTCTGTGAAGACACGTTTCACTTTTGTGTTCTACCGATTCCTATGAAAGTGGGATCAACCATAATTTTTTTTTATATTTTCGACATGCTTTCTTGCTTATTTATTTATTTATTTATTTATTTATTTATTTATTTATTTATTTATTTATTTATTTATTTATTTATTTATTTATTTATTTATTTATTTATTTATTTATTTCCAATACTGTTAGCCCTTGCGGGCTGTTACAGGGGTGGGGAAAAAATGTCACAGTTTCACCCTAACGGCGAAGCAATGAATGCGATAGCAACACAGCAATGTCATACGAAGTAAGGTGAGCGGCTTTGGTAACAATATGAATTGTAGTAAACATGAGCTGATTAAGTAAGCAGGTGTGCTGCGGCGTAAGTAGACCGACATGAAGAGAGACTCGATGACCACGAGAAGGCGCGTGCGAAACGGTGGTGTTGATGAGAAGCGCTTCCCGTGGGCAGCGCGCGTGCGAAGGGACACACCTGTAGCGCTGCACTGCCGATCCGGGCAGCATTACATGTGTAGCGTGCGTTGGAAAATGTGACCCGACTATTACTAACTGAATGAACAAGCGTGGTGTGAGCGCGCACAAACAAACATGAAGAGATCACACTGAATGACTGCAGACAACGACTGTCAAAACGCTGGCAGCAAGCATACGCCGCTGCGGGCGAAGGTACGTGCGGTCTATCGCTTCAACAGGAACTCAGCCGCGAATGCACGGCTCATAAAGGTCAGAGCCGTGTGGAGATAAGAGACGGTGCGGCGAGCGACGAGCGCGGTTGTTGGCAAAAGAAAAGTGCGCCCCCCCCCCCCCCCCCCCCGCTTCCTCCGGCGCTGGCTTCCCGCTTCCTTGCTTGCGCGCGGGAGAGATAAGAGACCGTGCGGCCGAGCGACGAGCGCGGTTGTTGGCACAGTAGAAGTGCCCCCCCCCCCCCCCCCCCCCCCGCTCCCTCCGGCGCTGGCTTCCCGCTTCGTTGCTTGCGCGTGGGGGATTGAGTGCGTGCGTCCCAGCACGCTTGCGCTCGGGCATACGGCGCGCGGTGAAGATTTTATCTATACGGAACCTCACGGCGACGGCGACGACGACGGCGACGGCTACGGCTACGGCGACGGCGACGGCGACGCCGACGGCAGAAATCCGGTTGAAGTGTCCATATAATTGCTATCGCAATAAAATAATTTTTAACAAACACGTAACGCCAGTTCCGCAATAAACAAACAATGCCTTCAGCAAGCACATAATGACAGTTTACGCTCAAATGATTCAGTTGTGTGTGTTTCAATAAATACATCTGCGTCAAGGCTGTTTCAATCGACTATAGTTTTCACAAGAAAGGAAAATTTGAAGGCATCAACGCGTGGCACATAGGGCATGACAGCATGAGGGTGACTTGCACGTGGCGACACTCGTCCGGGGGGACGCAAGTATAGTCTGGAGTCCAAATTGAATGTTTTCTAGGTTAGCGATTTAGCTCGCGAGACTCATGTAAGACCGGTCACCCAAATTAGCAAAGGTGCCTAACAGCCCGATAATCGGCTTTCTTTAAGGGGTGAACTGTCCTGGGAAATAATCTAGCCCGTGCCATGCAAATGCCTTCGCATACTGTGGGCACAACATGAGTCTTAGCGATTTAGCCTGCCCTCGCTTTTATTTTTACTCCCTTAAAACGGGAGTAAAAAAAAAACATTTAGGTAACCATTACACGCGACAAATTTGCGAAGTGTGTGAGGTCTCCGTGTTGTTCTCAGACGTGCAGCGTCCTTGGTCGCCAAACTCGAAGTGCTTGGAGGTGTCTTCAAGAATGCACCGGTGGCACACTGGTCCAAGATCCACGAGTGGCACTGATCACCTGGGCACTGCGGGAAGTAATTAGGTACAGTGGGCAAGAGTTCGTGCAAACGCCGCAGAATAATGAGCCCTGTTGTCAATGTAATTCTAACATGTCATCGCCATCTAAAGGCTTATAAGCATCCTCCTCCTCTCCCGTTCCCCCCTACTCCTAGTCTTTTTGGTAGCCGTATTCTTAATTCGTCACTGGCATGCAGTACGTGGAAATGCAAAAAAGAGAATAGAAAACAAAGTTCTATATTTACAACATACAGATCCTCAATATCCCCATTAAAGCAGCGGTCACCTTAGCGAAAATTGTACATTCATTTCGCCCCATTTGTTTACAAAGTGGCTTTGATCGTTACGCGAATTTCATTAAATTTCATTTGAACACCAGGAAGCGTGCTTGTAGACAGAAATCGAAGTGGTTATCAAACATTCATGCCGTAAAACTGTCCGATCAATAACGAATTCGCGAATTTGCGTGCACATTTTGTAAGAGTTCTTGAGCTTCTGCGCTCCCCTGTGGATCTAAACATTCAAAACACTTTTTTTTTCGGAGCACTCATTTTCAACGCACTGCAATGCCATTAGACGAATGTAGGTATCGAAATAAATAAATCTAAGCGATTCCTTACGTTGATTTTTTAAAGCCTGTATATAGACGTGTTTCACGGCGGCCTGGTAGCGTTGGGTATGTCGACCTGCATGCGTCTTTCATTCGTTTCGCGGCTGCTAGTTTCAATTCTGCTTGTTTCAATTTTAACAGCGGGGTTGTTTAATCTTTCCGTCAGTCCGTGCAGCGTGTACAAAAACTGAACGATGACGTCACTGCGCGTTGCCTACCAACCACATCGGGGAGCGGCGTGTGGTTCGCCACCTCTCCGTGCCGTGCATATGTTGCCTTGACATGGGACGTTAAGGAGAGGGACGGAGAGCATGCGCACGCCGCGTGCTATGCTCGGGAGAAAGAGAGAGAAAATGAGAGCGAGAGAGAGAGAGAGAAAAAAAACACCGCATATCCACGGGGTGAATGATGATGAGTGGGCGAAGCTCCGGAGGGAATCATCGGTAAACCGTGAATCTTCCGTGTAATTCGCCCAGTCTCGCCGCACTAAATCGAACGATTGACTTCCACCAATGACACGCGCCATATGTGACGTCATTCCTATTTTATAACAGCGCCCTTCATTATAATTGCACCATCTCCCGCTTAAGGGGACGCTAGCACAAACGCGTTAGAAACGTGCAGTACTCTAAGGGGAAGAGGCCACAGCGTCTTACGCAGCCGTTTACACATGCCGGAACGTGCACCGCGTTTGCCGACGCCATCAGCGTTTATGAATACGGGGGTAAGGCGGAGAGGCCACGGCGTCTTACACCAGCTTCTTGCACGGGCCGTAACGCGCTAGCACAAACGCGTTAGAAACGCGCAGTCTTTCGTTGTAGCAGCATCAACGAAAAAACATCAACGAAAATTGTAGCAGCATCAACGAGGCAGCGCGCAGAGCTGCTGCCGACCCCATTCGCGCTTCCCCGTTTCCCCGCGTTCGCGCTGAAAGCGCGCGGTCTCTGTGACAAAACCCCTATATATAAAAAGTAGCGCCATCCACTTCCCTCCTCCTCCGTTCCACTATCGCGCTCGGCGCGACCAGCGCGATCGAGGCGCGACATGGAGGAAGGAAACCCCAGGAGAGGCCCTGGCCAGCACGAGCGTATTGGAGAAGGTGTGGCGGAAGTCACGTGCTGTTTTTCGCAAAGGAGCACTGGGATGGGTACCCCAAATGTCAACGTTGCCATGACAACCGCGCTCCTGAAGCTTCGCTGCTGCTCTCGGTCTCTCTGAAAAGTGAGATAAGATTTTTCCGCCGGTGTCTTTCCCGCAGCACCTTTTGTTCGCGAGAAAAGCTGACTTTGGAGTGTGGTGCGTAAGCTTGAAAGCTGTGTTTTGGGTCTGTGAGTGTGAGTGTCGGCCAGCAATAGATACACTCAAGCAATCACGGCGCGGGTCTTCGTCGTCTTCTTCAACGTGCCACGGAAAAACATAGGAGCGCGTCTGCTTCACTAAACCTGCTACAGAAGTGTCGTAAGCTTTGTTTTGACGCGCGTCGGCAGCACACACTTCCGGCCGCAGGTTCAAAGTTCGCGCCCATCTGCTCCGGCGAGCTGCAGAACCCCTGATTGGAGGCGCAAAGAGAGGTGGCACACCAACATGGCTGCACTTCCGGCTTCAAAAAAGTGACGTCAGGGCCTCTCCTGTTTTGTTTCCTTCCTCCATGAGGCGCGATATCGACAGTGGCGCCGCCTGTGTCGGGCCTGCCATGGCAGACGCCAGCTAACGCGCTACCAGAGGAAATCCGAAGAAAACTTCGATCGCGCCCTGCGGAGAAGTTTTCGAGGCGCGATTTTGCTTCGTCAGTCAGTAACTGGTCTTAATAATGCCGTTTTGGAAGTAGCAACGCGACGATGCGAGACGGCGCAAATATGAAGTGGGCAGCAAGCGTTTGCGCACGCCGGATGGTAAACAAAAAAAGCCTTTTGCCCTCGTCTTGTTGGTTGCGGCAACTTAAGGCGCATCAGCATGCCATCACAACGAAGTTCTTGTCCCTAACACTTTTGATCCGTTTGTGCGTACAGCACTTTCGTCGCACAGGCCCGAGAATGGCAGTCGGAGCGCGCTGGAAAGAAAAAAAATATACAAAAGCGCAACGCGTGCTTCCACGTGACACAGATTGGCCAATGGGGGAGCGGAGGAGACTGGGGCGACAGAAGGCGGCAAGGAGCAAACGCCGGGGTGAGCGCGGTGGCGGCAAGATCTAAGAATGGCGCTACTATTTATATATAGGGGTTTTAGTCTGTGACTGCTGCCGGCACCTCTGGCGGTGGCTCGCCAGGTTTCGACCAGCCACGCCCCGGCAAGTGTGGAGGCGCAGCTTGGCCGTGACGTCACCGGGGAGATAACGCTCGGAGCCGCCGCGACGGCGGCACAACTCTTGTTGACGCTGTGGCGAGTACATGTAGCCTTGACATAGGACGACCAAAGAAGATCCGGACACCCGAAGAAGAAGCCGCTCATCTTGAAGCTCGTCGCGCGGCTAAGCGAAAATCTGCGCGTCGGCGGCGAGCTGATTCGGAATACCGTGCCTAGCAGCACTTAGCATTTCCTAGCAAAACTTAGCCAAGCCTAGTAAAACCTGGAAGAAGCTAGGTCGATCACCAGCTCCGCTGTTTACTCACTAGTGCAAGCTGCCCACGGTGGTTTTTTTTTTTTTTTTGTTGCCAGGCGAATCTGCGTACCTCTATCCCCCCTCCAATGCGTTTGTCGTGTACGTGGCAAAAACTCAACCAATAAGCGGTAAATGTGCGCCGCTGGGTTCCCTTCAGCTCCAAAAGATGGCACTCGCCTCCGCGCATCCGTGGCCGGGAAGCCGCAACTGTAGCATACGAAGCAGTGAGTGACGTAACTGCACTTTTGTATGTAAAAGAAGAAACCGCCTAGCGACTCATTTGTGTTGTGACGGTGCGGTTAGAAGGCAACATATAATGAGGACTCCTGAAGAGTAGCGTGCATACGAGGTGCGGCGAAAGTGTGGTTAAGTGCAGTTCTGCATGTTCACCCTGGTCCACTCTTTGTAGGTGCACGAAGTAGCGGCGCAAGCCAAGTAGCAGGCCGTTGAAAGTGCATGTGAATGTCACCATGTGAATAATTTCAAGCTATGTCGCAATGGGTAATTATTCTAGTGGTCGTTTACAGCTTCGCTGTCCAACCACCTTCACAGAGTGGATTGGACACCAACTTTTTTTTTTCTACTCTCTTTAAGCGCGGGAGTAAAAAAGAACATTTAGGTAACTCTTACACGCGACAAATTTACGATGCGTGTGAGGTCCTCGTGTTGTCCTCGGGCCAGCAGCGTCCTTGTCCACCTTGCTCGAAGCGCCTGCAAGGGTCTTCCAGAATGCACCGGTGGCCTTCGGTACACAGGTCCTTGTCCCACGTGTTGCACTGATCACCTGGGCACTGCGGGAAATAATTAGGTACACTGGACAAACGTTCGTGCAAACGCCGCAGAACGTCTTTGGTAAAAAGGTAAATAAGGTAAAGTGCATGTGAATGTCGCCATGTGACTAATTTCAAGCTACGTCGCAAAGGGTAATTGTTATGTAGTCGTTTACAGCTTTGCTGTCCAGCCACGTTCACAGCGTGGATCGGAGTCCAATTTTTTATCCCTGTATGCTGCGGGTCCCTTTCAATGGAACGGGACTGAAGACTCCCGCGTGCTGTCAATCCTGAGGACGTTCAAAAAAACTAAGTGACCCTGCTACCAAACGGCCTAAAAGTACCAGGTGGCCCCCAAAATATATGAGTGGAACCGATCGCCTACAGAAAATGCAACAATTATGCCCACCGAGATATCTGCGTCATCACTGTGATACATGTGTTTTGCGACTGTTTGCTGCTTCTCCCATTTCCTTTGATTGTCTTTGACCTGCTTCTATTTATCAATCATGTTTTCCTCTTATTTAACTTTGGAGACCTGGTGTAATGCTTTATATGATAGCTGAAGGAGTTTAAAATAAATTAAGCGACAATTCAGGGAACGTGGTCGATGAGAGGTTACCGCCACCCTGCATCTCAAAAACCCACTGGCAAAATTCGCCGTGCAGTTACCCTCCACATGTGGTTCAAGGTTGCACTGAACCCGAAAAGCGGAGATTGTGATTGTGACGTCAGCGGTGCTGGTACGCGTGCGCTTTAAAACGCAGTGAAATCAGTCTATTGAAGGCCTCGCACCTTGTAGCAGATGTCGCAGCAACCGCACTCGTCCTTGTGCATTCCACAGGCGCACTCCACGTGTCCGCAGCTGCCTGGACTGCATGTCACTGCGGCGCAGTTCAGAGGCTGCGTAGCCGAGACGCTGCGAGTTGGGCGCAAGAGATATGACGTAAGAAAAAAGTCGCAGTTTCGGCGGAAAGGAGAAGCATCGATTGAGATAGCAAATTAGTAGATTGCTATACGCAGTAAGGAAAGTAGTGTTATCGGCCGTATAAACCTGTAAACATTCGCTTACTAACTAAATTAACGAGCACGGTATCACGCGCGCACAGGCAAACACGACTACATCGCACTCGATGTCCGCAGAAACTCTCTGTCAGAACGCTGGGATGAGGAAGCGCGGCGGCAGCAGCGAGTGAATTGATGTTTGCACTGCCGCTCGGTTCATCGCGAACTAAGCGTCGAAAGCACAGCGCGTACGAAGCTACCGGTACTCGGCGCACTTTGTCTACATCGCGGATTGCTTTGAAGGTGAAGCCCGCACGACCGCGCATTTTTTCCACATCGCAGATTGATTTTAAGATAAGGCGCCCGCGCGGCCGTGCCGTACGCAGCAGCCGCCGGAACAGAAAGCCACCCCCTCCCCCCGTCCCTCCCATCCCCCCGGCAGAATGCGGCGTGCTTCCTCCCCGCTTTATTCCCTTGGGCGCACGAGAGTTAGCCGCGATCGTCAGCTGACCCTCGCAAGCTTTCACTCGCACATACAGCATAGGACGCGCGGCGAAGATGTTATCGTGCTTGTGCTTTATACGGAACATCACGGCGACAGCGACGATGACGGCAGAAATGCGCATGGAGTGTCCATATAACAGCTATTGCAATAGAAGTCATGAAATGTTTCGACATCATGTTTGTCCCCATTTCTCTCCTGTGGACGTATTTTGTGAATGCTATACCATTATAATGCATTGGTTGCTAAAATTTCGTCACAAAATAAATGTAACCGATCCCGGACGCAATGTTATGAAAGGCGTTTGTAAGGGACCCTGGCAACAGCACGCCATGTGTGTTTTCGGCCTCGAGCCGTCCTTTAAATCTGTTAGGTCCATCTATTTTTGCAAAGGTTTTGATGCCGTTTCTAAAGTGGCACGATCTTGGATGCCATGTAATCGAAGGCGTCGATGCGTCGATCCTGATAATGCTATCGCATTGTAGTCACTTATATGTAGCGTAAAAATTGTGAGGTTCTCCGATTTTTGTTCAACCATCTTTCTTGGAAACATTATCTTCTTTTAAGCGTTAAACTAGAGGAGCGATAAAAGAGAAGTTTGCAAATTCAACGCATACAAAATTCACCAAAAACGGAACCACGATTTGGCCTGCGCGTGCAGGTGAAGGGTCCAAACACGTAACGTGAAATTATCAAGGTGACATGCGAAGCACGGGGCAGTGTTTATCCTCTTCTAATAACTTTCTAGAACAAATACACGCTTTGTGTGATCATCTTCTTTTTTTTCGAGTTCGAATTGCAGTGATAAACGCAATAGACAGAGGCTACAACACTTCGGACAAATCGTGCACTGTTGCGAAATGACACGTCATTCTGGGCACATACGTCTCACTCACATGAGAATCGTCACTGCGACGAACAAGAGTGCGATCAGGGCAGCTTTCATCTGGAGCCTGCAAAGAACCGTTTCGTCTTTCGGTTTATCTTTATTAAAATATTTAATTATGGGGTTTTACGTGCCAAAACCACGATATGATTATGAGGCACGCCGTAGTGGGGGACTCCGGAAATTTGGACCACCTTTGGTTCTTTCATCATCATCATCATCCTATATTTTATGTCCACTGCAGGACGAAGGCCTCTCCCTGCGATCTCCAATTACCCCTGTCTAGTGTATTCCAACTTGCGCCTGTAAATTTCCTAACTTCATCATCCCATCTGGTTTTCTGCCAGATTGGGTTGGAGTGCATACGGCAGGCATTGCCAAATCCTGACTGGGAGCTTACCACTGTCGTTGAAAAGAAAAGTGTACAATCATTGCATTCTACCGGTGCTAACATATGGGGCAGAAACTTGGAGGTTAACAAAGAAGCTCGAGAACAAGTTAAGGACCGCACAAAGACTGATGGAACGAAAAATCTTAGGACTAACGTTAAGAGACAGGAAGAGAGCGGTGTGGATCAGAGAACAAACGGGGATAGCCGATATTCTAGTTGACATTAAGCGGAAGAAATGGAGCTGGGCAGGCCTTGTAATGCGTAGGATGGATAACCGGTGGACCATTAGGGTTACAGAATGGATACCAAGAGAAGGGAAGCGCAGTCGAGGTCGGGGTTCTTTACCGTGCACCTAAATCTAAGTACACGGGTGTTTTCGCATTTCGCCCCCATTGAAATGCGGCCGCCGTTGCCGGGATTCGATCCCGCGACCTCGTGCTCAACAGCCCAACACCATAGCCACTGAGCAACCATGGCGGGTACGTTTATCTTTGTGTTTCCCGATAACCTAAATATAACGTTTCAGAGCTGACTTCGCAAGGCTACTTTTCCTTAAATGGCATATAAATTTGGTTACTTCTCATTCAATGGTAGCAAAGAATAGGAAAATCATCCGGTGTACTGCGGGAGTTTTCGCTTGCTCATGACTCTTTGGTGCCTTTCATTATAGACTCATGGGACGCATCACTTAACCTAGCGGGGGCCATCGTGAGCTGCGTAATGTAGTTAGGCGCAGCATAGCGGTGACTAACCACGCTAACGTGCCCACTTGAACGCAACGGCCCCCATTCCTTCCATCCATCTGACTTACCGATTTCGATTTTTCGTACCCTAAACTAGACTAACAAGCATATTGACAGCTGCATTCCTGAATACGTTAGCAGCTTGCGAGACAGTAATTTCAGTGAACTTCAATCTAAGAAATCTCACAGCAGCATTCATGCTATAAATGCGTCCATAGCAAAAAGGGCACAAAGAAAGAACGCAGAAAATGAAAAGAAGAAAGGCTGCATACGCTGAAAAAATGACAAAACACCTAGCCTACGATAGGCACATCGTAGTAAGCGGCCGTCTTATTCGAAATTCTAGGCAAACCACACCGGGCTTCTTACCTTATATGGGAAGTACACTGCAGTCTAGTATTCCTGTGTCCGCTGCAGCAGAAAGCTGTGCTTGGCTCAGCTTAGTCCGGGCTGCCTGGATATGGGCACGTTTTCATATCTGCCCGAGCCCTTGTGAGTGAAGCAACTTACAAAACCAACAACAAGCGTTGCGAGCGAAGATGCAAGTTTTTTTTGGACGTCTTCCAAGCGCTATTACAAGTTTCATGACCTCCCCGCTTAACGCGGTCAAAGCGAGCTCTAAATGGGATCAGAAGTGACCGCATAACTTGACACTTCTGTTTGCTCTCGACGCGCAGGTGTCAGTTGAGAAGACAGAAGCCGCTTGGTCGCCGAGTTCGAAGAAAACCTAGGCGACGCTTAAGCTTTGCCTTTCAGAGTATATAACAAGATAGCATGAAAGGGTCCCTGACTGCTTGTCACGCTACCCGGCAACTGCAGCTTATATCTTTACCAGGAAACGATTGCGGCGAATGCTATACACGTTTTTTTCTTTGCCTCGCAGGCCAACGCGTCCGCACTGATGGCACATGTCGATCTGCTTTCTGTACAAGCTGCACCTGAGCATTGCACCTCCGTAGTACACCCGCGTTGGGACCCGGTCACCATCGAAGGCGATGATGACCGAAGTGGTCTTGCTGAGTCTTTTGGCCGCTTAGGCGGTCGTGTTCCTCTTGTTGACGATATTGAGGTGAATGGACTTGACGTCTTCTTCGAGGGGCCTCGGATGACTCCCTTGACTGTATAGTCGGGCGCAGTTTCATAAGCCCGAATCTCGAACTGGTGCCCGTCGAGCTCAAAGCTGGCGAGTCGGTGGTACCGTTCTGCATTTGAAGAGTGAGGGGTACTCACAACGATGATGTTCTGCTTTATATTTGGGCAGACAATGTCTTCCATGGCGTATTGTGGAGATACGCTTGCTGCCATATATAGGGCCGAAGCGCGGCGAGCGACCCCGACTGTTGCAACGTTGAAGCCACCGCGTGTCCTGATAACAACATTGTGGTGATCACGTGGAAGGGCGGGCATCTTTCCTGGTTTCAAAATTTGCTGCTTGTGTGTGCGCTCGTCTCGCTGCGCCTTGTTCGGGCCTCCAACGCCACCTTGGGAGGCTGATGCAATGTTAGGGTTAGCGCGCTTGCCCCCAGGAGAAAGTCGTTCCCGCCGGGCAATGGTGCACCAGCCTGCTTCTTCGGAAATCTCGGTGCGTGAGATATCAATTCCTTCAACTTGTACTTCCATGGCGGCTTGAGGAAAGTCGACGCGCAGCCGCAACTGCGTCCCACGTAGCCGCCTGAGCATGCCTTAGCTTAGCTCGGCGGCGTAGCGGCTCGGGAGAAAAGTCCAATAAAGCGGTGAAAAAACAGTTCCCACCTTGAAGACGAATATCAGTAGAGTCCGGATAACTTGCTAGAGACGATGGTGCAAAATTACAGGGATATTTTGCAAGAACACTGCGAAATCATCTACTAAAATTGGTAAAGCTAACTGGAGAAAATGAACAGAAATAATTTTTTAAGAATTCAAGAAAATCTATTTGAAGCACTTATAAATTCCTCCACGGCTGAGCAAATATCCCTGTGGCACTTTCCAAGAGAGGAGGCTCCTAAACAAAGGATATTTGGAATAGAAAAGTTTAACCCGGCTGTGTAAATCTTGATTCTAGAATATTTTTCCTTAGAGAAGAAAAACGGCGACAGAATATGAGAAAATGATCTATTGTTTCATCTCCACAGAATGGGCACAGAGTGGAGGGCACCAGACCAGCCCTGTGACGATAGAAGTTTAATATTGGTACTCGACAACGTAATCGGGTAAAGATGAATTCTGTTTTTCTGGTGCGAAAGCAATTTTTGGTCCAAGGGAATAGGAGGTGTCGATAGTCTGAGAAATTAGCTACAGCTGGGTTCAAAAAGTCTTGAATAATTGAATATCTCCTGAATCTAGTAGTCGTTAGGTAAGCTATTGTAGGATGTAATCGTAATGCAGGGCCACTCAGGGCCGCTCTCGCGAGACTGCCAGCCATTTCGTTCATGACTAATCCTTTATGCCCAGGCACCCAAAGCAATCGAATTAAATTTATGTGGGCAGTCGCTAGAAAATGAAATGTACGTAAAAGGTTAGTGACACTATTTGCTGTGAGCGAGGAACATAAAGATAAAGAATATGTTATTATTACTACCGCCGATATTGATGAATTTAGATTGCGTAGGGCTAGAACTACAGCTAAAAATTCAGCCAGAAATACGGAAAAGAATTCCGGAGTCCTGATTGCGAATGACCAATCTAGGGCAGGAGAGAAAATGCCAATTCCAGATTTTTCTTCACACCGGGAGGCGTCTGTCGCAATGACCGTACTTATAGATAAACTCAATTAATAGCCTTGAAATATGCCGTTTAATATATTATAAGAGAGAAGTTTCGCGTTGTTTGGGTAGATGTCATCATATATGATTTGTAGGTTCTCTCGCACATCACAAAAGGCGGCACCTCCCAGATACGTACATTTAAGGGATTGATTAATGTTTGTACGAAGACCACCTGTGGTGTATGAAAACGAGGCCAGTGTACTCCGAATAATATTGCAGGCTGGTTAATGAATGTGTATTCTAATCTTGTAATAGGGGATTCATACAATTTTAAGACTGTTTCAGCGGATGTAAAGTGCATCGGCTCTTTTCGGCTTCTTCTTCTCCTAAAGTGTAGAGATCAGTGGTTCTGACTATCACTTGGAATAAGCCATTAATTTCTGTTATGGGGTTTTACGTGCGAAAACCACGATCTGATTACGAGGCACGCCGTAGTGGGGGAATCCGGAAATTAGGACCACCTTGGGTTCTTTAACGTGCACCTAAATCTAAGTACACCGGTGTTTTCGCATTTCGCCCTCATCTAAACGCGGCCGCCGTGGCCGGGATTCGATCCCGCGACCTCGTTCTGAGCAGCCCAAAGCCATAGCCACTGAGCAACCACGGCAGGTACCATTAATTTCTGAGCCAATCCCCTATAGGGGGTGTGAGCCGTACTGTTACTGAACAACTACAACAACTGCAGCAAAGATGATGACGACAATAACGAAGACGAGGACGACAACAACAACGACGACGACGATGACAAGATAAATGAGCTTTTCGTACAAACACTATGGGACCCATTAAATGTTCACCTATGCGAGGTGGTCTTACTAAATTCCTCTGTTCCAGTCGTTAAAATTGAAGTTCATATTTTTGCAAACAATTCCAAACATTTGCCCTGTCAATACCTGAGTGTTATTTTTGAAGACAACCCTAGACACCTAGGCCGCGATTTTGTGGCGGTGCCTACTGCTCGATTATATGCCACTCTTATCATCCATCGTTCACAGCCCGCTGATCGCTTTGATAACGCGTGCTGGACGTCGGTCTGACCACTGACAAAGCGCGAAAAGTGCGAAAAGGAATATCATCGGAGAAGGAATCGCTACAAAATCGCGCCCCTAGATACAAAGATGGTAATAGCCTCTGATGCTCCCGTCTGTGAAGAGAACGCAGGTGTGGAGCATTGTACCACCATATCTAAATTGGTATTTTTCCATTCGACTACTTGAAGGTCACGCCTATCATTCTGGCTGAATTATTGGCAATTGTTTTAGCTTTACGCAAGTTGCCATCATCTCTGTCATCAAACATAATTTTAACCGATTGGCTGTCTGCCTGTTCATTGCTATACCACGTCCAATTTGTAAAATTCCTCTGAAGCAGTCTGTTCGTCTCAAGACATTTCTATTCATTAGTAGTGTATTCGTCTCAAGGCAAGACCTCTCGTCTCAAGACGTTTACGTCTCGTTCGTACAGTGTGGGTACCAGGCCACATATGCAAATGCATTCGCAGTAACACTTCTTTTTTGCATGTCACGTACCGGTTCAACATTTTAAGAAAATATTTTAGAGCCCTTAAAACACCTTCGTTTGAATTTTCACTCTTCCGGTAGTTCTTTCTTTTGGGGCAATATCACACTGGGTTACAGCCACAGGAGCGTGTCCATGTTTCGTAGAATGGTCTCGTGATTTACATTAGCGTACGCTTTAGCTATGTCAATAGCCACCACAGTGCGCACCAAGTGACTGTAAGATGAGACGTGCAGGACACAATCTGCCAGTATGGCTAGGCCATCTTCCGTACCTAAGTAAGGCCTGAATTCGATCTGAGCTGAATGGTATTTATGGCTGTGTTCAAGCCACGATGAAAGCCGAGTAGCCAGCATTCGCTCAAACAATTTGCAAATCGTTTGTGTCAAAGAAATTGGCTGGAGATCTTTAAAACTTGTTGGCGGTTTTCCTGGTTTAGGTATGGGACCCATTACGGGGTGTTTCCACTCAGGTTGGAGAGATCCATCGATGCATACGCTCTTCATAACCTAGAGTAAGGTGTCGATGGCCTCACCTTGCAAGTTTTTAAAAAAGCTCATACGGAAGACGGTCATGTGCTGGCGTTGAATGTTGCTTTGTGCCTTCGATTGCAGCGAGTATCCCGGCTTTTGTGAAAGGCATCGTAATGGCCAAAGTATCATCCGCATAATTGAAGTAGGATTTGCCGGTGGCTGCTGGTCATTAGGAAAAAAAGCTGACAGCTACTTGCTTGGCAAAATCTTCCGGCGTAAGGTTGAGAGCCAGTCGGATTCCTGACGATGGATTTGCATGATAACCACCGTGCTCCATGGCCCGAAAAGCGTGCCATAATTTCTTGCTTTCTGTCCCGGAGCTTAGGTGCTCACACCAATCATGCCAGTGGTTTCGTGACAGTTGCTTTTCGTAGCGCCCAGCACGCGCAGTGATGCGGTTAGCCAAAGCGCGGGCTTCGTGTTGCAAAAGGTTACGATTAATCAGATGTTCCGCCTGGCGGCGCTGTGCCCATAGTTTGAGGAGGTTTAGCTCAGGGTCCTCATTTACTGTCATAGAAATCGTTGAGTCGTGCAAGATGGCTTGTGAGGTGGCGTTGACAGTCGTTGCATCAAACGTTTTTGCTCTGTCATCGTAGCGGACCTTGCCCCAATCGGTTACCCATGCAGCATGTTAGTGCACGTAATAGGCCACACCTTTAGTCAGCGAGATGGCTGCGACGTGACGTATGCAATGACGCATGCACTAGGCACACCTTTAGTAAGCTAGAACCGCGGAGCAGCCGTGGCTTCAGGGACGCCCCGGTTCCCCGGAACCCCGGAAGCCCGGGTACCCACCTGGACCCACCTGGGCCCAGGAGGATCCAGGTGGGTCCTGGAATACTCACCTAGACCGAAATGTACCAAAGTTTCTTTTGCAGCGACAATAATTTACTTTCTTTACAGGAACCTCCCTGAGAAATGTGACGTCAATCTGAGAATTTCTTGCGGTGTCGGTCATTTTTCGTCACGGCGCAGTTTCGCCAATGGCACCGCAAACAAGAGACATCTACTGCTTTCGCCTTTAAAAAAGCAGGGTGCTTGTTGGGCCTTCGTTATCCGCCCAAACGCATTACATCGGTAATTCTTGTCGTTGCGCGACATTGCTTGCATGACAGTTGAATATATGCTGCGCATTTCCTAATCCTGCTTATAGTTGCATGCCATTGTGCACACTTGTATATCATCAATTACCTATCGTCCGCTGGTTCCGGCCTAACAATGTAGCGAGAATGAGAGCACAATTCTTCATTTTTTTTCTTTTACAAGAAGACCACAGAAATTGCCTAGTTTCATTGTTTTATTTTTTAAATCAACACAGTTCGTTTTGTTTATGAACACTTGGTGAACTTGTTTGGTCATTGTCGCAGTATGGGGCATCAGAGGCCGCCGCTTGAAAAGTTTGTAGGTGAGGCTGCCTCTTGTCTTTGGCACCTAAATCGTTATCTCGCGTGCCAAATCCTTTTCGTCACGAATACTGGTAAGCCGGGTAACTCGGTGCAGTTGCATCATAAAGAACCAGCGAACGTACCACACAGGCCGTGAGTTTGTGTCGTGTCTTTGGTGTCTCGGACTGTGTTGTCCGTGCGCTGCGGTTCCCTCTGATGAGTAGCTTTTTTATATTTTCGACGTTTTTATGTTTTCTAGGTTAGCGATTTAGCTCGTGAAACTCATGTAAGAGCGGTTACCCAAATTAGCAAAAGTGTCTCCCGGCCCGATAATCGGCTTTCTTTAAGGGGTGAACAGCCCTGGGAAAGAATCGAGCACGTGCCATGCAAATACCTTCGCACACTGAGGGCATAACATGAGTCAGCGATTTAGCCTGCCCTCACATTTTTTTTTACTCTCTTGAAACGCGGGGCTCGAAAAACATTTAGGTAACCCTTACACGCGATAAATTTACGAATTGTGTGAGGTATGCGTGTTGTCCTCGGGCGTGCAGCGTCCTTGTCCGCCATAATCGAAGTGCTCGGAAGGCTCTTGCAGAATGCAACGGTGGCCTTCGGTGCACCGGTCCAAGAACCACGAGTTGCACGGGTCACCTGGGCACTGAGGGAAGTAATTAAGTACAGTGGGTAGGTGTTAGTGCAAATGGCGTAGAATAATGCGTCCTGTTATCAATGTCATTCTGACGGTTTTTGCCATCTAAACGCTAAGCATCCTCCCCCTATCCCGCCCCCCCCGCCCGCCCCCATTCGTAGGCTTTTTGATATCCGTAGTATTAATTCGTCACTGGCAAGGAGTTTGTGAAAATGCAAAAACAAAAGTATAAAAAACAAGGTACTGCATTTGCAATATACATATCAATATCCCCGTTAAAGCAGTGGTCATTAGTGAAAATTGTAATTTCAGTTGACCGCATTTGTTTACAATGTGGTCGCTTTACGCCGAATATCATTAAAGTTCATTTTAACACTAGGGAGCGCGCTTGTAGAATGAAATCGCAGTGGTTATCAAACAATCATTCCCGGGAACTGTCCCCAATAAAAAGAAATGCACGTATCTGCGTGCACCTTTTGCAAAGGTTTTTGAGCTTCTGCGCTCCCCTTTGGATCGCAGCATTTAAGACTTTGTTCTTTCAGCGCAGTTGTTTATCCTTTGGATTGCTACCCTCCCTACTGCAATGTCATTAGGCGAATGTGGTTATAGAAATAAATAAGTAAACAAATAAAACTAAGCGATTCACTGCGTTGATCATACGGGACAATGACGTAATTTTTCTTGTTTCAAGCTCCACACGATGGTGAGTGGAGTTGTTCGACGCACTCGTTCCTGACAGTAAATCTGCAGAAGTCTTTCACGGCACCGTGGTAGCGTCGGGTATGTCGGCCTACATGCGTCTTTTGTTCGTTTTGCGCCTGCAAGTTTCACTTCTGCTTGTTTCAAGTTTTGCTGCGGGTTTTTGTCCCTGGATGCGTCGGCTCCTATATTCAATGGAACGGAACTTAAGACGCCCGCGTGCTGTCAGTTCTGTGGACGTTCAAAACATACCAAGGGACCCCGCAACCAAATGGCCCAAAAGTATGAGATGACCAAAAAATTATATGAGTGGAACCGATGGCCTAAAGAAAATATAGCTGTACTCACATTGTTCGACATAGCCCCAAAAGAATTTTTTTAGCTACCTACGGCCATCCCGATTCTTGGCCTATCCCCCTCAGTGGGTGCGAGCCATGATAAAGGATCATCATCATCATCAGCTCCCACTGCCTTGTTTAGTTTAGATTAGCTCCCCAGCGTGGCTGCATTGTGGGTCATCGTGGAAATTGGCGCAGATGTCGGAGTGGAGGTGTCGGGGAATAACAAGCAACTACTTGCGGCCACTGGAGTTGTAGTAGCGGCGGTACAGCAAGTTATCTCGACTGATGAAGTGGGTGCCTTGGCGAAGTAGCATCGGAGAGATCGGAGCTGGCGACTGGCTTGACAGGAAGTCTAGAAGCGAACAGATACATCGGTCCTTGCGCTGCATGCTCTGATGGTATGTCGGAAATGTTGAGGGCGAAGGCACCGCAGGTGGGAATAGACGAGCGGATAGGATCAGAAGGCAGGGGTGACCGGGAAAGAGCGTCTGCGTCTGAATGCTTTCGGCCTGAGCGATAAACAACGCGGATGTCGTGTTCTTGTAGACGTAATGTCCAACGAGCGAGCCGACCAATAGGATCTCTTAGTGAAGATAACCAGCATAGGAACACGTAAGGGCGAAATTTTCCGATAGCCTAAATAATAGCTAGACTTTAATAGCTAGTCCGTGTGAATCTCAGTTGGAGCAGAGGGATCGAAGTGTCGCAGTACTGGAGGTGAAGTGAGAAGGCGGCGCAGTTCTTGAAATGCGGCGTCGCGCGCCGGGGACCAGTTCGATAGGTCAGAACTGCCGGTAAGCTCGCTCAAGGGGGCCATTATGGAGGCGAAATTACGGACGAAGCGTCGGAAATACGAGCATAAGCCGATGAAGATGCGAAGCTCTTTCATGGTAGTTGGTTTGGGGAACGCGGATACTATCGTAGGGTCCGCGAGAATACCGTCTTTTGAAGCCACATCACCGAGAATACTAAGCCGGCGAGTGCCGAAGTGACATTTCTTCCGATTTAGTTGCAGCCCTGCAGTGGTGAGGCACGCAAGGACTTGCTCGAGGCGGCTGAGATGTGACGCAAAGTCGGCAGAAAAAAACACAATGGCATCTAAGTAACAAAGGCACGTGTTCCACTTCAGGCCTCGAAGAATGGTGTTCATCACTCGTTCGAAAGTGGCAGGCGTGTTGCAGAGGCCGAAGGGCGTGGCGGTGAATTCATATAGCCCATCAGGTGTTACAAAGGCTGTCTTTTAGCGATCGGCCTCTGCCATCGGCACTTTCCGGTACTCCCAGCGCAAATCCAGCGAGGAAAATAATTCTGCTCCCTGTAGACTGTCCAAAGCATTGTCGATGCACGGCAGAGCATAGACATCTTTGCGCGTCATGCGGTTAAGGCGGCCATAGTCGACGCAGAACCTTATGGAGCCGTCATTTTTTTAAACGAGGACAACCGGATATGCCCAGGTGCTGTTAGAGGGCTTGGTGATACCACGCTGCAGCATATCATCATATCTATTACGTTCACCGAGCTATCTGCGTCATCACTGTGATATATGTTGTGTTTTACGACTGTTTGCTGTTTCTCACATCTGCTTTGATTGCCTTTGACCTGCTTGTATAAATTTATCAATAATGTCTCACAGATATCGCGACAGATATCGCGACGAGTTTCACAACCACACTGCTCCAGCAAAGGATGCCGGTATTTGTGATCCTCAGCTCTCTCAAGGACAACTGGGGTCCTTGACACGCACTTTTCGCATAGAATTAATCTTTTTCTTCTTATTTTACTTGACAACCGGGCTTAACGCTTGATATGCAAGCTGAAAGGGTTGAAAATAAAAGAATCGACAGTCAATGAAGCGCGGTCGATTTGAGGTTACCGCCACCCTGCATCTCAAAAACCCGCTTGCAAAATTAGCAGTGCAGCTAGCCTCCACGTGTTGTTCAAGGTTGCCCCGAAATCGAAAAGCGGAGATTGTGATTTTGACGTCAGCGGTGCAGGTGCGCATGAGCTTTGGAATGCGGTAAAATCAGTCTATTAAAGGCAGCATACCTTGTAGCAGAGGTCGCAGCAACCGCATTCGTCGCTGTACCTTCCACAGCCGCACTCCACGCGTCGGCAGATGTGTGGATTGCACGTCACCGAGGCGCAGTTCTGAGGCGATGTAGCCGAGACGCTGCGAGTTGGGCGCAAGAGAAATGGCACAAGAAAAGTCATGAAACGTTTACGCATCCTGTTTGTCTCCTTTCGCTTCTGTGAACGTATATTTAGAGCGCAGTTGTTAGGAGCCCGTTCCTGCATTCAGCGTTGGCGTCCCTCTGCGTATCCGAACGAACGAGCACAGCGAAGGATGAAACAGAGAACGCGGAGCGCAGAGGGGTATGAAAGACGGCAATAGCAAAGAGAGTACGAGGAGTAAAGCGGAGAAGGAGGGTGCAGCGGAACCATGAGGAGGAAAGCAGAGGAGGAGAGCGTGGCGAACGGGTGAGGAGGAAAGCGGAGTGCCGCATGAGAGGCGCTCCACGGCGGTGACCAGGCATGCGGCGAGCGCGTCCACTGATACCATATATGAAAACGAAGCCCTAGTGTGGTCTTCCGACCCACTGCGCATGCGCTATTTCGCCTGCGCCGCTGCCGATGGAAAATGCGCTCCGCGCGAGACAAGCGTGCCCGTGTTCAGGCGTTCTTTCTGAACAATGAGCGACGCAACCGGTGGAAATGCTACATCCCTTAACGTCTATCGTTTACTCTGGCCGTGCTCGCAAGCTCGCATAAACTCCGGACCGGACAAGCGCAAGTTTGAAGAAGCAATCCGGAGCGAAGAACTCGCTCCCCAACTCTGGGCCGTCCAGCAGATGCACGACGCCGCCAGGAAACTCAACCTCCCGGTTCCGTCGTGGGAGACGCCCGCTCCATGAGAGCCCCAAAGCTCTCGTGGCCTGCAGGACCTTTAATAAAGTTGATTTCCTTCCTTCCTTCGTCTGCCGCCGCTGCTAAACGAGTTGCCCGAGCAGAGGCTCAGCGCCGCCGCCGAGAGGACCCTGTCGTTCAGAATAAAATTCTTTGTCACAATATATCGCGAATTCAAAACACCTAGACAGCTGCGCTCAAAATTTGCATTAAGGAGTATCGTAATCGTCGGCGAACTTTTAAAAAATGCCATACCATATTAGGGAATTTTTTGTTGGTTTCGGCACAAAATAAATGAAACCGAATCCAGAGGCAACATTATGAAAGGCATTCGTGAGCCGACCCTGATACCAGCTCGCTATGTGAGTCTTCGGCCTATAGCCGTTTTTTAAATCTGTTATGTCCCTCTACTTTAGAGCCCAGCTCGGCGGCACCATTACCGTGCGCTGAACGAGCACGGTAATGGTGCCGCTGAACGAGCACAGCGAAAGATGAAAGCGAACGCGGAGTACAGCGGGAGATGAAAGACGGCGATAGTGAAGAGAGCGCGAGGAATAAAGGGGAGGAGGAGGGCATAGCGAAAGCGTGAAAATAAAAGCGTAGCGCCGCGCAAGACGGGCTCTGCGGCGACGATGGCTACGAGATGGCGCCATAGTAGCGCGAGTCATCTGTTCACCGATGACGCCACCGATACCACAGCGATCCATGAGCTGAGGTCTCTCTGCGGCGGCTGCTGCGAATCGCGCCCACGCGTCATCCACGCGCTGCTTATCGCGATCTCCCGATTAGCGAGGCAATCGCGCCACACTTCGCTCCGTTTGCAACGTTCTGCACGAGACAGATTGTTGCGCCAGTCAATATATCGCGGAATAAAAACATGTATGAAGCTGCGCTCAAATATCGTAATCATCGGTTAATTTTTACAGCGTAAGCTGTTATGGGCTCATTCCAATAGCCCTTTCGGTTCGCTATGGTGTCCGCCGCCGCCGGGGAATGTAACCGCTATCGCTGGAAGGAAGGAAAAAGTGGAGAAGGAAAGGCAGGGAGGTTAACCAGTTCAACACAACCGGTTTGCTACCATTCCAGCTATCGCTGGAAATGCGGAAAAAAGTACCCGGTCCCCGCCGGGATTGAACCTGCCCGCAGCGCGGGAGTCGGATACTTTACCACTGAGCCACGCAAGCGCTTGTTATCAGGCAGCAGAAAAATGCCCTGTAAACGCGCCCTAGGCAGGCGCGCAGGCGCAGACAACCCGAGCCTCCGCCAGTATGGTGGCGCCATTTAGTGAAGGCGCCAGCAAACACAGCTTGCGCAGGCGCAGACGACGAGATGCGATTCAGACGAGGCGCGCAATCAACGCGATCCCCAGCCTCAACGAGTATGGTGGCGCCATTTAGTTAAGGTGCCTGCAAACGCAGCGTGCGCAGGCGCTGACGACGAGATGCGATTCAGACGAATCGCGCAATCAGCGCGATACGGCGTGAGATGTGCGCCACGTTTGTATTCTGGACACCTTTTCGGTACACGTTATGGCGTCTCCTCACAAGGTACGAACCGCTGCTGAAGAAGCGAATCGTAGAGCTACGTGCGCGGCTACAACCAGACATCATCGGGCTCAGCAGACTGTTGTGCAGAGAGCATTACAAGCAAGCCGCAGCTCGCCGTCGACACCGGGAGGACAGTTCAGATCGTTCTCGTCAAAACGAGGCGAAGAGACTTTTCCGCGAAGACCTTGTTGCGCGTGGTGCCGAAATTGGAGCTATACTCTTGAGCCGCTCCACCAGCTTACGCTGTGACTGTGCTGCGTGTGCCGCGTAGTCCTGTGACATTTTTTTCTAGCGAGAGCTACATTGGCCTGTAATCTCCCCGTTTTGCTTTGGCCGATGGCCGCACCGCCAGCTGAGCCGTTGCCTAGCAACCATCGCAGCTGGCAGCGCCGCTCGCCGCGCCATCTGGCATGACGTCAGAGGAAGAGCTGGCAACAACAGAGGAGGAGCCGGTGTTGCATCGTATATATAGAAGGGGCGGCTCGGTGGGATTCATCGGCAGATATGAAAAGTGAGTCGGAGATACTGAAAGAAGCCAGGCTTCGTCGTCGGAGGGAAACCAAGAGGAGGCATCGAGCCGAGGAGACGGAGGAAGAACGAACCGCACGCCTCGAGAAGCGTCGTAAGTACGAAGCGGCCAGGCGAGTGGATTCAGATGAGGATAGCACCCGAAACGTGTTCAAGTCACTGGACGATAACCTCTTATCCTCCCGCGTCACCGACCATCGGGCCGTCTTTGTGGCATTTGAGAAAGGTGAAGTCTTTCAATATAAATGTATTACACTTTAAAAATGTCTAGTCTTTGATGTAACCATAAATTAACGAGATGTAACAACCAAACATAAACACTCAGACGTACGAAGCTAAACGATAAAGATGTAACCGTGGAGAGAACCAAGCTAAACAATAAGATTAACCCCACCTCTCGCTACGCACACCCAGGCATAACTGAGTTAAGCCACAGCCAATGTTTTTCGACCATCTTTCTTGGAAACATTATCTTCTTTTAAGCGTTAAACTAGTCCAGTGATCAAACAGAAATTTACAAGTTTAAGAGATATAAAATTCATGTGGGAAGTCCAAACACGTCACATAATCGAGGTCTTACATGCGCAGAACGGTGGAGTAATTGTCCCCTTTTAATCCCTTTCTAGACGAAGCCATGTTTCGGTATGATTTACGTTATCATTTTTTGTATTCGATCAGATGTTATAAACACAAAGAAGAGACTACAACACTTCGGAGAAACCATGCCCTATTCCGAAATGACACGCCATTTTTGGCGCATGCGTCTCACTCACCTGACAATTGCCACTGTGATGACTAAGAGTGCGACCAGGGTTGCGTTCATTCTGAACCTGCAAAGAACCGTTTCATCTTTCGATTGAATCCTTGCTGTTTCCCGATGACCTAAATATAACGTTACATGGATCACTTCGCAAGGCCGCTTTATATTAAATTGCATATAAGTTTGGTTACTTCTCAATAAATGGTAGCAAATAATCAGAAAATCGTCGGCGTTCTGCGGGGATACTTGGTTGCTTGGGGAACTCCAAGATGCAGTCTGGCACCTCGGCTGGTCTGTCTTACCCACAGCAGACCGAATGTACAAATGACATTATGCATTAGGTGATACCTATGGCTGCTCATGATTCCTTGGTGCCTTCCTTCATGGACTCACGGGACACATCACTCAAGCGTTTCACCTAGTGGTGGCATCCGTGAGTTGCATAGTGTGGTTAGGCCCAACATTGCAGGGTCTAACCATGCTATCTAACTCACAGATGCCCCCATTCTAAAGCCCTACAGATTTTCTAGGCACGATATCCCTCTCCTAACCACTGAACTCACAGGGCGCCAACCAACACTCGTATGACAAGCACAAACGAACACATTTCCCCTCCTGCGCGACTCCTGCGTAACGTTACCACCGACGATCCAGCCCTATGCATCCACTGTGGGGGCCATCCGAACCCCTCCCTCTTACTATATGAACGTGCCCACTTGAACGCAACGGCCCCCACTTCCTTCATCTACACGACCTACCCTCCCACTTGATCCAGGGTGGAAGGACTAGTGCTACATGGCTGCATACGTCGAGGAAGCGCTTCGACACGTAACCAGGTCAAGAGTAGCCTGAAAATTGAACTTTGCGCTGTCGCACCGCGCCGGTCCAAGCCCTATGCGCAGAGGCAGGGGGCACTGGACTAAGGGCCCCCTGCCAATGAAACAGATGGAAAAAAAATGTCGCAGTTTCGCCCGAAAGGCGAAGCATCAATTAAGATAGCAAATTAGCAGAGAACTATTCGGAGTAGGGATAATAGTTTTATCGGCTGCATAAACTTGAACACATTCGCTTTCTAACTGAATTGACGAGCATGGTGTCATCGCGCACAAGCAAAGATGAATAGATCACACTGAATGACCGCAGACAACGACTGTCAAAACGCTGGCAGCAAGCGCAGTCGCCGCAGCGGGCGAAGGTTCGTGCGGTCTATCGCTTCAACGGAAACTGAGCGGCGAATGCACAGCGCATACAAAGGTCAGAGCCGTGTGGAGATAAGAGACGGTGCGGGCGACCACCACCACAGTCAGTACAAGCGTAGATGTTAGCAGAGTAGAAGCTGCCCCCCCCCCCTCCCTCCCGCGCCGCTTTCCCGCTTTCTTGCTTTCGCGTGGGAGAGTGCGTTGCCAGTTACCCTTGCTCCCGGTTGCAAGATACGCATTTGGTGCCGTAGCACAGCGCGGCCCGCCTCCCTCCCTCCCTCCCTCCCTCCCATACCCCCACGGCCTTTCGTGCGACGGTAGCGTTTGCTTTCAACCGTGCGCTCGCTCTCCGTGATGGCGCGCGTCCCCCGCGCGCTTTCACTCGCGCATACGGCGCGCGGTGACGATTTTATCGCCCTTGGAGTCTACATGGACGGCGATGACAGAAATCCCGTTGAAGTGTCCATATAATTGCTATCGCAATAAAATTTAGAGCCCTTCCACTATTGTGAAGATGGAAGCCAGTGAAGCTGTGAATATGGTGGGTCTGCTGTAGAGAATATTGCCCTCACGATGGGAATGGGCGTATCGTCGTTGGGGATCACCCAACCGATCATGCCTATCATGAACGCTCCGGTTGAGAAACTCGCGTTGAAACGTGGCCGTCGCATCGGGGATGTTGGCGCTAGCGTTGCCGAGACGTGCACCACCGTTGTCGGGTTTCTGGAGGGCAAGACGAAGCTGACGTTTGGCCTCAACATCGCGCTTCCGCAACTGTGGGTCGGCGGCTCTTCGCTGTCGTTCGGCCTGGGCCGCTGTGAAAGCCCTCACGTTAAATTAAGCAATGGTTCATACCCGCGTAAACGTGGCCTCCCCATTGCGACGACAGAAGAGAAGTGAAATTCTATGCTGGAATGATTAGCGGCAACGCAGCCAGCTGTGGAGGCGGACGACGACGACGAACGCGGGAGCAGTGGCACGCGCTCGTGCTCGGTACGGCTTCAAATAGTACGAGCGCAAACCAAGAGGTGTCAACGAGTCAGCTGGGGAAGACGACGACACTCGAGCCAATGCTGATGATGATAGCTTTTAGATGCGAGAGCATCTTATGCTCGGGGCAGCGTCCGTACTGCGGCGTCCGCACCCATACTGCGCATGCGCAACTCTCCCTCATTCTCCTCTCCTACGCAGGTGTGCGCTCTCCTCCTCTCCTCTCCCCCTCTCCGCCACAGGTGTGGCGCAGCAAATCAATGCATAAAACTCTCTCTCACTCTCTCCCTCTCTCTCTAAGGGTACGCCGGTAGGCGGCGCAAGTGTCGCGGCGCAGTATAAAGCGCGCGTTCGCTGTTCTTCCGTCATTCTCTCTCTGTGAAACGATGTTACAGTGTACTAGAATCCTATTCTAGTACGCTGTAACGATGTGCGAAACGCCATGAACAACCTCAACGTCGGCCATAGTTGCAGCGGCAGCGCCACCGCCGCGGAGCAGAGGAAGGCTCGGGAAACCGAACGTAAACGTCACCGTCGGCAAGCGGACCCATAACTTCGGGCCAGAGAAGCCGAACGTAAACGTCAATGTCGGCAGGAAACTTCTACGGAAGCAACACGGGCTCGGCACGCCGAAGAATAACGTCAGCGTTATCAAGCCGACCCCGAACTCCGGGCTCGGAAAGTCGAAGCGCAACGGCAGCGTCGAGCGGCAGCTCCCGATCCCGAAGCGACGAGGCAACGCGAGTCTGCGGCCAGAGCAGCAACACGTTCAAGGCCATTACAACGCCCGGGCTTCGACGGTGCTGACGCGCGGTTCAAACGCGACTTCCTCGATCGGAGCTTCGGGCACAGCGACCGGCTTTGGTTCCACAACAACCTGAGCAAGGTAGGGAGCGTCCAGAACGAACGTCAGCATAACGCGGCCATCGGCGTGCTTCGACGCCAGTTCAGCAACAACACCAACGACTTCCTGCAGTTCGCGGTGTGCTCCGCGTGCAAGGAGGCTCTAACGTCGGGAAAGGTTCCGGTGATGAGCGTGAGCAATGGCTACCGATACCCGCCGAAACGCGAGCACCTCCCTGCGCTGAACCCGGTCGAAGAACGGATCATTGCACCGCGACTCCCGTTCATGAGCATTCGTCGACTAACGCACGGCAACGGGCAGTACGGAATCAAGAGGCAAGTCGTGAACGTTCTGATCGATGTGCAGGAACTCGCGCAATGCCTGCCCAGGAACGTTCCCGACGACGAGGCGATCGACGTACACATCAAACGAAAACTCGTAAGCAAGGCTTCGTATAGGCGCGGTCTCGTCAAGAAGAGCAGCGGGCACGCGTGGCTGCGAAACTTAGAGCAAAGTCCTCTCTACCGGCACCTTAACATCCAGATCGACTGGATGAACTCTGCAGCAAGACCCATTGACGCTACACTTCACCGACCACAAAGCCATCGTCTTCAAGATACCGCGCGCACCGATGTTACGAATCACGTACGCTCTCTAAATAAAGACGCAACCCCATACAAACGTCTCCTCTCTTCTCAATACATTCTCTCACTCTAACTTTCATTGGGTTGTGTTTCCAAGTGAAACGAAACGGAAACTCGATGCGCACCACCCGCGATGCTTTCGCATCCCACCATGGTTGTCCGTAGGGTGAGATGATGTGATTTTTTTTTTCTAGACGCGGACACGATCCTGGAGGAACTAGCCCTTAACAGCTTCGCTGTAAAAATAAAGTATTTTCTTTCTCTCTCTCTTTCACCTAAACGCGGTAACTTGGTTTAGCATTTTCATATTTCGCAGCCGTCGCTGGAATAGGCTAACAAGCATATTGACAACTGCATTCATTAATACGTTAGCAGCTTGTGAGAGAGTAATTTCCGCGAAGTTGAATCTAACAAACTTCAGTGCAGTATTCATGCGATAAATGCGCATATAGCAAAAAGGAAACGAAAAAAGAACGCGACAAAGGAAAAGAAATGTTGTATACGCTAAAGATGACACTAAACCTAGCATACACTATAGGCTAATAGTAGTATAGGCGGCCCTCTTATTCGAAATTCTAGGCAAACCACACCGGGATTCTTACCTTATATGTGAGGTATGCTGCTGTGTAATATTCCTGTGTCCGCTGCAGCAGAAAGCTCTGCTTTGTTCAAGTTAGTCGGGGCTGTCTGGATATGGGCACACATTCATATCTGGCCAAGGCGGGCGAGGGCAGCAACTTAAAAAACAAACAACAAGCGTTGCGAGCGATTATGCACGTTTTTTTGGACGTCTTCCAAACGCTGTGACAAGTTTCTTGACCTTTCCGCTTGAGCGGAAACTTGACACTTCTGTTTGCGCCCGCCGCGCACGTGTCGTTTGCGGAAACAGAAGGGGCTTGATTGCCGATTTCAAAAACATTGGCCGCCATCCCGCCCTGCGAACGTGAATGTCCAGCTGAAGCTGTATAAAACACTACACATGGTCGAGCATTGTGTTTACGCTGTCCTTCTGAGGCCTGTAATTCCGTGGTCTACCCAAGGCAATCTTAGAATGAACGGAATTAGTTGCTAGACGGGTCTCCCTTTTATATATGAAAGCGTGTTCACGCGTCACTAAGTCTATATATGTAAATATATGCTGTATGCCTGTGATTGCAAATAAAGATATGCTGTTTGCCTTCTATTGTTAAC
The DNA here is from genome assembly GCF_013339745.2 of Dermacentor silvarum. Lineage (NCBI taxonomy): Eukaryota > Metazoa > Arthropoda > Arachnida > Ixodida > Ixodidae > Dermacentor > Dermacentor silvarum. Next base: position 15,480,735 of record NC_051158.1, read on the forward strand.
CTGGCGTTTTGTGTTTACGTCACGAAATTTTCCGACTAACGAGAGGTATACAGCTTCGCTATAAAAATTATGCGTGACTCTGGTACTGCAAACACCAGAGACCAGCGGAGCTGGGGCGAGCCTAGTAAATTAGTGGCAAACCACACACTTAGTTTCCTGACGCTCAGAATTTCTTCGCGATGTTTTGCGTAGTATCGCGATGAATTCAACCGGCCACGTTCAGAAGCCTCCGGATCTCCATTTCTTCGCCTACGCAAACTCTCGGCTGCCCTTAATCTAAACGCGGGATGTTCTCTTCTCCGACGCTTGGTTTCAGTTTCCCTAGTTCTCGCTTCAGTCTTTCAGAAGCAGCTAGTGTCCAGTTGTCTGGTCGAAACCTGACGAACTGCCGCCAGAAGTATCGGCTGCAGTCACGGACACCAGGCGCGTTCGGCGCGAACGCGGGGAACCGCGATCGGCATCGGCAGCAGCTCTACGCGTCACACTATACCTTATGCCTTCACTCCTCCTCTCCACCTCGCATTCGCTATGCTGCGCGATGCTATTTTTATACTCTGCTTTCACTCTCTCTCAGCTCTCTCTCCCCCAGCTCGGCGAAGCTATCGCACAACTGGTATGGGGTATGGAGGTTTGTGTTTACGCCACGAAATTTTCCGACCAACGAGACGTATACAGCTTGGCTGTAATAAAAAGAAGAAAACAGCCAATGTAGCCGCTTGCGTGTGAGAATTCCCGAGGAGTAAGTTGATTTATGCGGTGACCTTACAAAGCGCCTTGCCAAGGCCGGCTTACTCTCTGAATCTCTTGTCTTCGCGACCCGGCCAGACATGGAGTAAGCGCTAAACTGGTGGTTGCGACATGTATAACTGCACGTATAGGGTGCATAGCCATGTATTTGATTGGAGAACATATATGCCTGCACAATAGTACTCTAAACGAGAAAAAAATGGTTGAAAGAAAGATGAAGGCTTGGAGTGATCAGCAGAGGGGAAACAAGCAACGTTCTGACCATAACTTGGAATAAACCATTAATTTCTTCGGCCATCCCCCATAGTGCGTGTGAGCCATACTGTTACTGAACACAGCCCCAGCAATGCCGGACGTTGCCTTTAGTTCACAGGTTTTACACCACGTGGCGCACGCACCATTATGACTCGAAATTCGTGCGATCACGCACGAAGTGTTACTGGACGAAAACAGTATACACGTATTAACAATAAAAGAAAAAAAAAACAGGACCACACCAACAGCTTGAATCGTCGCGCATGGCCGAGCGCGAATCGGGAATAGCTGATCTGATAACCGCCGCGTGTATAAGACGAGCGGCCAGCTAGTCGACAGTGAATCGGCAGTTTTGCTGCAATTGGTAGGCGTTCCCACTTCGAGAAAGTGGGTGCAGAATCTTCCGTCTATCTAATCCTCGTCCAACTTTTGTCTGATCGAATTGTCGTGCACCTTCACCGGGCGTCTTAAAAAAGCAAAAATGCCCTTTTGTCGCTTCAGTTCTCGAAAGCTGCTTCTCAAAGAATAATGTAAGCTTGCTAAATGGTGGTGATGGCCCATGTTTCAGGATATGCAGTCGCTTGATTGACCTCCCGAGTGCGACTGTTTTCACAACAAATCCGTGCAGGGGCGGGGCCTCGCCTCGATGACGTATCCCCATTTTATTTTTTCCCTCTGTTTGGCGGCGCGGTCGGTCGTGCCCTGGCCTGCGATTTTGTAGCAAGGCATTATGACTTATTCTACTCTAGTCTTATCATCCACCGCTCACGGCCGGCTGATTCCGTTGATAATGCGAGCAGACCATCGCTCCGACCACTGACAAAGCGCGATAAGCGCGAAAAGGCATTATTAAGGGTATCGCTACAAAATACCGGCCCTGGTGCCGCGGCGGAAGCCGCGGTTCCGGGCGCCGACGCGAAGCGGCGGTCGTTGGGTTGTTGCGGAGCCCAGCGTAGCAACACCCCAAATAAAGAAATACTGATCCAGTTAGGTAGACTGCTCCCTCCCTGATAGTGAGATCGTATTTGGGTCATCAAAACAGTGATGCGTTTATTTAGGAATACAATCGATCCCTCCCTTAACAGTAGCCACAGTTGTGCCTAGTCACCACCAGCAAAGTGTGTTCTCCGTTCCAACGCCGGCGCCATTGCAACGCCGCCAAACAGAGAGGAAAAAAAAAGAAAAAAAAATGGTGATACGTCATCGAGGCCAGGCTCGCACGGGTTTGTTGTAAAAAAATATAAAAAAAAACACCCCATATCCACGAAGTGAACGATGAGTGGGCGAAGCACCGGGGGATCATTCGGGTAACCGTGAATCGATCCCCCGTATATATATATATATATATATATATATATATATATATATACTGTACATGTGTACAGTATATACAGCGCTTATATAGCTCTTGTGCACCGCAGCGCCCTATAGCGGTCTCCATGCGAACCAGAGCTACGGACGACGGACGACGAGGGACAAGGCTCGGCCCTAACAGTCGCACCCTTGACCTCCCTAATCTCTGTTGGCATAGAAAAAGGAATTCAGTAAGAGCGGACACTCCCATAAAGCAGAGTGGCCGAGCTGGCTTGCAGCGCGCCAAGCGGTCGTTATGAATACCTGAACCACACTTCCGGTTTCGGTTTCGGACGCGCGCGTTTTGAACGCTAGCTGGCGCGCGTTACGTGGGCTGCGCCCATCGGCTTTCTTTTTATTTTGTCTATTGCTCACTCGCGCTGGTATTGGTGCGGAAGCGTTTTATTATTTGGCAAAAATTATTGCGAACGATCTTAACAAGCGCCATCGAATCCGCGCCATGTGCAATTTCACAAAATAGATGCAAGACGCCTTGTCAAATGAGGAAATGTTTATTTGGATCTATATAAATACTCGGTCCGGGCTTTTTGTGCATTCATCCAACGTTGTGGCCCCAGGCAAGCAGTATTACCCGTACGAAGCTCCACCGGATGGTATCAACTGAAAAAAAAAGTCAATTACAAGCATGTGCCATTTTGATATTTAGACATAGGAATACTGCGTGTAGAGACGAAACGTGCGAAAGTGGTGAATGGGCGGCATTACAAACAAAAGCAATTCGCTTTTACATATATGGCGTAGAAAATATCCGACTAATCCGAAACAATACCATAAAATATGAAAACAACGTATTCCCAAGCATTCCCCAATTCCCGGGCATTATTTCCGGCACATTATAGCGCAAGTACACGGGCGACTTCACGTTTCCAAAACTTGGGCTCAGGCGACGCGATGGTACGCTACGTACACAGATGGACGCAACAGAGGCTCCCAGCTGGACCATGCTAGACGCTCGCAGAATGCCTTCTACTCGCACTCAAGAGAAGTGCCTGGGTGCAAAGCCTGTTTTCAGTCCTTTAGAAGACGGAATTTTCGAATTACAAGTTTCTGATATGCTCCTCGGCGTTACCCTTTGCGCGTTCTGCCGGCGGAAGCAACACACTCCCATGTTATCACTCTTGGCAATCGCTCATCGCGTTTTCGACAAGCGTGAGTACCGAAAGAAGGTATGTTGTTGCGGGGCCACAAAAAAAAAAAAAAAAAAAACCGTCACAAACTTGTCCCACTACGATTCATTACACGCCAAACTAACTTTGTAACCACGGCCGAGCTGCTTATCGCCAACTGCGTCAGAGCACCCTGTGTGGCCAGCGTGCCCCAAAAATACCCCCCAAAAGTTACGAAATTACTTTTCAGTAATATCTGGCGTCAGAGAAAGGGGCACAGACTTCTCCTAGTAAGATGCACTACACTACGCACCACGGCCGAGATGGTTCTTGCTAACTACGTCACAGCGCCCTGTGCAGCCAGTGTGCCTCAGAAGTACCGAAATAAGTTACAATAATCCCCCAGGAAGCGTGGGAACATGTCCCAGCACGATTCATTAACTCAAATTAACCGCGCCAGGGCGGCCGAGCTGTTTTTCGCTAACTGCGTCAAAGTCTCGGTCCCGTGCCGTAAGCCAAATTGCGTCGGAGACTGTGAAATAAAATTTCTCACCTTGCCATAGTCCACAGACCGGGTCCTATACCAGCCTAGCCAGGGTCAGCAGGTACGCGGACTCGTTCGAGCCCGATCGTCCGGATTGCGGCGATCCCTTCTGCACTTTAGAACACATGCTCTGGCGGTGTCCCTCGTTACGGTACCAGGATAATCTCAGCATGGAAGAAGAGTCGGTGGAGGCGCTCAAGAGCTCCGACCTCACCGCTCAGCTACGGGCTGTCCAGAGGGCCTACGACGCGGCGGTAAGGCACGGCCTGCCCGTCCCGACGTGGGAGCGGCCCGCGGTGGCTCCTCCCCCGTAAGGGGTTCTCGGAGTCGCTCCTCAGGACCTAAAGTAAATTTCATTGCCTCCCTCCCTGCCAGCCTGCCTGCCGTAGTCCAATAGGGCAGTGGTGTCATATCCAAGTGCAGAAGGAACATAAGAATACGCCGGGAGCCCAAGACACCAGGCTAAAAAAAAAAAATAAACAGATGGGTCGCCGAACAGGCGAGTGCTCACACGCACAGCCGTCCTCGCTGCATCTGGCGCGTCATCATTGGCCTGTCGCTAGGTAACGCAAGAAAAATAAGTCGCAAAGTATAAGTTCATTTATACACAAAACTTTTTTACTTTTCGTGGCAAAGAATTAAAAAAAAGTAATGTCTGTTAACTTAATTTCACGTTTTTTTGGTGCTCGCGGCAGCTAACGTTCGGCATCAATACTATAGCGTAACGTGTTTCCTGTTGCCAGTTTTCGCCGAGTGTCCCCTCTTGTTGAATTTCTTTCTCTATGTCGGTTGGCCTTAGTTACGAGTCCATCTGTAAATTTGCGTGCAGGTGCCTGGTCGCGTTATGTTCACTGCCACCGAAATTTAATTTCTGTTTTTCTAAGGCGAAAGGCCCTAGGTGGCTATATTGGCGGTGCCCTTGGCGGCGACCTTGGCGATACCGCGCCGTGATGAAAATGACCGACGTCGCAGAGATTAAAATCACGTCAACAAATGCTCGGATTGACGTCAGTTTGCTCAGGGAGGTTCTTGTAAACAAAGTAAATTAGTGGCTTTTAAAAGAAAAGTTGGTAGATTTCAGCCGAACACCTTTTCTGAGGGCTTGGTAAGCGACGGGAGTAAAGTAGATCATCTGTAACTGGTCAGTGTTCAAAGGCCTGCTTCACTGCAGAGCTTCAATTAATGCGCATTAGTTTGAACAACCTAGAATAGTTGTAGTGCGCGTTAAAGAACCCCAGGTGGTCAAAAATTAACCCGGAGCCCTCCACTACGGCGTGCCTCATAATCAGAAATGGTTTTGGCCCGTAAAACCCCAGAAAGAAAAAAATATAGTTCCGCTATTTTTTTAAGCTCGGAATAAAAGAGGACGTCCTGAAGTCACTGACTTCATTACGCACGCGGCACGTCATGCGCGCCCTTGCCCTTATCTAAGCATTGGTGAAACCGCTTGAAACTGAAAATCGACCGATGTACACGACCAAGTTAAAACTCGGGAAATTCATCGCGTTGGCTCAGTGGCTATAATGGTCTGCTGCTTTGCATGATGTCGTGGGTTGAAACTCAGCTATTACGGTCGCTTTTTTAACGAAAAACTACAGGCACGTGTAGCTTTACGTTCTAATGAACATTAATAAAACCTAGATCAAGGTTATTCCGTACCCTTCACTATGGCATCCCCCATTGCCCCCTGTTCGGATTCGGGTCGTTAAAATAAGTCCGCGAAAACTACCGATATTTTACGCTGAGTAAACAAGTCAAGCAATTGTTTCTCGTGGAATTTGTAAGTAAAAAGGTGTCTTCTCTTGCTGCGAGAAGATGATGAAGATTCGTGGTTCTCACCCCCACCTCGGCGTCCGGGAGGCACCGTCAGAGACGGTCTGCACAGGTGGCTCAATGGGTGAGTTCGGCTCGAAGGGGGCAGACGCTGATGTATCAACGAAGAAAATTTGTATTTACAAGAATCTTACGAAGCTTGGTTGCAATGATACATCGGTTACAGAGAGTTACACAGGTTTGGACCACATGGGTCGACCCTATCTCAGGCTGAGCCGATGGGGCATAGCACCCGAAGTCAGGTCCACAACCACTCTACCTGATCGGAGCGCTGCAGCCCCCTTTTAACGCGAGAGCGTTAAAATGGGGCTGCATTGTAATTTGAACATACGAAAAAACCTAATTCTGGTACGAGGAAACTCAAACACAAACCCCTTTTCCAGCATTTCTACCAGACCTACAGCCGCGCGCTCGGATACTTGCGAAAATGATATCCAGATGGCGCTCGCATCCTAGACAGGTCAAATTCGAACTTCGCCTGCTAATTCGTTTTGGACACGCGCGCGCGTCGGGGCAATAGCAAACAATTAATAAAATAATAAAAAAGGTGTTAGGGCCTTCATATTTTAATATAAGACCACTTATATTGCCCCTGGAAAAACGTCTTTCCAGCAATGCATTTCTGTTTTAAAGTGAAGCCGACTTTAAGGGGATCAGTGTAAGTTTGGTCTTTGTAAGCTGGCTTTCCCACGTTCATGGTTGCAGTGAATTAAGCCTACTTGCAAGATGCGAACGATGCGAACGGGTCCCGATAACGCTATCTCGTTCTTCTCTTGAAGGCAAAGCTTAAGCGTCCTCAAACTTTTTCTAGGCCCAATGCTCCGCCCAAAATGCTTGCTGACGAATCATTGTTGGTTTGTTTTGTGACTGGAGAATCATTCGCCAATCCTTGAGTTTGTTAGAACATTCATACGTGATTGGCCTGTCGATCAACCAACCATCTTCGAACACTTATTTAGCACAGTTCACAGTGTAGAATCCTCACCCAAAGCACACAATATACAACAACAAAGGGGAGAGGGTCACGCTGCCCATATTTGTCTAAAGTTCCAAGAAACGGCATGCCAGTGCAGCTGGTGCAACAAAGTAATAACAAGCAAAACACATGTACAAAACCTGGACGCGAGGAAGCGCCGGAATCATGGCGCCAGTCCTCGAACACGTCCGCGAAGCGACCAGATTATCAGGAGTCGAGGGCCATGTGGCGTCATAAACAACCACTTGTTTTCGAGTAAGCCTGTCACGGGATAACTGTTTTCCAGCCAAACGCCGACCGCGTGTCTCGACCGTAAGACGAAGAAAACGTCCTCTCGGCGCCTATGGTCCGAGACAAAACCGATATTAGAGTGTACTAGAATGGGGGAGTGGGTCCAGCGCACGCCTTAGCAAGCGCCGAGGGTGAAGCAAAAAACGCGGAAAATGTGGCGTCGCTGCCGTCGCCTTATTCTGAATCTCCGGCCAATAGACGCTGGCTCCGGTTGTTTCGGCAGCGCTCATTGGCTCAGGCGAGCTCGCGGGCTGAGTAGCTGTCGTCTGCTCGACGCACCATCGTTGTTGCGTCGTTTGCGTTCTTTCCGCCGCTCTTTTTCCATTTAATTTACAATAGATCGGTGGGGAATAATCTCAGTGTTGCCACCACCGAGTATCCGCCTGTCAAAGCTCCATGCAGCTGCGGTAGGGTCTTCGACTCGACAAGCGTCCGGCCGGCGAGCGGGGCCGCTCATTCGGAAGAAAGTGACAGTGGCGCCACCTGGATTTTCAATAAAAAATGCCTCAGCGCAGAGCCCTCGTTGGACCCACTCCCCCCATCTAGTACACTACCGATATGCTCTCATACGGCTTCTAAGAAACCACACGCCGGTGCTCGCGGTAGCGCGCCCATAAAAAGTAATGGCGGCCGCGCATCCGGTCGGCGTCGTGCGATTCAAACTGCCATTGTCGACACCCGAACCGCGCATATTCCAAGGCCACGACTCCAGAACACCGGTGCGGAAGTCGGACGCGAGACGGGATTGTTTCTCGCCCTTTAGGGGAGGCCGCCCGTTTAACTAATCGGTGCAACCTCAAGTTGTGAATCCGTTCACTCCCGCGCACTTGCCGCGCGCGAGGAGGACGCCTGCGGCTGTTCCAAGAAAGCGCACGGCAAAAAGGGTGTTCGAGGCCCCTCGTCACTGTCAGGCACGACCGCTAATGTGCTCTTGAGCGCTCCCCGAGCTCTGAGGTAATTAGGAGCCATACATGCGTGTTTCTTCCACTTGCGTTCAAGATAACGCTCTGTGTCAGCCTTCGACACCCATTACTCAAGTGGCGTCGGTGCGCAACGAGCTCGTCGAGACGAAAGCCCACTGCCCAGATGGCCCGCGCTGCGCTTTTCGATTTTTTTTACTACCATCCGTGGCGGTGGGCCTACACTGTTTTTTTTTTTTAGCACCGGCGCTTTTCGAGCTTTAATTTTTTTTAAACAATATGCATGCTAAACCATTACAATACAAGCAGTATGCACTGGCAATCACAGCATGAGCTGTTGAAGGGGTATGGCAAATTTCACCTTAGCTTATGGCCTAAGAGTCTAGGCTATGTGAAATACAAATAAATGGTTGTTCCATCAGCTACGACACGCTGCTCATCGCTCTGCACTTAGCCCTGCTTCCAGGAGTAGAAGAGACACCCATGTTAACGCCAGAAACAGTAAGGATGCAAACAGCCAAGTGCAGCTCAGCTAAAACTTCAGATATAGTTATCCGACACGTTTGTTTCGTTTGCTGCGAGCTACCTATCCGCAATAGTAAATCATTTCTGAAGGCACGAAACAGCGCCACACATCCGCAAGCATATAGCGGCGATTTGCAGTAGAGCTACGTATTTGTGGCATTTTTCACCTTTGCTAAAATATATGTGCAAGTACTACGACCGAGACAAGAGCCCCTTGCGTTTTCGGAAACCTGATGCAAAGGAATAAATTCCCTGATCTGCGAGCCAAATTTAACGGCGAATTCAATTTTCGAGTTTATAAAACGCATTTGATACTCCTAACGGTAGGAGTAAGCGCTCGTTGGCACCCTCGTTGAGCGTGTATATGACTTCTACAACCTATGCTGCCACCCTCTAATTTCCTGTTTTATCTGCTGAAAATTGAGGTAGCATCAAAATTTGTATCGCTAAAACGTTGAACTCCTAGAACTGCATTGCTTTTCTGCCAGTCATCTGTAAAAGAAGCCGCAGCGCCATAGGAGCCGATCAATAAAAAGCGAAGTAATCATATTTATTGATTTAGGTACTCCAGTGTCTCCATTTCAAACATGCGTCCGTTTCGTTCCTTCTACTTGATCCATGTCAACTCTTGTCCCTCGTTTTCGCTGAGCAACGGCCACTGACCATTTCCACGAGCGTGTAAATACGAAGATGACTACTACTACCACTACTAATACTACAATTACATTATAATTAATTAATTATTATAGAAGAAGTACAACTACAATGAAAGCTTTGCATGAGATCCAACGCAGTGTTTTAGCATAAGTAATGCGAATGTTCCTTTGCGATTATAGAAAAGTTTTCATGTGTTAAATCTGTCGATTTGATGCAGATTGACAGTAGAATCGACATGCTCTGGCTTACTTATCGTGATTATTATGTTTTTTAAAAAAAATTTACCATAAACCACATCTCCAACATCGAATATCTTAGGCGAACTTCAGTGGACTCTGGGCTTGGGCTTCCGTGTACTGGTAAGGGATAGTGTCCCTGTATACGCAGGGCCTCTCTTTTTTTCGCGCCACCCGCACCGCCATAGGCCGAGCGTCGTCACGCCGTGACAAGTGATATAAGTCGTTCTACCCGGTACAGAGAAGCCAACCTGTCGGAAACAACGCCGATATACCACTTGATTCAGCTCTTGTGCCATCGGCAAAGGCGCGTTCTCAACACTGCGTCAGCAGCGCATGCTTACTAAGCACTTTTGGCCGCTTAGGCCGGGGCAGCGGTCTCACTCTATTGTGTGCACTGGAGCAGTACAAACGCTCACCTTCGTCGTCGTGCAAGAACTATATGCAGCATCTCTGAACATGAAGGGGCACCGCGCACCGGGGCTGCGCAAATCGCAATGAAAGCGGGAAAGCTGTTTACTATGTGCTCTAAAGTAGTTATTAATGCGAAAGCATTACATGCGCCATGAGGCAGAAAAGCCGGCGCTGTCTGCAACGAGTGCCACCAAAAATCAATGGGACGTTATCAGCGTCTTGAATAAAATCAGTAGTAATACAGAAGATAGTAAATTGTATGACAACTTTAATTAGTAGTAATTATGGGTAGTTGTTGCGAATTAAAGTGAATTAAGGCGAACTAAGGTGAATTGCAGTGAAGTAAATTGAAGTTACAACAAGTTAGAGTAAGGTGACTTAAGGTGGAGTAAAGTGAATTAAGGTGAAGTAAGTAGATTAGAATGCATTAAAGTGGATTGAGGTGGATTAAAGTAGATCACAATATTAACTCGTAGTATACTTGGCGATGAGTTCTGAATGGTTGCGGTCTGGTGACTAATAAACGCAGAGAAAAGAAAGCGAAGAAAGGATCGCAAACAGGTTGTAATACGTAGGAAGTCTTTATTGATGATAACTAAGAGAAGTGATAATGCTTTCGCATTCAAATCACGTAAGGATACTAAAGTGACAGTCAATTTTTTTGTGCGTATGGGCCGCCACAGGGCTATCGCTTTAAACCCCACCGCGCCTCTACCCGCCTTATAAATGTTTGGAGTAAACTTTCTCTGCAATAGCGTTCATGATCCAACGTTAAAACCCGCCGAATTTGGCTACGTCATCGGGCACAGCTATCGCTGTAAAATCGACCATCCTTTTAGTCTTCAGCACCAACGTCCGTCACATCCAATTACCGTCGCGTTGGATGTGACGGACGCAATGCCGCAATGCTATACAAAATGACGCAATGATGCGATGATAACCATGACGCATTGCTTTATAAAAGGTAGACTTGGCGTTATCAGTTATTAATGTTAAGCAAGATGCTCATTATTTTAAAGTGCGAATGGCCCCAATGACGACGTGCAATAATCAACTGCTGTACCAGTAAAATAACTGATTCATGATCACTACTGACTTCATCATACATGTTCCCAGCAGGCCTCATTGTTGAATTACAAACATCGTGAGATGGGTTCTGCGATAGTTTTTTTTTCTTTTTTGCCATAGGTTGGTTGCCCTCGCTAAGAGTACATCCAGCGTCAGGCTTGGCAAGTATTTTCCATTACGAACAATTCCAGCGTAAGATGCTTTCCTGAATATGGGGCCCATGTTTTCGTCTGCTATATCGTCTGTTCCGCAGTGTGTGTGGCTTATCTTAGTCCACAATTTCTGTTTTCCTTGTACAAGCTAGTGTCGCAGCGCTTCTTTGCTGGGAAAAGTTTATAAAACAAATTTTCCTGGGCGCCTAGTACCCGGGAGTACATGCAACCACGAATGGCACCTCGATCAAGCGTATGCGCTTACCTTTATCCTGTGTCTCCTTCTCCGCATAATGCCTCCCTATAACGGTGCGTCGTGAAGCATTCAGCGTAGAACCGCGGTTATGAGGAAACGCAGGCGACGCCCCGTCGCACTTGTCGCACACAACGATGTACACATCTCACCGCTTTCGGCGACACATTCCACGACTGATCCTCATAGTGCCGCATCTCTAATGTCATTGCGACGGGAAACTTACAAAACCTTAATTGCTGACCAAGCCGGTCCACTGGCCACGGTCGTTATTATTTGGTTTGTCCTTCCGTCCAGTTCGTTTTCATTGGCATGGTAAAATAGAGGTGATTACGCTTATGCGTCTTCTTCCTTGTCTTAAATCAGTTGGGGAAAAACAGGCACCTACTTTTACTTGCTTGGGCCTTTGAAGCGTCCCATTCGTTAAGTTCTCCTTCTCAGCTCTATAGAATGCATAAGTTATGTGCCTGTGTCGCTTAGGTGCTCGCCGCGGTAGCCCAGTTGCTTTGGCACTGCGCAAGACGAGCTCGAGGTCGAATAATCAATCCCGGCCGCTGCGGCCTCATTCCACTGCGGGCGAAACGCAAAAACACTTGTGTACCCTGCTTTGGGTTCACGTTAAAGAACCCCAGGTGGTCTGAATTTTTCCGCAGTCCCCCACTACGGCCTGCCTCATAATGAGCTCGTGGTCTGGACGCGCAAAACACAAGAATTTCATATACTCTTTTTTTCTGCCTTGGTGGTTGATCTAGGGCTCCATCTTTAGTATTTTCATGCGCCACATCGTGGTTCGCCTTCAACACACCTAAAGCTTCGTCGAGCTGAGTTCCTGTCAATTTTTGGCCTCTGCTGTGTGCCAGCATACAAGCGATGTCGAATCCGAGGCGTTCATGACGTGCTTGCGGCTCCTGCAATTGCTTCCGGCGCTTGCAGAGCTCAAAAGCATGACCTTCGATATTGGCTCTCATTACTCCAAGGGAGCCGTCGCTTCCATATGATTTGCGAACCACTTATAATGCGCATTTTATTTGGATTGTGTGCACTCTCGTAGTGATCAAATGGGACCAAATGCAGCAGTACTGCCGAAAGGCGTGAGCCAGGACGTGAACTTGCGAATATGACACCAGGAAAGCACAATAACTGGTTACGGTGACTAGCATGAATCCATTTCTATCAGTGAAGAAATGAACCATTCCTATTTGTGATTATAAATTTTAAAGCTTGTTCCTTATGAACGCAGCAAAAGTGCTGCTTAAGTGTTTCATTGGGATCCGAGAAACACTAGGAAACGCGAACAGATCTAAACAGCGTGATGCAACCTGGGTAAAATGTTGATCATTTGGAGGTGGTGACATGAAACGTTTGCACCAAACTTCATCCCCATAAAGTCTGAAACAGGTTGTTTTTATACTATCGGGTTCTCATATACGAGCTACAAATACGTAAAAAAACTGATGCGACACAACGTGCAGATTAAAGGCACAATCGAATGCTTCGAGGCCATGCTGAATGACAGACTTTGATAATTGTCGTGCGCTACAACACGTTCACGTGACTGTTTCCTTTTGTTTCATTTTAGGTCGTGTGCTTTTCAGTCACCATTTATTTCATTCATCCCCTTACTCCATCAAAGAGTTGCCAGCCTGTACCAAAGATGTGTGGTCTATACAACGACTAACCTCCATTGTCTTGCCCACTCTTCCTCTCCTAGTATTTGCTACACTGTTTCTTTCTTACTGTTCATCGTTTTGAACATTTAAATTCGGAAGAGATTCGAAAGCTTGCCTCCAACTCTTAATATTGCTTTGAATTAATACTGCCTTGAGTGAGACAACTGAGGCTCGGGGAGCTTGTCGAACATGTACTTTGTCTGCATGGAAAGCGACTGGAGGGCCACCGCATTTTCGTGATGTATCACCAGTGAGGTCTGTATACAACTATGAAACCAACAGTAACATGTCATCCTGTGGCAACACATATAGGCGTCCTGTTGAGAACATTTTTAGTTCTGTATTGAGGAAATATCTCAAGACTAAGTGCGCACTATTAAGAAGTATGTGAGGCATCCGTGGCGTTGATAGGTCTGCAGTGGCCCACTCCGCCGGTTGCGAACGACTTGGCAGGGTCGTCCAGGACGCATTCGTGGTCGTTGGTGCAAGCGTCGAGGATCCATTTGTTGCACTCGGCGCCGGGACACTGAGCGGGAGAAATTTCAAAGTTTCAAGAATATGCTCTTCGCAGTATAACTTTGCTATTGAGCGAAAATTTTGGCTTCGTTATTAACAACTTCAGAAAGTTTTTAATTGACGCCAGGTTTGAGTGACCGCTCGTTACTCTCCTTTTTTATTAATGCACAAGTGCCAAAAAGCAGCAAAATACCTAAAACAATTCGCGACTATGCTAGAGGTAACTTCGAGGCAATCAACAATGAATTAGCTGATTTGACTAACACATTCCTGACTAACTTTGATGAACGTCCTATTCGACATAACTGGGACACGTTTTCAACTAAATTAAACAATAAATTGAAAAATACATTCCTTTTCGTATTATCACACCTAATCCTCGAACAGCATGATATAACTCCCATATTAAACGGCTTTCTAACAGAAAAAAAGCATTATATTGCTTGGACAAATTATCATCCTCAAACTCGCGCTGGACCACCTGCAAATCTGCATCTGATACTTACATTGCAGCATTAAAGAAAGCTAAAGATAATTTCATGTCGAATATTTTACCCTCACTTCTGAAATCTAGTGTTCGAAAGTTTTGGCGTATGATTAACCCCAGTCTTGATGACCCCATTTCATTGGTAGACACAGCTGGCAACTCCCTTGCACCTAACCAATGTACTACTATTCTAATTGGCACCTTCTAGAGAAATTTCTCCGTAGTTACAATTCAGGATCGCCAGTCAGCCTCTATATGTACAGGAGTACGTATATCTAAGTCAATTACTCACAGGGGACCCTGATCATGAGAAGGAAGTTCACAGAATAATGAAATTGGGGTTGGAGTGCATACGGCAGGCATTGCCAAATCCTTACTGGGAGCTTACCACTGTCGTTGAAAAGAAAAGTGTACAACCATTGCATTCTACCGGTGCTAACATACGGGGCAGAAACTTGGAGGTTAACAAAGAAGCTCGAGAACAAGTTAAGGACCGCACAAAGAGTGATGGAACGAAAAATCTTAGGACTAACGTTAAGAGACAGGAAGAGAGCGGTGTGTATCAGAGAACAAACGGGGGTAGCGGATATTCTAGTTGAAATTAAGAGGAAAAAATGGAGCTGGGCAGGCCATGCAATGCGTAGGATGGATAACCGGTGTACCATTAGGGTTACAGAATGGATACCAAGAGAAGGGAAGCGCAGTCGAGGGCGTCAGAAAACTAGGTGGAAGTTAGGAAATTTGCAGGCGAAAGTTGGAATCAGCTAGCGCAAGACAGGGCATAACTGGAGATCACAGGGAGAGGCCTTCGTCCTGCAGTGGACGTAAATATAGGCTGATGATAATGATTAACAACTTTGTTGCGGAGCCATTTTTGCTTTAATCTTTTTTGGAAGCTGAGTGAGCATTCGTAACGTTTCGCTTTAGGGCAATGCTCAGTGTACACTTTAAGTCGTTATCAGGGATGTAAGATCAAGATAAGCCTTGCTACGACTTCTACTTACTCTAAAAGGTCAAGTTTGGTCATCTGTCTAAGAGACCGGCGCAACCGGAAGGCCATGCCGTACATCGGTCCGAAGACCCCACTGAATCATTCAATCGGTTCTAGCAACTGGCTCTGTGTAAAAAGGACAGGGACGTAATCAAGGCGTGCTTATGACCCACACTTAATGGGAATTCCTCGTTCAAGGGTAACAATTGCAAGCCCCTATGTCAATCACGAAAGAAGTTCCACTAGTCTTTTCAGACAGGGATAAAGACACGCTGCTTCCGTTAGTGTAGCGCGCGTGCGGCCCCGGTCATCTAAGGGCATCACGGACCTGACTGCTCTGTTCCGTGCGGCTAGGAGCCGCTTGTCCCTCTAAGAAGGTTGCAAGCCAAGTGTTCTTCAGGAGCTCAGTCGACATCCTCCGTCGACGACCTCCCTTCGTGACATTACTTTAATGGACACCCGGTGAAATCATTCGCTATAAAGTCAGAGCTGCCCTGATTAGCCATGAATAATTACCAGCCATGACTCGCAAGGCTAAGCTCACCTGCATTGACACAGCTACCACCCTCACCACCTCGGTGACTCCAAAAATCACTCCGAAAACTCTGTCCATCGGAATATGGCACATTCACCATTTCTATCCTTTCTTCAGTATATACCACTGTGCCCTCGTGCTGCTTGGTGTATTCTTGGTTGCTCCGATCACACTTACCACGTTTAGGGCCTTTAGCACGGGCTTAGCTTAAGTTAGCGGACGCAATAGGCCTTGGTATGATATATATATATATATATATATATATATATATATATATATATATATATATAAAGACTAAGATATGTGCACGTATAAAGCGAACGGCACCATTTGTTGTACTCTGAAGATACTTCTAGCATATGCAGGGCATTTGCGACCCGCATTCTTAAAGTAACCTTCTATGATTGTCTCTATTCTTTTTATCGTACCTTGAAGCAGATGTCACAGCAACCGCAGGTGTCCTTGTAGGCCCCACAGTTGCACTGCCATTGTGGGCAAGTGTCAGGATTGCACGTGATCGCAGCGCAGTTCGGAAGCGATGTTCCTGAAGTGCTGCGAGTGTTGTTTTCTTTTTCAGAAACACAAAAGAAGATGCGACGATGGCGAAGATCTGCAATCGTTTAGGTCGGTGATCTTTGTTGTGAGATGTGTACGAAATCGGCTACAGGTCCTACAACTGCTCAGAGGAGAGCGTCGTTTATTCAATGAGTCGCGATAAGGAGATGCGATGTGAAACAAAAGGCTAAAGAATGAAGTTGGTTAAAACAGTCGACTGACATTTCACATTGCTAAACTCGATAGCTATTCAACAGCTTAATTTAATTGACTTTTATAACATCTTTAGCGCCAGCAGTGGGCAAGGACAGAAGAGAGACGTTGAAAACACTTCAAAAAGTTTAACTAATTTATTCCCAGAAAAAAAAAGAAACACCCTTACACAGCACGCACAGTAGCGCTACACCTGACCAATACGTCAAATAGAGCTTTCCAAAAAGACCGTTTCCTTATCTAACAGGTCTATAGATGTGGTGCTTACACAGCTTTGACCACTCCGATTGATAGCCTGTGCCTCAATCATTTCGCACACACCTTTATCTCTGTCACTGGCCTCTGGTGCTAAAAATGTTATCCAAGTTAGAGAACCAGAGTGCACAACATAATGCAGAGCTTCAACTGAGATTACCTTCTGATAGGTCAAACGCATTGGAAAGGTTGGTTTGATGCGCTAAACGTTGCACTCACCTCGTTATGGTCACTGCGATGAATAAGAGTGTTACCAGGGCTATGTTCATCTTGAATCTGAAAATCATAATCTTTTTGTAAGGGTTTGCTTACAGGCAGACATGACGAGAAATGTGAGTGTTTGAGTTGTCATACATCGCAATTATTTCGCGTGCCATTGATTCGAACATAGTAAGATATCTAAATAATCAGTCTACTTGTTTTGCATGTCTGCTTTAGCGTCTTGTACTAAAGCTTCCCTGGTCACACCACCGACACCTACTACGTAGCCTGATAAACTTCCTCCTATGAACCCTTTCCGATCCAGTGATTCCTGTAGCAATGATAATGTTTTTCAGGAAATACCTGTCATCGAGAAAAACAAACCACATTACTGAAATAAAATGTGACTGTTATCAATAATAATGACGTAATTGTTAGAATTTGGGCCGTATATAATTATGGCTCTCTTAGAAATTTCACGAATGTCCATGCGTCGCATCTCTCCTATATAAGGTTAAGCCGCCGCGCTCGATTTTTGCAGCCTGCTGCGTAATGCACGTAACTTATCTAGAGTATCTAGAGCAGAACAAAAACGGTCTTCAAATAATCTGGGGCCATGCTTCACAACGTTATGATTGCGAATTAAGAAGCCTGAAGCACGACATGCTGCAGTTTGTGGCAGCTCATCATAAAAACCTTCGATTTATTCTGCAGAACTCCGAAATTCCTGCTTTATTCTTCACCGACTTTCTTTCGTTCAGATGCACTTAATATAAAACTTCCACTACCTTAAAAAAATCGGACCAGAAAAGGCTAAATAAGAGCTCCCTCTGCAATCGCTTTTATCATCACTGAGGTAGCGAGAAAGTGAACATATTGGTACACACACGTTGGTTCTCGGTAAACATTTATTGTTACATGAATTTAGACGCCACAATCGTTTGAGAGTCTCATGCGAGGCTGACTTCCATGTCTCTTGCCAAGGTTTCTTTAAAGTATCAGTGGAGTTCGATAATGTTACATTAGGATGGTAGGCTATATAAGGAGGTAACAATAAGGAATACACGCGATTTAACACAGCCCGAACTTCGATGCGCTGTTGTAATAATTTGATAGCAGTGTAGTAAATAATATTGGCAATTTTTCAGTATTCGAGTAAGCCGCGCCTATAGTAAAGATATCGAAGCCCGTCGGAGCAAGGACCCACGCATACGCTGGCTGCTTTAAGCGCGCCCATTAGCCAGAATTACGTGTCTACTTCTGCAGCATTACTGTGTGAAAAAACGTATCATTGCGAACAAAAGTATTCCCACTCCACCAAGGGAGCGCCTCTATTACTATTGCCACATTGCTAGGAACGCTCACTTTCTCGGCGAGAACGTGCAGCGCGGCCTAAAAACATTATTTTTATGCCCTCTATGTTGCGCCAGCAGCATGCATTATATATATATATATATATATATATATATATATATATATATATATATATATATATATATAATACAATGTGTGCGCGTGTGTGTGCGTGTGTGCAGTCATGTATTTTTCTTCATTCGTGTAGCTATTTGTGTAGCTGGTTTACATTGAATAGAAGCAGTGTCTCATTACCGGATACACATCCGGTAATGTGACACCCCATATACAGGGTGTCCCAGCTATCACGCAGCACGATTTAAAAAAAAAGAGGAACGGCGTTATGCGAAGAAAACCTAGTGCGTATTGTTTCCAGTACAGCGGAGTAGCCGCGAGTAATTTTTTCGTTACTGAGATTTAATTAATTAATTGTAATTAATTATCTAACTCGAGAAGTACTGTCCTAATTGTCACAGTGTCAATGAGAAAATTGTAGAGCAACATGAAAAACTCCCGATACAGCTTTCTGATGCTCAATACGTGCTACATAAATGTGTTTTTCAGAGCGCGAAAGAAGCCCGCGACTACACGCAAAGTGCCTCGACCTATCAGTCGCGT
Organism: Dermacentor silvarum; assembly: GCF_013339745.2. NCBI lineage: Eukaryota > Metazoa > Arthropoda > Arachnida > Ixodida > Ixodidae > Dermacentor > Dermacentor silvarum. Next base: position 15,499,480 of record NC_051158.1, read on the forward strand.
GGGATTTATGCGTGTATTCGCGGGCATCTTTCACGTTCGGAAAAACACATTTATGTAGCACGTATTGAGCATCAGAAAGCTGTATCGGGAGTTTTTCATGTTGCTCTACAATTTTCTCATTGACACTGTGACAATTAGCACAGTACTTCTCGAGTTAGATAATCCATTACAATTACCTAATTAAATCTCAGTAACGAAAAAATTACTCGCGGCTACTCCACTGTACTGGAAACAATATGCACTAGGTTTGCTTCGCGTAATGCCGCTCCTCTTTTTTTTAAATCGTGCTGCGACACCCTGTATATCTGCAAGGTGTGTTATTTTATGTGAATATTATCAGGAGCATTGAATTTCCGTTTGCGTGCACTTGCCCGGCTACTGACATATAGCGCCCTAATGAAGCTCTAGCTAGTACGTAAATAAATAAATAAATAAATAAATAAATAAATAAATAAATAAATAAATAAATAAATAAATAAATAAATAAATAAATAAATAAATAAATAAATAAATAAATAAATAAATAAAAGCTTTCGTCATTACCATTGTCGCTATTACAAGGACACTTTTGAGCTTTCTTTCACTGCCCACTGCGGTGGTTTAGCGGCTATGGTGTTCGGCTGCTTAGCGACGAGGTCGCGGGATCAAATCCCGGCCGCGGCGGCCGTATTTCGATGGAGGCGAAATGCAAAAACGCCCGTGTCCCGCTGCATTGGGGGCACGTTAAAGATCCCCTGGTGGCGAAAATTATTCCGGAGTCCCCCTACTACGGCGTGCCTCATAATCAGATCGTGGTTTTAGATAGTAAAACCCCCAGAATTAATTCAGTCCGCTTGCTTTCATTCTCAACCGATCGAGTTGCCAATTTGATAGGACTTGCATTTTTATACGCATGAAAATGACGTGTTGCTGTGCTAGCTGTCACATGATGCTTCGTAAAAAAGAGTCTATTGTAACTTTGACAAAAATATAGACGACAAAAGCGACGCGGACACGAAAAATGAATACTTCTTACCGCAGTGTTAAAAGCGTGTTGCCCCGATATTTCTGCGTCTGCTTCAGAGGAGCGTCGCGCGTAAGGATCTGCAAAGTTGTTTTGACAAGGAGCGGCGTCTTTATATCGTCTGCAAGCGGCGAGTGTGCCGCTGCTGTAATCAGCACGGCTAGAATTTTCAAGCGAGCGAGCCGGTCTTGGATCTGTTCCAATGGGCGCGGCACGACCTTTCGTGGTTGACGGGGTCAAGGCGACGCCAGAAAAAGACCACACGGACGATCGTACAAGTCGGTGTCGCTGCAAGTCTAAATGTGCGCTTAATTGCTCATTTGGAAACTTCCGCGGCTTGGCAACGGGTCTAAAAGAAACTGAACAAAACAAGGGTTAGAGCGTTGGAACTTTAAGTGAGGCGAGCTGCACACGATGTACTCTGTTCGAAGAGCTTTTTCCGCCTTTGTATAGTGTGTCACTGGCTGTAAGTATAACACTATATGTATGCTTGAAATACCAGGAACTGTGATTCAAACAAGGCGGATGTGAAATGGGAGATGGAAACTTGATATGATCAAGTTTATTTGCAGGTCATGATCAACGTCTCGGCAAGTCCACTGTGACGCGGCAAGTCCACGTGACGCGCCTTTTGCGTATACGGCGTTTAGTCTGACAACGGAGAGCAGGCATAGGCAAAAGTGATAACTGCTACCCTTTCACTCTCGGCTGGCGTAATCGCAAAGCGCAGAAGCCGGAACCGCTATCTATAGACGAAGCCACGCAGCCTGTAACGATGGTAGCTTCTGTTATAAAGAGATAAGGGAGAAGGTTTGCTCCGGTCGTTACTGTCTTGCATGCGTAATCATGCGAACGACAATTAAACATCGCAGTTGAATATCTCAAAGCACGCACACGCTAGAGGAATTATGCCAAGTAGGACTCTGTAGAAACACGACTGCCTCTAGCTTTATAATACACGCTTGCTTACTGCAGTCAGTCAATAGCTAATTAATAATTTTAATTGCATTGCTAATAGCGATAATTATCATCTACATTTGTGCCCCCCCCCCTCCACATAACTCTATTGCAGAGGTGGTCTGCTCATACGTCTCAGCGCATAATAAAAAAATAAAAAAACCTGTCAACTTCGATCACCCTGCATATAGCAACTGCCAATAGCCCTTAAAACCACTTCAAGCCACACCACCTTGCTCTTTGTGGTGAAGCCAGTAGAATGTTTGGTGATATAATGGTGCCATTGGTATCATTGGTATCAATTTACTCCATAGTGGCTGGTATAAGCCCTAGCTATGTTTATGAAGCCTTGTTTAGGAAGCTTTCAATAGCTTCCTAAACAAGGCTTTTGTTTTGTTATTTCTAAATAAATTAAAACTGGCGATGTTGGTGATTTTGTTTTGTTTGAATGCCATATTACCTCTTTTAAATGCATTTCCGCAAATTTTCTTCTCTATGTTGTCCGACGACTTCTAGCGTCTGCTTCTTTTCTGCAATATAGACAGAATTTGATAATTTCCGGAACAGCATGTTTTCGTGATCGGATTTATGATTTTTCTGGTATATACGTATCCTATGAAAAAGCATACACAAATTCTTGGCCACAATTCGGAGTACCTAAATTTCAATTAGCCTTTCTATTGCACTGAATATAGTACCAACGGTGGCCTCGTATGACAGTTGCGCTTGCCTCCGGCTCTAATATTGAGGATTCTTTGACGGAGCGGGTAAGTGGTAGCGGCGTTTAAAACCAGACTTTTTGCAACCGCTCGCCGCTAACCGCTAACCTAACAAGGCGGTAATTTAGGTGGAACGACAAGGTTAGGAAATTTGCAGGCATAGAGTCAGCAGGCAGAAGGCAGGGATAAGTGCAAATTGCTGGGGACGGTCTTGGTCCTGCATTGGACATAATTAGGGTCGGTGAATAAACTACCAGGAGACCGAGCACTTGAGGACGGGCGTAGTTTGCTTCAACAACACTACATTTTCAGAATGTTCGCCAACAGAAATGCTCGCCGTAAAACGCCGCACGAACAGCAATGAAATAAACAGAAACGCACCAGTAAGTCGTAGGAAATGTTTGAGCTAGAAGAAAGCGAGGTAGAAATTGCATTTGACACAGCGTGTACAAAATCCGTTCAAGGCGAGCTCATACGTGATAGCGGAGTCCTTTTCGATAAGTATTTAAGGATTATAATGCAGCCCGCTGATGACCAAGGTTCCTTGTCGCGTACATCGATGGTCACTATATTCGTGGTACATGACGCACCCTGTCAAGGGCGTTGTTTCCTGTCTCATTGTTGCACGGAAGTTTTAAAGTGTAAGCTCCTCCACCAAACGGCTGTCAGCGCATGCGTCGATTGGGAATGCGCCTAAGCTTGAGCTGGCTCAGGAGCCCGGAAGGTTCTGGATTTGAAAACCAGGATGTTATATAGGCAGCCGGAGCTGGTGCTCAACCAAAAAGAGCCACGGCAGAAGCCCTTAGCAAAGTGTTACAAAAAAGTACGTCGTCATCACAACGCAATAAACAGCGCCAGAACACGAATAAGACAGCAGACACAGACGACGTAGGTACTGACTTCCACCTAAAGTTTATTGCGCAGTGGCAAAATACACAGTAAAAGAATATAGAAAAAAAATCACAAAATAAGAACCACACAGACACACTCACATAAAAAAAACATCATTAGAGTCGTGGCTGCCCTGTTATCAGCCGCGCAATATAATCAGTCCGGCTAACAACCATTTTGCATTATGGTTCTCTTTATTTTGTCCAGTGTCATTTTGGGGCTACCGCTGCGACAATGCCTTAGCAAGTAACCCAGCAATCAACTACATGCGTTCAGCTTCAGTTCGGACCTGTTAAATGCGCCCGCTTCAAGGACCTGCGCGAGCTAGTCGCAGTGGTGTTACTAGGCTTGCAGTGTCCCGTTCCACCTTGCTCGAAACGAGTCGAAGGGTCGTCCAAGGTGCATTCGTGGCCCCTTGAGCACACGTCGAAGAAGTACGAGTTGCACTGCTCATCCGGGCACTGCGTCGGACAACAACAACAGCAGCTGAAGAGAGCGTCGTAGACACAAGCAATAGCACATTTAAGAGCGTACATGGCACCCTTAAGTGGCAGTATAGGCCGGAACCTTGAAGACATGCATAATGATGCATAATATTGAGGCTTCAATGGTATTTTCATGATTAAAGCATGATGGAGCGGTGCGTAATGCTTTTAGGCGAAAGAAGGCCAAGTTTTCTAGCGGGTCAATGTAAGATTTGTCCTTTTTTATCTCGAAGGTTTTCTTTGGTTCTGTTTTAGATGTTAAAAAACACGCACCCTTCCACTTCACCGCTTACGGCTATATATATTCCTTATGCGAGGGGAACACTGAGAACGTTGCAGACCGGACGCCATGCTTACCAGGCGACGAACCATCCGACGCGCGTGCACCAATCGGAGAGGCGCCTGCAATCGAGTGACGCCTCCTCGCGATTCCTTGTGGAGCTACGCGGACAACCTGGCCATCCCGCCAACCACAAACGGGAATTCCCGAGCAAGCGCGCATTCGGCCAGATACGGAAAAGCACGTCCGCTTCCCAAAGAAAGCTATTCGTTAAAAAAAAATTCCGTCTAAGCACTACTTACGGATGGTAAACTAGCGAAGCTGAAGCGTGCGGCCCCGGTGTTTATCACTGGGTTAATCCCGACGGTAGATTAAAGTCTTTCTCAATTATTGGTTACGTCTTTGTGTTTCTTAATGAGGTTACACACACATTCGGCTGCGACGGAGAGAACGACGTCACTGACGGTATGCCCGGAGTCCGCCCTTGTCGCATTGCCGCTTGCGATTCTTCAAAATTAAATTGCTTCAAAATTAAATCTGTCCTTCAAGTAAGACAATGAACGGCTCATACCCCCTTAAGCAATGACTCATACCCCCGTAAACGCGGCGTCCCCATTACGCCGACAGAAAAGCGCAATTCTACGCTGGAATGATGAGCGGCAATGGAGCCAGATGTGCAAGACGACGACGCTCGAGCCATAGCTGATGATGATAGTTTCGGCGCACATCGGACGGACGAACGAATCGGCTAGCCATATACAGCTTCGCTGTAAAAGAATGGAGCATGTCTGAAAGTTAACCTTCTATTAGACGCCCAAATGAGCCGAATGTTTGTTTTTGACATGCGTTGTGCCTTTCGTACAACAAATGGCATGCTTGTGAACACAGGTATCTACTGGTCATTGTGTAGAAGCCACAAAAGATGCCCTTAGTCGCTAATAATTTTAGCATTACACTATAATAAACATTTTCATTGGCTAACTGTTTAAGAGGCACTAAGCACAATATGAAGCTCCTCTTGGGAAGCTTTCATAGTGAGGCATGCTTAGTCGACCTCCCTTACTCTTGCCCGCTTTCCCAAATAATGCTCGAGCCATAATTTAAATATCTTAATCGCTGTCCTCTATAGACGTAATAAACTTTCCTAGGACGCATTGTGGAGCAAAGTTTGAAGACAGCCATACCGACACTGTGAATCGCGGAATTCGAAGCAAAAGCTGGGAAGGCTTGGCTCCTTAGGGACCGGAGGCATCCGATTTGTTCGACGCTCAGCCGCCACATCTCACCTTGTTGCACAGGTCACAGCAGCCGCACAGGTCCTTGTGAGTCCCGCAGGAGCAATCTAACTGCGAACAGCTGTCCCGGTTGCATGCCACTTCAGCGCAATTGGGAGAACGGGTAGCGGAGGCACTGCGAGTTTGCCGAACAGTTTATGTGTACTGTCACACTTTTGTCCTGTATGAATGTATGCTTGTATACCGCACTGTATAATTGTACAATATACTCATACAATATACGTATACTATATTCTTATACTGTATACTTGTTTAAACTGATACTAGTCCGAAATGAACATCGTAGGACTGACAGCACATGACGTATTATGCAGATACTTGACTTACATCGGATACATGTTTTCATCAGAGTGGGCAAGATAATGCACGCCCATAGAGTACCTAAGATAGGGCATGCGGAGTATTTACCACGAAATTGTAAAAAAGCGAGATGGTGTTGGAATGGATGCATGCTGAATGCCAAAAAAGTTACAAATGGTTCCGTGTAAATTGGTGCGCGAAATACTTTTTGAGATTTTTAATCAGGCATCAGATCATGTTTTGTCATTATCTGTAGAATTGTCATGAGCATCGTAGTCACATACTTAGGTGCAGGCCACTATTGTAGTGTCTCCGACTTTCATGAGTGCAACTTAGATGCACGATTTCAACTGTTACCTTTTCCTTCTCTGATTAACTTGTAAACATGTGACTGGAAAAGCGTACAACTCGAAGTTACCGTGAACCAAAAAAAAGTATATGGACCACGCAATCTCAGAAAACGTGCAACTTCCGAGCAGCCTGCATTAGTAGTCAGTAAAACCGAACATCACAATGTTGTTCGCATATACTGGTAGAATCTGTAATTGCGAATACAAGGCTGCGTTGGTGAGGTTGCTCGGAAATTGGACGTTTTCTGAGATTCCGGGGTCCGTGAACTTTTTTTGGTTGACTGTACCAAGAGCGCGATAGAATGCAGAGGTTTTGAACTACATGGTGCTACGGAAACGCGCAAAGTGACATATTTCAGCAGAGTGTTCTTGATTCTATTGCGTCGTATTACTCAAAAAGCCTCAAGGAAAGATGCTTATGTTGAGAGCCCAGACATTGGCCAACATTTTGGTCTAATTAGCCAATGTTTATGCGATAATAGTTCTTCAGCCGAGATCGCGCGGAAATCTCAGAAAGTTAGGGAATTTGATCGCTAAAATAAAGACACATGCTACGCGTTGATTTCAATGAAATGCGCTGATTATTGTTTAAGATGAACGCGAAACATGGATATAAGATGTCAATACTATTTAAGACACAACCACCGCGTAGTATTCACCCATGCAGCAGTACAACATGATGGCCCCAATATTTCTGTTGCGGCACTCTCCAATACAGAGGTGAGCAGCCTTGTCTACAACGCGGGAACGGCGGCTTCCGGGGCTCTCCGGAGCCAGCCAGCGACGTCTAACGCTAGCTGTTGGGTCCGACGTCTAACGGTAGGTGCAAGGCACGTTTGGGCCCACCGACTACCGTTAGACGTGGCTGGCTGGCTCCGGAGAGCCCCGGAAGCCGCCGTTCCTACGTTCTAGGCTGCTCACCTCTGTTCTTATGCAGTTCTTTATTGGAGCTTCAGTATTGGTCAAGCAAAACTCAAGAATTAGGAGGTAGTCAATTCAGTTTCATACAGTTTCAGTTTAGACATCACATTTGCGTCTCACCTGAGGGAAAACACAGCAACAAACAAAATCGTTATGAAGGCGGCTGTCATCTTGAGTCTGCAAAGAAAAAAAAAAATCGGGCTGTTTGTAACATAGCCCTCAGACAGTTCGTGCTGACATCGTAATACAATGCGACATAACATCTCATCTCATAATAGCGCAATATTCCGGTTATATTAGTGTACTCGTACATTCGTAAAAAAACACGCCAATAATGCTTTCCTTAGTTTGATAGTTCTTCGTAATATGGCTTCTTGTTTTCTTACACTTTCAACGATAACTCCAGTGTTCTGACTAAGCATAATAATATTTTGTTTTTGTTTTTCTGTTTTTGAGGGTTCATATCTTTCGAACCCAGCAGTTGCGGGTATTAGCAACTGCACTTAAAATACCTTGTACCTGCACTTTGTACCTTGTTTAACAAAGAATTATCTTGTACGAACTTCTTTCTTCTTTCTGGCGTTTTACGTGCCAAAACCAGTTCTGAGTCTGAGGCACGCCGTACTGGAGGGCTCCGGGTTAATTTTGACCATCTGGGATTCTTTAGCGTGCACTACAACGCAAGCACACGGGCGTTTTTGCATTTCGCCTCCATCGAAATGCGGCCGCCGCGGCCGGGATTCGATCCCGCGATCTCGTGCTCAGCAGCGCAGCGCCTTAGCTGACTGAGCCACCGCGGTGGGTTTGTACGAACTTGAACACAGTACGTATCGCCAGACCCTGTTTTACGATTCGCACGGCAAACATGTTTTGTTTTTTTTTTTGTGCCCACTTTGCTCAAGCTCTAACAGCGAACAAAGTAGGACATGAAACTCAGCTACAAGACATGCACGATCCTATTGGCCGAATAATGAGGTAAACGTGGTGTTCATGGCAGTTGTCCTCAGCCACATGAAAATCTATCATGTAGAGCTTTTATCTGAAGCTCATCATCAATTTCCTATCGACGTCTTCGATAATTGGTGTTTATTTATACTTGATTTTTTTTTTCACGCGAAACGTTATTCGCAGTTCTGTCCAGGTTTTTCTTCCTCTTTTTTTGTGCCCAGCATGCTGCCGGGTAGATCCATTCGCAAAGCAGCACTATAAATAAAATCCGGTGTCCGATTTCGATCACGTCATAGAATTTATTACTAAAATCACTAGACGGGACTCTGGCGCTTCGATCCTTTAGCCACCGTGGTAATAATGAGTAGTACATGATTTGTCTGACCTTCGTACTTGTGGCTTCTGACAATGCTTATCTTTAATACGCAGAACATTATCAGCTTACTTAAGGCTTGTCTATCTATCTAGTTTTTTACGCTTTTCTTCAATGAAAAAAAAAATAAAATTTTTCTAGTGCGGGGCATTCGAACCCGCGTCACATGTGTTTTCCAAGCACAGATGCCCGATGCTTTAGCACTGAACCATGAACGCCTGCAGGCAGCGAGGGATTAGTTTTAGATGTTAAACACGCACCAGTTCACCACGCATCTCATCTGCACCATCATGATGCACCATGATGCATCACGATGCTCTATCTAGTGGCTCTGCCGCTAGACGGAGCGCAAATAAGCTAGCTCTCTAACGCAATGCTTCCTCTGAGATCTTTTTTTACCCGCCTGGCCGAGCTTCCTAAAGGGCTGCATAAAATAGTGCTTTTTCCTCTTCACATTCACTTTCTACTTCATGGTTGTTTCCTCGTTACCACTGGGCTGATGTGTCGTGCGTTGTGCTTAAGATGGCGTAACGTGTTTCCTTACTACACATTGGGGAGGTGTGTCAGTCTGATTCTGATGGCCCATCAGCGAGTTGTTAAACCGAAATTCTAAAGCCGTTCACCACATGCGTTGTTCTGCAAATGCGTGAGATATGCATACTTAAAAAAATCTTCGGCCCTTCCACTACCAGAAAATGGGGGCAAGCGAAGCTTGTCCTGGGTGCACCTTGCATTTGACGGCTTGACGGTTATGTTTCTTGTGAGCAACTTGACCGTGATCAATTGAAGGTCAGGTGACCTGCTCGGCGTTGGCGGAGTGCCGCAGCTTCAGCGGCTCGCACCGTATAGATCGGCCCGTCGACGACGCGCCCTGTCACAAACTCCTGGCTGACCTCCTCCAACGGAGAGCCGGTGCTTTTTTATTTTATAATCATCGATACGTATACACTTCAAAGCAAAAAATTTTGGACTCTCGCTGCTTTTTGATTAACATTTCATATTGAGCACGCCGCGGTACGCCTGCCTTCACCACATACAAAAACGGCTGCCGAAGTCCCCTTCAGAGCTTGGCTGTAAAACGTAGCGAGTCCTTCTCACCGCTGGTAGAAATGTACAAGTATCCTGTGCCTTCGGTGTCCTCTTCAACGCAGGGCTATACGCGACGAGTTATCAGCACAACTTGGCTTCGTGAAGGCTGTTTTTATCCGCATAAGTGGCCTCGTTACATTCGATGACCCGGGCTGTCGAACAACCGCACTACTCCAGGAGTTCTTCCAAACTCTGGTGCAGTCCCTAAGATTTCTCGAGCTCAACGTGGTCAAGGCAAAACGCGAAAGGACTCCAGGGACGATCGTTCAGCTCGGCCGTGTTGATTGCGTCCGACACAAGTGTCTTATTTCAGAGTGGCATGGCTTGATAGCGTGGCTTGAAACTAACACTCTGCGCACCGGGCCGCGACTAAGATTGGCAGCAAGGCAAGCGAAGACCCCAAGCAAGAAAAGGCTCGGTCAGCCTAACTGTCATGTGTTTGTCGCCGTCTTCTACGCAGCGAATTGTCACAGAGGATGTGTCTTTTTGGGCAGTTTGATTATGAACGTGTAAACGAATAAATTTAAATCTTGTTGAGATAATTCTGCATAGTACGATTTCCGAGATAATACGCTCTTCTTTCTTTTCCCGGCAACCGTCGAATAGTCAAATTTTCATACGGTTATTGCGATCGCGTTTTCACCTCAAAATTGGATACAATTTCAGCAGAAGTAGGCTTTTACAAGTATTTCTACATCTCATAGCTTTATATTCCAATGTACTAGCTGAAATAACATTCAAACGGCCCCCGAACAACGTGTTAAGCCCCAGCCACACTGAAGGAAAAACGCACGCGGCGCCCCGCCGGCGATAAAAGGCTGCTGTGGCAGTACGGCCACGGAGACTGGCGGTCCGCCGCTGTTCAGCTGAGTGAAGTAACGGAAACTTCTTTTCTTTTTTACTTTCAGAAGAACGTTTTTACGAACATTGAAAAGCAGAAACATCAGCGCAAACTTACGAACTATTTCAACTTTGCTGAATAAACGTGTGTTAACTACTCCGCATAACATGTCATGCGGAGCAGTATCACTCGACGCTGAGTTTGTCACTGAGTGCGCCTATTTTCATACTTTAGGAGCGTGCTCTGGATAATACGATTTTCGAATAATACATTTTATTTTCCGGTTCTCGCGAAGATCGTATCAACGAGATTCCACTGTAGACCTTAGAAAAAGAGAGAAACAAAGGACAAAGAAAGGCGCTGAGTGCGTTTCGCTCATTTATATGACTTAACATTGAGCGCGGTTGAGATATTTATATGAGCTGACTTTGAGTGTGTAGGAGTGTTTTTACGTTCAGCGTAGTTTATATGAATATTCTATACTTATGGCTGATTTATATATTTATACGGGAGGAGAAGAAGCCGGCGCCACTCAAAGGCGCAAACATCTCCTGTATATATATATATAGTTACAAAGCCACTGGGTCTTTTCTTGTTGCTCACACTTATTTAAAGAAGGAGAGCATGGTCCACTGAGACGTTTCTTACCTCGACGTAAAACGCGAAATTGTGATATGCACTAGCGGCAGTCAAATAGTACTATCTGCGTCAATTTTCTTTGGGATCATTGGCCGAGAACGTCTTGTTCTGAAAGTGGACGTTTGTTCAGTTAAAACACGTTGGCGGGATAGTTGGTTTGAATCCATGATAGAATGTTTAAGCGCGACTGAACGAGAACGTAGAAAGAAACAGCCAGACAGAGACAGCGCTCAGACAGCGCTGTCTCTGTCTGGCTGTTTCTTTCTACGTCCTTCAGTCGCCCTTACACATTCTGTCATTGGTTTTTTTCAGTCTCTCAAGATTTGAGATTAAGTAATGAAAATAGCGGTGCAGTCGGAGAAAAATATATTGAGCTTCTTACGTAGATGCCAAAAACAGCGCTGTCACAAGGTGCGTGCTAGCATCACATGGACAAGACAACCGGCTGAAGGTGGTACATATGCCCGAACTAGTGAAAGACAAAACCACTTGAACTGAAATTTCATCGAGAAACATTTTTTCAAATCGATCCGCGCGGGTTTTATGGCCTGCCGGTTAGTATGGTTTATTTCCCGCCGGCTAAGTAGTGCCGGTGAACGCAACCCTGTTCTGTGTAACGAAACAATAAATGACGACATAAAGCCTGTGCATAAATGTCGGCTTATGGCTATTTCCAAGGCACATAGTCATCTTAATAAAACAACACATGATACTCAAGCCGTTCTTTGATATCCTATATTTAGGCTACATGATTCTTGTACGTGCAACCGAATGCTCCGGCAAATATAGGATGCAATGTTAACCGACAGAGTGTCTCAAAACTTTCTAAAAATGTTTCCAAGTCGCCAATGTTTCACAGTATATCGTTTATTTCAGTGTTTTTCGTTTTCTTTTTCACAGCATCTTTTATTTCATGTGACTAGCAACATCTGTACAGCCAGCGCGAATGAGTCAACAAGTGATTGTGCCACGTGGGCTGTCAGGGTCGTTTCAGCGTTCCCCTGCACTCGAAGAATCACTCGTGGTGAGCTTCACTCGTGGCGTGTTCTCCTTCTTCGTGGGGAGGTTCCGGTTCGTGCACCGGCGCCTCCGAGTCCGGTATCTTGGCGTGGGCCTCTGGGTGCGGGGTGGTGATGTCGGACTCGACTGGCTCGCAGTGTCCCGCAACTGGTTCAGTCTCTTCGCCGACAACCTTCTTGACGCAGTGCAGGCCTTCCGCGCAGCGGTCGTTGTGTTCGGGGTGGCACTCCTCGTTCGCGCACTGCGAAAAAGACACACCGTCAATGCAAAATTATTGCACTTTTAAAATAAATTGTCAAGGGTTCATGAAAAAAAAAAAGAGTTATCATCCACCCAACTGCAGCATGAAGCTTTAGCTGCGTACAAATAAAACCAATGCGGGTTTCTCAGAAAAAAAAAAATGCTTCGCAGTTGACCAAAAATTTGTTCTATCGTTTCGAATTGAATTCTGCATTCCAGGGTTTTACAGTGCCAAAACCACGATTTGATTATGAGGCACGCCGTAGTGGCGGACTCTCCATTAATTTGGACCACGAGGGGATCTTTAACGTGCCCCAATGCACGGGACACGGGCGTTTTTGCATTTCGCCCGCATCGAAATGCAGCTGCCGCGGCCGGGATTTGATCCCGCGACCTCGTGCTTAGCAGCGCAACGCCTATCGTTTCGAGGGCCGAACCCGATTTCAACGCTTTTCCGGGACGGTAGCTTTATCGTCTGAGCTAACCAGGAAGCTAGCAAATCTCAGGGCCAGGCCGTGTAAATTGACAACTCGAAGGACTGAAACACCTAATTTCAATGTCCCAGCGGGAAGGTGTTGGTCCAGGGTTCGTTCCTCGGACTGCTTTTTCTTCAACTGCGAAGCATTCTTTGTGAGAAACTGGTATGGGTTTTCGTTGTGGCTAGACGCTAGTTGGGTGGAGGACAATTCTTCCGTTCATGCACATTCTTTAACCTCGCGGGCGTCCAAAGAGCTGATTTTCCGTTGCAATCGTCGACGGCAGAGCGAATGTGTTGCAGAAATGCTAGTACTCACAAAAAAGAGGAAGCTTATAGTAATCCTTACGAAAGCAGAAATATTGAGCCTGAAGGAGTATGTGTACACTGCTGAGGTTATTCTTTTTTTTTTTTTCACGTACCCTAAAGTCCCTTTTACAGGCATTAGAAAGGAGATTGACAAAAAAAATGTGGTTGATCCCTCTTATATAGGAATCGGTATAGAACACGAAAGTGAAACGTGTCTTCACAGAAGTAGTGTAATGTTTATTGCACATTGATATATAATGTCTATTGGTGTTTTGTGGCTAAAGCGCCCTTAGGCGTTGATGCACCCACGCTGACGCCTGGTGGCACGTCTCCTCCATCACGACTACCAACGTCGATGACCATGAGCAACCGTCGTGCATATGGAAGCTGCACTACGCTGCACACGCTAGCACAACGCGAAAGACGAAGCACGTAACTGACACACTAATACAACGCGCAAGACAAAGCACGTAACTGAATCGTCACCGAGTCAAATCAGCGCGTACAGCGCGTCGTAATTGCAGCCTCCGCGATCAACTTCAGAAACATTTTCAGAGCTAATTGCGGAGGCCACGCTCCGCTGTGCTGAGTACGGTGAACGCCACCTAAGTGGCGTTGGTAGTGCTTCTTGATGCCAGCGTCCCTTCGAATGCTGGCATCGAGGCGTCGTAGTGCTGAGACCACCGAAGCGTTCACTGTCGGTGCGCGTTAGTGTCATAATGCAGTACTTCTCTTTTCTGCTCGTAGGCGGCGGCACCGCCCCGAGCAAGAGCGCGGGTACACGGAGGAGTGTTAGATATATAAGGCGCGTCTGTGTAGCTCTCTGCAAATGCGTTTGTGGCGCAATGGGTTAAACGCTCGGCGATCTATCGTCGCGGACCGAGAGGTCGTGGGTTCGATTTCCAAATTTTGCATGTTTGTGGAACTTTTTCTTCTGGTTTCTTTCTCTGTATTATGTTCTATGACGTATTTCCGTGACGTATTTCCGTGACGGAAATACGTCAGTGAAGTCTTGGTGGACCCCGGCATTAAACACTTTCGTGTTAAAACAATGAATGAACAATACGCATAGTAGCGCAACTGCAGGAAGAAACGATTCACGAAGTATAAGATAGAAGATTACAAATACAAGATACAAAACCCTATTACGTATCAGTATGCATCCAGCAGTGCAGTTTATTAACAAAATAATCGTGGTTGTTCCCGGAAGCGGTTTCAGCTGGCAGTTTGTTCCAATGGTAGATGGCAAGGAACGGTGGTGACTGATGCACAGATTTAGTACGGGCGAACTTTGGCTGTACTTTAAAAGGGGGATCTAATCGGGGAAAGACGCGAAGGGCCCGATTGATATGGGCTTCTGTGAATGCCGAGGGCTTATGATATAGAGCCTGTGAAAGTGAGATAGCAGTGTTGCAAGTCTTCTTTTTTTCGAGCATGCATAAATTTAGAGATAATTTAATGTCAGTTATGCTGTAGTAACGAAATACTGTTTCGTGACCAATCTAGCAGCCATATTCTGTAGCGATTTGAGTTCGTTGGTAAGGTATTTTTAAGGCAGATTCCAAATGATAGCTGCATGTTTCAGTTGAGGTCTAACTAGGTCTAACTACAGGTATGTATGCTGAAGGTTTGGTCTGTTGGGTTTCTCGGGGAGTACAGGTGGCGCCTGACAACACCGAGGGCTATCTATGTAATCACTGTGCTAGTGCCACGTCAGGTCTCAAGAAATGTGAATGCCTTGTGCTGTGGACACTTTTTAATGGCCACATGGCCACGTTATTAATAGTGTAAAAGCAAGTCTTGCGTACACTGGTCGTGGCAATTGTCACGACTTTTGTTTTGTAGATGTTTATCACCATTTTACGCACTGCAGGAAATTAGTATCATGAGGATTATTAATCTTTCTGTAAACAACACAGTCGTCAGCAAATAACCTGACAGTGAAAGTAAGGTCATTGATGTAAATAAGGAACAGAGCTGGCCCAAGCACCGATACCTGAGGCACACCAGATTTTACAGGTGTTAGTGCGGAGCAAGATACATTTGCAGAAATAAGCTAGTGTCGGTTACCTAGAAAATTGACTATCCCGTTCATCACATTCCTGCTTATGTTAAGGTCATCCATTTTCGTTATAAGACGATTATGAGCCATCTTATAAAACGCTTTTGTGAAGTCGATGAATACAGCGTCTATTCTAATCAGACTGTGTACGGCGTCGTGAAGGTCAGCCGTCAGTCCAAATAACTGCGACTCGCAAGAACATTCATGCAAGAACCCATGCTGCTATGAAAAAATGTGGTTGATCCCTCTTATATAGGAATCGGTATAGAACACGAAAGTGAAACGTGTCTTCACAGAAGTAGTGTAATGTTTATTGCACATTGATATATAATGTCTATTGGTGTTTTGTGGCTAAAGCGCCCTTAGGCGTTGATGCACCCACGCTGACGCCTGGTGGCACGTCTCCTCCATCACGACTACCAACGTCGATGACCATGAGCAACCGTCGTGCATATGGAAGCTGCACTACGCTGCACACGCTAGCACAACGCGAAAGACGAAGCACGTAACTGACACACTAATACAACGCGCAAGACAAAGCACGTAACTGAATCGTCACCGAGTCAAATCAGCGCGTACAGCGCGTCGTAATTGCAGCCTCCGCGATCAACTTCAGAAACATTTTCAGAGCTAATTGCGGAGGCCACGCTCCGCTGTGCTGAGTACGGTGAACGCCACCTAAGTGGCGTTGGTAGTGCTTCTTGATGCCAGCGTCCCTTCGAATGCTGGCATCGAGGCGTCGTAGTGCTGAGACCACCGAAGCGTTCACTGTCGGTGCGCGTTAGTGTCATAATGCAGTACTTCTCTTTTCTGCTCGTAGGCGGCGGCACCGCCCCGAGCAAGAGCGCGGGTACACGGAGGAGTGTTAGATATATAAGGCGCGTCTGTGTAGCTCTCTGCAAATGCGTTTGTGGCGCAATGGGTTAAACGCTCGGCGATCTATCGTCGCGGACCGAGAGGTCGTGGGTTCGATTTCCAAATTTTGCATGTTTGTGGAACTTTTTCTTCTGGTTTCTTTCTCTGTATTATGTTCTATGACGTATTTCCGTGACGTATTTCCGTGACGGAAATACGTCAGTGAAGTCTTGGTGGACCCCGGCATTAAACACTTTCGTGTTAAAAGAAAGGGCTGATCTAAGTCCTTCGTTATTGCAGATGAATTTATGTGTTCAAGTATTTTACAGGGTATGCTTGTTGTTGAGATAGGTCTGTAATTTGTGAGGGCAGAATGATCTCCAGATTGAAATATACGTATAACGCGTGCAGTTTTCCATGAATCAGGCACGCAACCTGTGTCAACAGACTGCTGAAATAATGAAGTGAAAATGCGGGCTATTGTTGCTTTAGTTAGCTTGAGCAATATGGGGCAGATACCGTCAGGACCAGGACTTGAATTATTTGGCAAACGGTCAATAGCTTGTTCTATTCCTTCTTGCGTAACCAGAATGTCATCCATGGTGGCACTTATAGAACCAGCATGCGCACTTGTGGGAATTGGAATTTCGTCCTCAAACGCTGACCTAAAAAATGGATTAAATTCTGTGGCCACCTGTGAGGGCAAAATAATCTCACCATTCTTTACTATTCTCTACTATAGAAATAAGGCAAGCTGTAGAGGACTTAGGGTTGATTACTTTTCAGAATTCCTGAGAATTGGTTCTTAGTAACGCTGGAGTATCGTGGTTAAACAATTTCTCTTTCGCTGTTTCAGTTTCTGCTTGACATAGTTATGACTGTTCGCGGTAACTTCTGCAATCATCCTTGGAGGCCGATCGTTTTGCCTTAGCGTAAAGGCGCTTCTTCTTGTTGATGCAACGCTACACGTGTCTTGTAAACCGCATGTATTGAGACGGCTTCGTGATAGTGATTTTTGAAATGTTTATTTCCTTTATCTTAGTCAGTTTCGCGCCAAGTAGAGTCCAGCTATCACCCGCACGGTGGCCTGATGCCGATTCCAAGAACTGCTCACAGAAGGATGGCAATTCACTGTTCAGTCGATCGACACGGTTAGCACGTGCATAGTAGTAGATAGCTTTCCTTGGAGTTTCTGGTTTCTTACTATTTACCACGTATTCGCAATACTCTCACTAAGACAATCTAAAATGTGCACAGTCATGTTTTCAGGATGGGCTGTCAACACGAGGTCTGAAATCGACTTGCCAAGCGTCGGGGCAAAAACAGTTTGTGATAAACCAAACTGGGAAAGCAGATACAGGAATAGTTTACATTCGTTTTTCCTAGTATCACCTTCGCGTGTGCACGTCCGCTATTTTATGCCTGGATAGTTAAAGTCGCCAGCAAGGATTGTTACTGGGGCTGGATACCTAACGTGAATGAAACAGTGATTCGTTCAATTCACCAGGCGAAACCGGCGGACGATAACATACGCCTACGATACAGGTTACGAAATCGGGCAGTTGCAGTGAAATCGAAATAATTTCGATGCGTTACGAATTGTCAAGTAGTCTAGCTTGTAGATGTTTCTTCACAGCTATAATGAGGCCACCGCCGTGGGAGGTGCACCTATTTTTCCTAAATACAGATAAGGTACGAGACATTGAAAGTTTATTACTGTAGATATCGGGATACAATCACGTTTCCGTTCCTAACACAATGTCGGCTTCACAGCATTCGATGAGTGCGGTAAAGCTATCCTACTTGCTTAGAAAACTACAAAAATTAGACACGATTAATGACAGTTTCGTATTTGCAAAATGCTCCGTGCGTCAATTTGAACTATTGGCTGCTTCATGAACTGGAAGAGAGACGACCCCTTCAGTTGAACTATGAAACGTGTAGAATTTATTAGAAATGTCAAGTTTATCAAACAGTATTTTGTACTTCTCCCCGGGTTTCCGTTTACTGCGTACACAATCTCTGAATCTTTTTTAATCTATTGAATTCGGGGAAAAAAGTCCCCTTCGAATCCAGGCGATTCTAGGTCATTTAGTTTAAATTCCTTTATCAAAATGTTGGTCTTCTCCTTGAAGCTTAGAAATTTAATAATGGTAGGGGGGTCATAGCCTGAATTTTGCTGTCCTATTCGGCGCGTTCGTTCTATTTTTCCTGCTTGAACGTCAAGTTTTTTTTCCCACAAGATCGCCAGTCAATTTTTCTGTATCTGTCCATTTCTCGGTCTGCTGCTCTGGGACCCCAGTGAAGATCAAGCTGTTGCGACGCATTCGATTAGGATAAATCGTCAACGACTATGTTTGCTTGTTCAGACTGATTTAATTCAGTCATCTTTAGCTGGACATGCGATTCCTGCAGTGTAGCGTTGGCGCTCGTGAAATCTTGGGGCAAGTTGTCAACAACTTGCGACTTGTCTTGAGCTTGGACGCCCTTTAGGCTCATTTTAATTTCTGTCACGTTTGTCTCGATATCTTTTAATCTGCTTGATGTCTTTCTGAAAATTTTCGTTTGACAACGCAATGTATTTCACGAGGGCAATGACCTGTGCACTCTTGTCAGGGCCCACTGGTCTCTTTCAACATCACCAGCGCAAATAAGCACATGTGTGACACAGAAAAGGATGACAAGCAGTCGGCCTGTCCCAGGCCAGCATCTTCAGGATGCACTTAGTCGGAACCACACAGGCGAATAAACGCAGCGCGGCTTACTATGCCCAATAAAAAAACCGATTCTGGTAATGCACAAGTCAATTCCCATACTGGGATGAAAAACAGCAGTTGGGATTTGCAGCCGACACAGATGATCAAGCAAAGAAATAGATATTCAGATCGTACAACTCACCTATAAAGCACAATGCAAAACATGATCACCGAGTCGAAGAGCGGCTTTAGTGGCGTCTTTACCTGATCTTCGTCAATTTTTGTGAAAGTAAGAAAGAATGGTATTGACACGATGAAGTACTTAAAGAAGGACGCTAAGATATCCCTGCTCTGACATTAGCAAATGCGGAGAGATAGCATGACGGATAGCGAGTTGGCTTGACGGATAGTGAGCGTGAGTGAGTGAAATTCTTCCATATTCATGCTCGCGTCTGTTCATACCACCTTAGCGCCCATCTTTTGCACCAAATGGTTCACCAACTAGCCCACCAATTTACTTTTCTGATATATAACAATAGGCGCCGTCCAGAAATAGCCCTGTAAATGACGTCACTCTTCTGTGCCTTGATTTGCTATCGCTATAGCACGTGATGTTTCTTTCGAATGATTTGTTTCCATCGCACTATGAGAATGTGTGCAAATGAATGCTATTTGCCGTGTCTGCTAAGGTAGCAGTGCAATATGCTCTGTGCTTTGTCTCCGCATTGTTTACTTTTCCAGGTACCAGAAAAAAAAAAAAAACTGATAATGTCACGCACCGCTAGTAAAGTCAAATGAAAGCTATTTTCAATCAGCACCTTTTTATTTTTCGGTCAGATAAGTCATTTCATGCACATTTTAGCAGGCGGTTGTTGACGAGTTTCATCGTGTCGTTCATTCGCAGCGCGCCCAGTCAGTTACCCACTACCCTCTTCAGAAAGGTACCCGAGCAGGCCCAGAGTTTGAAGCGTGGTTTCGGAACTGATATTAAATCAAATCAAATATTTATTTCGACACCAAACTGTTTCAGAAACGCAGCCAAAAAAGCCTCTAATCTACTTGGCAAGAACTATGCCCAGGTGTACAAAGCAGGCGGGGAAAGAAACAGTAGTAGGAGGAGGAGGAGAGAAAGAGAAGGCAGGGATGTTAACCAGAAATGCGTCTGGTTGGCTACCCTACTCTGGGGGACGGGAAAGAGGGAATAGTAGTAAACTCACATAAATATAGGCAGGTACACATGCGTGAACTGCTTAGAAACATGCAAGTAGGTTAAACGAAAACGATAGGCGTAAACAAGAGAAAAACATAATATGCCCGTGTTTCAGCATGGATACATAAAATGTAGCTAGCCAACAACATGCACTGCGCCAACCAAGATACAAATACACGAGAATGCGCAAACGGAGACGACAGAGATTTTTAAACAGTTATTGCATCCTTTGAAAAAGAGGATAATGCGCGTTCTTCCGCGCGAAAGATAAAATCTCTTTGAAAATAAACAGTCACCTTTCAGCAGCACAGCTGCCTCCTGTATCGGTGACGATTGACTGAAGTATACTGTCACGCATAACTTGAGGTTACGCGCAAGAGAGCACGTAGCACAACAGGTGGGAACGAAGACACAGCGCTACTAATTGAATTTGAACCACGTGCAATAAAAATTCGGTTGTTAGTAGCGCTGTGTCTTCGTTCCTTCTGTTGTCCTACGTGATCTCTTGCGCGTAAACTCAAGTTATGCAGATGCCAATTAGCCCACGAGTCTGTTCTCTTGAACTCTGACGCAGCTTACCTTGTTGCAGAAGTCGCAGCAACCACAGGCGTCCTTGTGGCTCCCGCAGTGGCATTCGTGCTTAGGACAAGTCTCGGGGTCGCACGTCACACCCTCGCAGTGGGGCTCCGAAGTAGCGTACACGCTGCGCGCGAACAAATGAAAACCCGAAGTCAGGATGATATTTCGGCGATAAGCACGTCGGCTGCGGCTGACTCGATAGACATATCGAAGTTGATTTTCACGAGAGCGAATTTGACGGCGTGGCGGGAATCATGACTTTTTTTGTTATGTTGTAGTCAAGTGCCTTCGCTTTGTGTTCCGGTACATGCTTCGGTAGCGAGGAGAGGCTGAACAAGCACCTGAAGTTGGAAAGCAAACAGCTAAGTGCTTGGAATTATGGCGGGTGTGTTTTTTTAGAAGGTCCAACATTTTAAAGATCGCCTGTGTCAGAAGCACAATTCTAATCCTTGATCTAAATTACTCATTGAGGCAGCCATTACTTCTACGAGAAATCAATATGCCTAATTAAATAATTAACGTAATTACCCTACCTAACCTTCTATTTATTTTTTTCACGGCAAATATTCTAATCTACGAATTATAGTCGGTAAGTTCGCAAGGCGTACCCCCTTGGAACGAATTCTCTGGACTGCGCCAGTTTCGAGATAATTTTCAATGCGCCCGACGAAATGCATTGGCATTCCAGTTACTTCTAAGAAAACGCTGTTTTATGCATTGAAGTATCCGCAAACTAACTGCAACACCAATGCAACACCAACACCGAAAAAAATTGGAGGACGCTTAAGCTTCGCCTTAAAAAGTGGAACGCGATAGCGTTATCGGGCCCCATTCGAGCCCCATTATCGGGCCCCATTGTAAGCTGGCTTTCCCACTGCAACACAGAACGTGAGAACGCCAGCTTACAAAGACCAAGCTTACACCGGTCCCTTTAAAGTCGGATTCACTTTTAAACAGAAATGCATTGCTGGGAAGACGATTTTCCAGGGGCAATATAAGTCGTGTTATATTAAAATGTGAAGGCCCTAGCACCTTTTTTCATTATTTTATTTATTGTTTGCTATTGCCCCGACGCGCGCGCGTGTCCAGAACGCATTAGGCAGGCGAAATCCCAATTTGACCTGTCTAGGATGCGAGCGCCATCTGGATATCATTTTCGCAAGTAAACTACCCGAGCGCGCAGCTGTAGGTCTGGTAGAAATGCTGGAAAAGGGGTTTGTCTTTGAGTTTCCTCGTAACAGAATTATGTTTTCTCGTACATTCAAATTACAATCCGACGCCACCATGTCTGTAGGTTGTGGTTAAGTCCTACTTTACTGTTTTCTGACGGATTTCACTGTGAGAAATTCAATTTTTGTTCACCAAAACCTTCCACCCTGTGGAGGGCCTGCGTGGTTGGGGTGATTCGGGATGATTTTCTCCAGCCACGGACGCCGACATCGCACGCCGACGCCGACGCCGGATTTTCTGCGACACGGGGCCCTTAACGCTGTCGCGTTAAAATTAATATATCGAAACTGGTGCAGTCGTAAGAATTCGTTCCAAGGGGATACGTCTTGCGAGCTCACCGGCTATAATTCTTAAATATATGCCGTAAAGTAATGAATTAAAAGTGAATTAGCGTGATTATGTTAATTATTTAATTATGCATTTTGATTGCTCGTAGAACTAATGAGCCGCCTCATCGAGTAATTTAGATGAAGGGTTAGAATTGTACTATCTGCCAGAGGCAATTGAAAAAAAAAAAAAAAAACATTGACCTTCTAAAAAAGAACACCCGGTATTCAGCGTCGGCGTCAATGAAGGTAGCAAAATAAAGGTAAATTATACCAGTCACCTCACGTGATGTTTTGTTAGCTCAATGCACGTTAACTATTACTCGCAGCCTTGACGTGGAGAAACTGAGTGAACTGTACATGTAGCGAGAAATGAGAGTTACGGAGCTGAATTTTCGTGTTAACTCCCTTACCGTTTGGTCGCCGTAATTTGCATTTCTATTTTATGCGCTGCTAGGTTGAAGCTGAATTCTACGTAGGTAAATCTTCAATTTCAATTTAACCTTCGTAGAGAACGTAGAGAACACTATATATTGCCCCGAGAACGTGTCTTCACGCAGACACCGCTAGCTTGCTTAAATTCATATTCATTGGTGCTATCCAGTAATGCAAATATGCTAGTACAGTTCCGACAAGAAGGTCCGAGCCCATTAGAAACGGTTCTCTGCAGGACTTACCACACAGCCGCAAATGCGACAAGAAGAAATGTGAGAGCAATCTTCATGTTGGTCCTGGAAATACAAGAAGCACTGACTTTAATAGTGGGCTACCTTATTTGTGTCCTATGCTGTATTCCGTATTCGCTTTTGCGCGTGCCAACGCTATGAAAAAAAAAAAAAGCAGTGCTATAGGCTGCGTCGAACGTTATTCCTTGTCAGTGTTGCAAGACAATGTTATTTGTTATCGACACCAGAATAATGATTAGCTTTAGTTGGATATCTTTTTTGAGTCAAGCGCTTGCACTTCGCCATTTAATTCAGAACTTCGCTGGCAAAAATATCATATTATGAAAATACCTACATCAAAATACAGATACGCTGAAAGTAACGTGAGCGAGAACTAACCAATAGTACAGAAAGCTATCAACGGATTCATTGTTGTATTGCAGCTATATGTGATCAATGAACAGGAAGTTAATGGTGGCACCCCTATCGGAAGCGTTTTTCTTTCTCTTTTCGGCCACTGTTGGTTTTATTTCAAAAGAAAACAAGTCATTGCGAAGTTTAAGAGGAGGAATAGATTGTAAGGGAACTTACGGTGGTTTCTTCAGCTGAATACAAACGTCACGTCTCCTTGTGAATCCGAGATGAACGCTAAGTTCCGCAAAGCAATTTTGTGCTTTATATACCCTCTCTCTGATGCTTCTGGAAAACAGCCAGAAGGGCGGACTGTCGCCAATGACGAACAAACCAGCAGAATAAAAGTCACGACCAGGCCTTCTGCATCGTGCCAAAAGCCAGATTATTTTGCTGGTTATCGCGTGCAGCAAACCATCTACAAAAAATAGGAGGAACCGCCACGATTTCGTAATCTCATTGGCCCGTTTTGGCTGTGACGTAACCAGCTGCCAGTTTGCATAGAGGAAACCCGAGAAACGTCGAAGACGACAGCGAGGCGCCTTCCGAAGAAGGAGGGTCATGGACGAAGCGGAACAGCAAAAATGCAGACAACAGGCGCCATACATGACCGGTTTCTTCTTATCCTGTCAACAACGCTGCCCTTGAAAAAGCGTGGCGTCTTAACACGTTAGGCGATATGAAGCGGCTCATATCGCATGCAAGTGCAAATCTTACTGAAGGAATAACGTAACGATTTAATTACAGTTCTTTTCGCGCTTTTTTAATTGTCCGAGTGGCCCTCCGCCGACGTTATCGCCAGCATTGCCTGGTCTTGAGGAGTGGGTGACAAGAAAGGCGTAGAATCGATCAAAAGAAATATT
Organism: Dermacentor silvarum; assembly: GCF_013339745.2. Taxonomy (NCBI): domain Eukaryota; kingdom Metazoa; phylum Arthropoda; class Arachnida; order Ixodida; family Ixodidae; genus Dermacentor; species Dermacentor silvarum. The sequence continues at coordinate 15,523,512 of NC_051158.1, forward strand.
TACATTATATATGAGCTAGGTGTCTCATCGGCAAAGGAATCATGGGGACTCATGAGAAGTCACCTGCACCAAGCCCGGTATCACGTAAGACTAATCGCATACAAATCCCCCATGAGATCACAACTTGAATACGTTTCTGCTATCTGGGACCCGCACCAAATGTATCTCAGCAACAAACTTGAATCGATTCAAAATCGTGCTGCGAGCTTCCTGCATTTCTCATACTCGTAGGACATCAGCATTTTCATCCCTAAAAGCGCAGCCTGGTTTGTTAGCCCTCCCTTCTCGGCGGCGCGTCGCCAGTCTCGCTGTTTCACATGTTCACAAGTTGTTTCACAAGCTTCATCACAAGCCTCCATCCATCACGCGTATCTCAGCGCACTGGCCACCTTGCTTCCGGTCCACGTGACCGCACTGTTACTTTTTTGGCCTCGGTATTTTTTTTTCTCCTAAGCACAAAAAGACTGGAATGACCTTCTTCGCGATATCACGGCAAATACACCTTCGTCCGAACTTCTGGAAGCAGTTCCTGGCCACATGTCACCGTGAATGCATGTACTTGCCCTTTTTTTCATGTAACGCATCCCTTGTGTAACCCCTAAACAAATTCTTTATGGTAATGCAGTGAGGTGATGATGTGATCTGATGCTGAATGACGACGAACGTAAGATTAACCACTTGCCGGGTAAACCACTTGCCGCGTTCTCGGAGGTCTAATCTCACACGATAGTAGCCCTTCATTAGACGGTCATCACCGCCATGAACGTCGTTATAGATGAAACTGTTCATTGTTGTTATTCCAGGAACCTATTTTATATTAATTAAGCCTTGGTGGTAAAAGAAAAAAAAAACAGTCGCGAACATGCGTCAGTCTCCCCTGAACGATTGGTAAACAGACATCCACTTCTTGGGTCATCACAGGCATCTTCACGTCAATCACGAAATCAGGCGCACCATTCAAACACCACGGACGAGAGATAGGGCATTCTCGTAATAAAAATTCTGACCAGTTTGTAAGTCTCGGTTGCAGATTTTTCGAACTTATCGCCAAACCTCATGTTCGCTCTTTGCTTGATGGGACAATCCATGTCAATGAAAAAAAAAAAGGTGACTTTGATTGCCAATGTTCAGAAAGGCACTGATACAATATTTACTAAATCTTTATTCTTTACATGTCCCGCAAAAAATGAATAGTTATACTTCTAATATGACCATATAATCATTTTGCTGTCATTATCAGTAACACATGATTAGTATCAGTCGTGGAACTTTATTGTCAAAGCTTGGGCTTGCTCAGTGCAATGTGACAAATTAATATTTCTTGTCCGTTATTGTCGATTCAGGGGTCGGCCACCCCGTCAAGCTGATCAGTGCAGCATCTTTTATGTGGGTGCTCCTGTCTTCTCTACAAATAGAAAATAAATGTATGATTTGATTCGGAAACCAATGAGTGCAACCTAAAGGAGTAGTCGCTGGCCTCGTGACAAATATGATGATAACTGAAGAATAACAATGGCTATAACAGCAGCAAAAGCACTGACGGCAATGACAAAGGCACAAAAACTGACCCTTCGTGGATCATGAGTCGGAACAAATATACTTTGATATCGCGGCGACTTCTGCACGAGAACAATTATAGCGCGTGTTTTGGCGACTCTGAATATTGCAAACAAGTGATTCGATAGAAAACCACGACTTTTGCTGACATACAGTCACAGCAGTCATTCTAGCATACGGTTGTTATTAACAATTCTCGCTAATTAAAACTTCAAATAATTTTAGCGAGCGTGGCGACAATTACAAACCAACACATACCCCCATTTAAGCAGATTACACGCAATACACCCTGCACTGTACTCGTACAAATGCCCCCTTTGTAACGACTACGCTTCCCTATATCACACCACATGGGCATGTCCCAAAATACAGGTAGCCCCGCATATACCCAACCCCACAACCGAGCAGTGGGAGGCCGTGCTGACTAGCTCGGACCCTCGTGACCAGCAACAACTGGTGCGGCGGGCCCCGGAGACAGCAAGAGCCGCAGGAGCCCTGGACTGAGGGCACCTCCCAGCACAAGCAAGAAGGCGCCTGCTCGTTTATTTTTTTCTCTTAATGAATGTTTTGCTCCTCCTCCTTAGCTAGCGTGCTGTAACATAAATACTGAAGTTCGCTAGTACTCAAATTCACACCCTCTTCCTATAAACGCTCTGCCTAGCCCCAGCTTCGAGAAGTACTGATGCACGATCTGGCGTGAAATGCAAACTGTTTCTGTTAATCCGCCTGCTATGAATACAGCACATGGATGTGGATGTGGCAAATAATTTACGTGAAAGTAGAAGCATCGCTAAAGATCTTTCACGCTACATCTTTCCTACTGTGCAGAAACATATTACCTGGAACAGTAACATGTTTTACGGCACACCTTGAACCGGCATTTCTCAAAACTTGTGCTACGCAGATAGTATAACTAGCAAAAGACTACGTTTCGAGTTTCATTTGCTTGGTACAAGTGATACTCAACCATGTTCCAATCACTGACTTCACTTCAGCAATCGTGCTTCCTATAACGATATATTAAAGGGTTCTCCATGAAATTTTGATAAATTTAATTGTACTAGTGGTTATCGCGCAAATGCTATGTCCACAGTTGCAATGAAGCTTCGTCCGTAAGAACAACTTTGTCTAGAAGTCGTCCATTTTTCTTCGAATAACCTTGAGGTAAGCAAACCCTCCACTTGAAGGTATCTAGAGGGACATGGGTTGAAGTGAGCAAGAACAGTGCAATGCCTATTGGCCCATTTGAGTGGCGACGTGTCTTGTGTTTTCAGTGAAGAGAATGAAATCTGAGATGTGCGACGCGGGAACGGGCGTCCCACAAGGCCAGTATGCCGGCACGTGCATACGTCACGATAGAACCAAGGCCAGGCGGCGGACTGCGCAGATGGTTCTGACGTTTTGTCGTGCCGCGATGCCGTGGCGATTAGGCGAGGAGCGGTGTAATGTTGCTGTTATAACGATTGCAAGCAAGGACGACTCTGAAGGAGTTTTGCACACTACCGCGCAAGTGAAGGAGGCATGCCACGGCATGTCAACATACTCACAGAAGAGCAATTTTCACTGCTCTTACTTGTCTATTTAATTGGCAATGCTGTAAGCCTTTCTTAGGCTCTTAAAGACAGTCGGTCACAAGGTAAACACTAAAAAAACAGACGCTCACAACTAAATCATGAACATTTATCATTACATAACATGTAACGATATATGTTCATGACCTAAAATTACATTACGTAACACTACATAAGATGTTATGTAATGTTTGTTATGCTCTTTTGTTATGCTGTGCAGTCCAGCGTGTATGAGCGCATTTTCGCCTTTCCGTAAATTCCCTCAGCAACCGAATCTTGGCTGCACACAGTCATACACGCATTATGTCAGGGTATCGTATTACGTCGTGTTAGCAGCGTTTTGATCATTGAACAATTTATTGTTTATGGAGAAGCTGGCGGCACAATAGGGGCCGGCATATTTAATCTCATCTAGATAAAGCACTCACTCACTCCTGCATATTCGTGCGTTGCAATCGCAGGGGCAGATCCAGGTTAGTCTCAAAAGGTCTGTGGGGGGGAATCGGGAATCACGGCGCACTCAATTATGTTAGCGTTGGAGCGGTCAGATGAAATGGTCCGAGCCGCCCGTTCCTCTGCACTTTGTGCAATGTGGAGAAATACATTGTCCATTCTTCAACGCTGATGTTAAATGGCCAGGCCGATGCAGTTCGTTATCGATAAGATACTGTTTTATGCGGTTAACTCTCCTCACAACTTATGCCTTGCGTGGGGCTGTCCAGCCATTGGAATTACCAGCTAATTGCTTCCCTGGAAGCTGGAATAATCAGAAAAGTGGCCGGGTTGGCTAAAAAGGGGAAGCTGGAACCAGAAAAAGGAGAGAGATAAAGTTGCTTTAACACATGCATGTAGAAGAAAAATACCAACTTCCTCAACTGTCATTCGACCTGAGGAAATGTCACGTAGTCAGAGGCAATTACATAAACCCACTGACCTAAAAAAAAAAAAAATGCTGGTAGGTGACTGAACCTCTAGCTCAAGTCAATGAAAGACAATGTATTCCTGAGATGGATGGGTGGATGGAAAAACTTTATTGATTATTCAAGGGAGAGGAAAAGGGGTACGAGAATGGGCTGTATGAACCGTATAATTCTACCTGCCAAACGATAAACATTAAAATTCGTAAAATTCGCAGACGCGACACTGAGGGAAGGGAAATGTCGGGGGAGGTGGGGGGGGGGGGGGGGGGGGGCAGGAAAAATGGCGGTAGTTGCCGGGAGTTTTTCGTTCTTTTCTTTAGGCGCTTGTTCTGAGCATACATCTTTTGAAGGATACGTACGCACTTCATTCACAATCTTCGTCCTTTAGGCACAGCACACATTTAAGCGTCATAAACTTGCAACAGCAGAGAACGACAAGCGCAACATTGTATTTAGGTCAGAGTGACTCAGCGAATCGGCCTTTTCCGATCTCGCCTGCTTCAGGAAAATGCACGAAGCAACTACTCCTCTGGCGTCATTTCGCCATCAGAAAACGTCCAACGGAAAGTTCAGAGACTGACAGGTGAATCTTCTTCACAAACAGAATTTATTTTTTCGTAGAACATGACGCAACATTCGTAAAATTCGTAAAAGGAACCCAAATTCGTAAACGTTTCGAATAATTCGGGAGGATTCGCAGCTATGCGGTGTATTTTATTGTGAGGGGCACCGGAGCGAACAGGTTTGGTCGACTTGAACCAGAGGTTGAACCACCCTCCAACGTTTTGTCGTAAGTTATCATCGACATCATCATCATCATCATCATCATCACTATCATCGTCCCAATCGTCATCATATTATTGATCATCATTATCACTATCTTCATAGTCATCATTAGCGTACCTCTTGGAATAAATTATTTGCTTTATGATGATGATAATCATCATTAGTTTTGTAACATTTTCGGGCTGCACTATCTTCGGTAACGGCCCGTAAAATAGGCTAGAAACAGGTTCGAAACAGATACATCCGATATGGAAAGGGGGCGGTAACTTACCAAGGAAGACATTGTCTTCAAAAACGCAATAGCGCCTTTCAAACATTGTGTGCCAATGGCCAGCTATGTTGGTGTGCTAGAATGTTTAAGTATAAAGGGGAGTCTTTACACAAAGCTTCTGGGGTTTTACGTGCCAAAACCAGTTCTGATTATGAGGCACGCCGTAGTGGAGGGCTCCGAATTAATTTTGACCACCTGGGGTTCTTTAACGTGCACTACAACGCAAGCACGCGGGCGTTTTTACATTTCGCCTCAATCGAAATGCGGCCGCCGCGGCCGGGATTCGATCCCGCGATCTCGTGCTCAGCAGCGCAACGCCTTAGGTGACTGAGCCACCCCGGCGGGTGCCATTTTACGAGTGTGAATCCTAACGAATCCTTGAACCGTAGAAGGAGATCAAGCTGGGCGAGTTGGTACGATTGCATCATGGAAACCAGCGCATGGACACACGGACAGAGAGGAGTGTCGTCCATTTTTAAGGCGACAGGCTTATATGTGTGATCGTTCTCTCGACCTTCAAAGTCCTTGAGCGAAAATGCGGCGACTGCTGGAAAGGTACAAAAAGTGACGTGGTCACAGAGACGCGCTTGTGCCACTGCTCGCGCGTTCGTCGTCTTCTACAGTTGGCTCCGATGCTGGTCATCAAGCCAAAAAAAAAGGCAAATTTAATTAAGATAGAGCTAATTCAAGCACTCGAACCCACGACCTTTGGTGTTAAGGCGAACTTAATTAAGGCATAGTTAATTAATATAGAGTTAATTACGGCACTCGACCCCACGACCTTTGGTGGAAGTCAAACCCACGGCCTTTGGTGTTAATTATGGCGATGTTAATTAATGTAGTGTCAATTAAGGCACTCGAATCAACGACCTCTGGTGGAAAAAAAACAAGTAATAACAAGTAACAACGCATTCGAATGAGAATGTCAAGTAATTTAATTAATGTCTCGTGAGAGCGCAGCCTTTCGCCTTCATCCTCTTTGGCGTATGCTAAAGTGGCTGTCAGCGTTCTTTTTTTTTTCTGTTCGTGTGTATGTGGGCTGGTTTTGCATGATGCATATCTGAAACCCGTTGATAATGCGACTTGCTGAGTAGGCTTTCCCCGACAAGTCACGTGGCCGTTCACACGTGTTCTCGCAGACGTGTCCCGAGGCCAAGCCTGGCGTGCTGAACTTCCACGTGGTCCCTTACTGGCGGCTGGAGGCGTCGGACACGTTCGAGAACCTGTACGAGAACTGGGCCAAGCCCACCCTGTCCGCCGTCGTGGACGAGCTCTCTCCAAACTCACCGCGGCGCTTCTCTTTCGACCAGGTGAGGACTGGGGAAGTGCATACACACACGCACATGCGCAAACGCACGCCCACGATCACCCACGATCGCACTCACACACGCACCCCAACAAGCCAACAAACACATGCTCCCTCAAAAAAGTAATGTGGAAAGCCCGTGCTTATAACCGCGATCTGTTAGATCTCGACCGCGCGCGGTAAAGCCCCTGCTCGCCTTTCAAACGCAGTGGCTGATATATATACAAGAACTCAGCTCCAAATTTCAACCATCATTACAACAGTCATAGAGTTTCGTACAGTGATTAGTGGAGGTAACTCTGACACTAGTGTCTATGGGAGCTGCTGGGGGGGGGGGGGGGGAGGGGGGGCGGACCAGCCAGTATGGGAATGGTTAGTACAATGGTTAACTCCTCACCTATTCTAGCAGGGATTTACCATCTCCTAACCGCTCCTCCTAGCTTACGTTCTCCGCGGCCTCGGGATCATCTGGACTTGGTTGCGCTCTGCACTACATGTGCTCGCCACTTACGACTTCTGCAACTAAGACACCTCCCATCCACCCTAACACGTGGAATCCCAGGTGTTCAGTTATGTTCCCCATGATTACCTGGGCAAACAAGGGGAATGCGGGAGATGGCGATTCAAGGCGATGAGTAACACGAGAACAGGGTGAGAGCAGGAGCCAACGTTTCGACTAGTGGACTTGTCTTCTTCAAGGCCTTGAAGAAGACAGTCCACTTGTCGAAACGTTGGCTCCTGCTCTCACCTTGTTCTCGTGGTACTCATCGCCATGATTTACCTGTGTCGCGTGCGTGTATTCGGCCACAAGAACGTCTGAATCCACAAGCAAGAAGACAAGCCAAATCCACGTACTAACAAGGCGCTCTACCAACCATCATTCACATGGCAGCTGAACGATCACAGCTCCAGCGTTTCCTCCAATAATTATTGTAGGAAACTGTATGATAAAATAGGTGCAGTAGAACTTTACTATATATGGAAAGACTCTGGTCACTAGCCTCCTGAGTCGCGCGCGCATGTAGGCTCTCCAACAACCAAAGCACGTGGCACTAAGTAGGGTGTAGAAAGCAAAAACACCCAAAAAATTGCCAAAAAAAAACCGAAGAAGCGCCATGAAGTGGCTCAGAAATTTGCATCACACCAATATATATATATATATATATATATATATATATATATATATATATATATATATATATATATATGCGTAACCCACTTCGTGCGTCCCCACTTTCTCTGCACAAGTCTGCAGCCATATGAAAAACGGTGCTCATGAAAGAACATGCAACAACTCGATTACGGGCAAGTGATCTCCACCTCGGCGGTGGAGGACGCAGTTGATGAGCGACCCACTTTGTGGCACACCAAGCATCGGGTAGCAGCATGCGAGAGCGCGTAGCATTTCATACAATCCGCTGTTCCTTTATAGCTGAGAGCTCACCTGCCTAGCCAACACCACCTAGATAGCAGAAGGCCTGTTCACTCTGATCCATGACGTCAGGCTCCTGGTCCGGAATTCCCATTGCCAAGGCTGGCGTGACGAAAGTGATGATGTCAAAATCACTGTTGCTTACTCGGAAGCGTCCCCATTAGATTCTATGGTAGCCGGGTCAGGTATCATGACGTCATGGATCGGAGTGAACAGGCCTTGTGCTATCTAGGTGGTGCTGGCCTAGCTCGAGTGATTTGTTGTTAAAAGCTTGACCAAGCGAAAGTCCACAATGCTGTCATATCCTCGATGATTGGCTGGTTTTGAGGGTGTTTTCTTTGTCTCTTTTTAATTGGACGTGGCATCAGAGGTTTGGATGCGCTTGGAGCGCATTGGTCGCCGTAGGAGCCACTAAGTTCCCAGGAGCCAGTAAAGGAGCCAGTAGTGATATAAACACCCCCTGTGAACAAACGCATGTTAGCATCTATACGCCTTGTGCTAACAATCTTCAAGCGTTCATTAGTTTATATACTGATTCATAGATGACGCTTCACCAGGATTTCAAACGCTGGGTCTGGGAGGGCTATCGCCCGCTCATTTCGCGTCTCTCAAAAGTGACGGTATGCCACCGACGCTATTTTCGGCACAGCGAGCGCCGCTTGCTTCTCTCCTTCTCTCTCGCCACCCTCCTCCAGCTGCGACGAAAACTTCTTTGTCTTTCGAAAAAAACAAAAAAAAAACAGAGGGCTTCACGTGCCAGTTTATCACGAGCAGTTGCCGCCATGTCACGCGCATTGCCAGTAGACCAAGCCTACGACCAGGCAGCGTTTCCCACGACATCCAGCGAAGAACTGCGGTCGGCCTCGGAGCATCCCACCAACCGACCCTGCGTTCTGTTACCGCAATCTGTCCGCGTTAAATTGGAGCCCGCCATGGCGCCCAGGGAACGCACCTTCATCATGGTCAAGCCGGACGGCGTCCAGCGAGGCCTCGTCGGCGAGATCATCGCGCGCTTCGAGAACCGCGGCTACAAGCTGGTCGCGCTCAAGTTCATGATGGCCGGCGATGCGTTGCTCAAGGAACACTACGACGATCTCGCCGGTAAGCCTTTCTTCAACGGCCTGATCAAGTTCATGCAGACCGGTCCATGTGTGCCCATGGTGTGGGAAGGCGCGAACGCCATCCTCACCGGTCGGGACATGATCGGCGCCACCAACCCGCTCCAGGCCAAGCTGGGCACGGTGCGCGGCGACTACTGCATCCAGGTGGGACGCAACTTGATCCACGGAAGCGACAGCGTCGAGAGCGCCAAGAAGGAGATCGCGCTGTGGTTCAAGGAGAGCGAGCTGGTCGACTGGAAGCCCCAGATGGAGTCGTTGTTGTACGAGTGACCATGAAGATGAACTGGCCGGTGTTGTTTGCCCCCTTGGCGAGATACTGTGCTGTTTTATCTGGCCGCAGCGAGAGTACGTTGCTCTGCAGAATAAAGGTTGTTTGGCTTCACAGTGGAGCTGTTTCTTGTTATTCGTGTGCTCTACGCCTCGGCAGCGTTGAGTCGTTGCATAAGCGTGGACACTTTGTGTAGTAGTATGACATAACCTTCAAGAGCAGAAGCTTTAGCGCCAAGCGTACAGTAGGATAGACGCACGGTACCGTGACCGTGGTTCAGGAAATAGCTCAGGGACCTGGCGTAGTAATAGGTGTCCACATTTTATGGCAATAGCAATTGTACGGCCTTTTGAGGCGCATTCACGTCGCTGCCAAGCCGTTGTCGTGCTTTTCCGCTGACAGCGCATGCACGCCTGGCGAACGGAGGGATAGGCGTCTCCAGAGACGCAGAGTGTGTTTGGATGCGAAAACGATGAAGCAAAGTGAAGGCTTTGTCAACGCTACGCTCAATCGCCTCGGTAGTGGAGCAAGGCCAGCGTCCAGCCTTTCACTCCGCCATGGGCGTCGCGCGCGCACACACTATAAACACACTATAACGTTCCTACTGAGCTGCTGTGTGTATGCAGCAAACGTCCAGGTAACATTATCTAATACCGGTGTCACATGTACACTTCTGATCGCGATCGGGGCGGATCCGGATCTGATTTCTTGATCGGGATCAACAACGGTCGCTGCTACACGGTCCAGCGATCTGAATCGAGTTATTATCGTCTGCTGATCGTCGGCAACTCTCAGAATTGCATAATGCCTTGGCTAGAAATTCAGATTTGCAAAATATGGTTATATTTGGACAATATTTCAATTTTACAGCTGGCTATTGCTGATAAAAAGGTTCTTACGCGTTTTTTTATTGAGATGCCTTCAGTTTTGTTTTTAGCGTTTTCAGAATACTGCGCTAGAGGGCGCATACCTGAGCCTGCGGTTGCGATCAAGGGACCTGACCATGATTCTCGGATCGCTATCGACTGTTTTCGGATCCCACAAGACCGAGATAGCAAATAATCAAATCAAATCAGTTTATTTTCATCTCAAGCATGAGGGCAGGCTCGGGATAAAAGTGACATTAGTCACTTGAGGGGAAACCAAGCCTCCCTGATACATGGAAAGCATTGAGGACAGACGAACAAAATTCATTCATAGCAAGAAAGGGTTAATATATTACAACTTGTAATACACATAGATTTATCACCAACTGAATATATAGATACACATATTCCTTTATGGTTAAATTACACAGTACAATACATGAAGACAAATTATAATATACACTGAAAGTTTAGTTAGTGATAAGTAATATTGCGTTGATTTCATGATAAAAGTGGAGAGCTTGGAATACATATTTAGCCCCACTTTTAAAACAAGCACCATATACGCTGCTTGCGCCGTTTGGACATAGCTTAATCAACTCCAAAAGCACTTTTGCATGTTCTCTGAAGCTGTGATCAAAGCTTCGTATCGTCCACCTAGTCACCGTCTACGGTATTACCGAAAACAGAGGTTTTCAAAGCCGCGCCGGCGTCATACACTTCCATTGTAAACAAGGAGGCAACGGAGGCAGTTGAGGCAAGTAATGGACGCGTCACCACGTGATCAAACATGGCAGCGCCCACAGGATCGCCGCGAAAAGGGTCAATTTACCCTTTTCGCGGATCAGTTTGCTCTAGAGGAACGAGATGGCGCTTCCGGCCGCGTGTCATACGTTGCCTCAGCGAACGCGCACGAATACGAAACCATTACTGCTACCCTGCTACTGTGTGATCAGCTGTTGAAAACGCAACTGGGTGTGCGCTAATGCACTGTGCCCAATTCATACTGCAAAATGTATAACGATAAAGGGAAGACGTGTGCGGTAGTTCGCTGCAAAAATAGTGATTCACATATTAATGAATGTAATCAACCTGTGTCGCTGCTGCTACACCAGGACTGCCTGTGTTGCCGCCCTTTGCGATGCCTTTATCCTTTCCTCAAGGATAAAAAAATATAATTCATCCGCCTGCGATGTATAGCTAACCTCCAAAGAAAGGACTTCAACTCCGGAACGTCGGCACTAGGGAGTGAGTACCGATCATTACAAAATGAAGTAGTGCCACTTACGGGCATAGTAAGTTTCCCGCACGTTATTTACACACATCCACCCTTACTCGCACGAAAACTTACGCCCACTCTATCGCCAACGTGCGAGTGAATAGGCGCACACTTGAATCAATGTGCCGGAGCATGAATGACGGCGACTACACCGACAAGACAATTCCAAAACGAATGTTGGAAGCTGAATGTTTCGTCATTGTCCACAGAGAAAGCGAGAGACTAGCGATAATACGTCTTTGCTACGAGCTACCGCAAAGTACAGAACATATAAATTCCAAGCTTTGTGCGCAGCAAGAACAAATTTATCGCAGCAGAGCACACCCGCGAGTGATTACGCTGAAAATGAACAATCAGTTAGTGGCCGCACCGAGGAACTTTACTGAGTCAGAAATATGTCAAGCCGTTGGTTCAAAATGTTTGCCAAATAAAGAACGCAGAGCACACTGATCCCGATTTAATTCATAAGCGGAAAGTTTGGACAGCTTGGAATACATTTATAGCCCTGCTTTTAGTACAAGCACCGTATACGCTGCTCACGCCGTTTGGAGAAGGCGTAATGAGCTCTGAAAGCACTTACATGCCATCAAAAGCTGTGGCCAAAGCTTCGTGTCGTGCACGCAGTCACCGTCTACGATACGCGTCGAAACAGAGGTTTGCTGCGCCGCGCCGGCGTCACGCGCTTGCATTGTAAACGCGGAGGCAATGGAGGCGGCTGAGGCAAGCAATGGACGCGTCATCACGTGATCAAACATGGCAGCGCCCACGGGAGCGCCGCGAAGAGGGTCAATATATTGTGGTTGTGAACAGGAAGAGGCGCTCGGGAGAGCGAAACAGAAAATGAGAGTGAGAGAGAGAAAAAAAAGTTGTCGCAGTTTCACCCGAAAGGCGAAGCATCAATTGCGATAGCAAATTTGTAGAGAGCTATACGGAGTAAGGATAGTAGTTTTATCAGCTGTACAAACTTGGACATGCAGCAGCACCGGCAACACGCAGAACTGTTGTCGACGCCGTCGGCGTTTTGCCTGCGTTCGCACAAAACGCGCGCGGCGTTGGTGACTGTTGCCGGAGCCTCTGGGGGCGGCTCGGAGGTTTTCGACGAGATCAGAACGGGACACTTGTCGAGCAGCGTCGGAAGTCTTTACCACCTTCTCGCCTCACAACGTTTTATATAAATAGGCATTTTGTGCCACAGCTAAACGTCGCCTCCCTTTCCTCCTCCCCCCCTCCCCCACGGCGTCTCGCGCGTCGGAAGAAGGTGCGTTTGCTCTACATATATGGTGATTGTAAAGGAGGAAAGAGACGCCTACTTCTGCAGCCCTTAAAGGAGCACGGCGCAGAACGCGCGTTTGTTCTCCGCCGTGCGTTCATTCCCCGTAAAAGCGCGCGCCTCTCGCGCTCTTTCACTCGCACATACAGCGTTCGGCGCGAAGATAGCGCCAACCTTTCCCTTTCCCTCAAGAACCACTTATCATCATCATCGGCGCCGATTTCATCTCCATTGACGTCATACGGAACCTCACGGCGACGGCGACGGCGACGGCTACGGCGACGGCGACGGCGACGGCGACGCCGACGGCAGAAATCTGCTTTTGAGTGTCCATATAATTGCTATCGCAATAAAAGAAATTGTAGCAGCACCAACAAGGCAACGCGCAGAGCTGCTGCCGACGCTGCCCGCGTTTCCCGTGTCTCCGCGTTCGCACCCAACGCTCGCGGTGTCCGTGACTGCAGCAGGCACCTCTGGCGTCAGCTCGGCAGGTTTCAACCAGCCACGCCCCGGCAAGAGTGGAGGCGCGGCTTAGCCGTGACGTCACCGGAGGAGATAAAGCTCGGAGCCGCCGCGAAGGCGGCACAACTCTCGTTGACTCTGTGGCGAGTACATGTACCCTTGACATGGGACGACCAAAGAAAATCCGGACACCCGAAGAAGAAGCCGCTCATCTTGAAGCGCGTCGCGCGGCCAAGCGAGAATGTGCGCGTCGGCGGCGAGCCGATTCGGAATACTGTGCCTAGCAGCACTTAGCATTTCCTAGCAAAACTTAGCCAAGTCTAGTAAAACCTGGAACAAAAGCTAGGTCGATCACCAGCTCCGCTGTTTACTCCAGCCTTGCACCATTAGTGCAAGCTGCCCACTTTTTTTTATGACAATTATTGCAATCTTACTACTGGGTGATATTTGCAACCACCTTGACTCAACCCCACATACAGAAATGCATCTTAAGTGCAAGCCCACGCTTGACTTCATTTAAATGACGCCTGTCGTGAACACACAAAGGGAAATGCAACGTGCGTCTTGGGTACGTTCAAGCCATGCGTATATCAATCAATTCAAGCATGGGCTTCAAGTTAAGATGCATTTCTCAATACTGCCGTTTGATAAATATTGAGACACTCATCACAGATCGATTGCTTTATCATTTCATATGCCTACATATTATACCCAACGGCCTGCGATCCATGAAAAAAGCTTTGTTCCGGCTCATTCTTTACTTGTAGGCGTGGTCGATTTGTCTAAATGCTTATGAAGTTATGAGCGGTTATAGAATTATTTGCAGCTTCCTGCAAAAGTTAAGATAAAATATAATTGCATTTGGTCAAAACCAATCTTCCCAAACTTCGCAAAGAAAACTTTTTACGAAATTTCTGCCGATACTATCGGCTATACTTGTAGTACCACGAGGTCCCATATAAGGCCTGGTACGTAAGGTGTCTTTGAAGCAAATTGGAAGGGCTGTCTAATGCAAGCTATCTTACAGACATGCAATATTTATAGCGAACTCGCTCGAACTCCTGAATTCACGTATTTGTATGCAATGAGCATCATGTGCGTACCATGTGCCAATGCATTTATGTAGAACTGTATTCGTGTGCTCTGTTGGCGTTATGGATATTTTTGTGAACACGAACCGGTGTTTAGAGTGCATGATCGCTAGCAGTTTGTCGTCATTGCGACTTGCAATGTTCGTATGGACATTTGTGCATGCATATATATATATATATATATATATATATATAATTTGTGAGATCAAATAGTTTCCTGTACAAAATATACTAAGGGTAAATTGACGCCGCCAAGTTGCATCAGCGCAACTTTGGAGGCCACGGTTGGGCATACTCCCCAACTCGGCAGTACGAGTCGACGATGAAATTGGACCTCGATTGGTGATACTTTCGCCTCCTACAGCTTAGAACGGTGACTTGTCACTCTGAATAGTCGCTTATCCTGGGTTTTTTCTTGCGGCGAGCTCTTACATGGGTGAGAATTTTTATGCCTACCGAACGAGGAAATCCATCCGTCCGTCCGTTCGCCTGTCTCTGTCCTTCCATCCGTTCGTCCATCACGTAAGAATGACAATGACACCGGCTGCGTGGATGTGAGCAAGTGGTACAGTGCTTACGCATATTTAGACAACTCCCAGAGGAGCTTCTGCGTGAATTATCTTTTTCTGTCTTAACTGCGAAGCTCTCTTTCTCAGGAGACCGCATGGGTTACCTTCGTAGCTTCGTGGTGCTCTCGCATGGATCACAAGCTTTCCGATTTTATAATTTCCTCCACCTTCAGGATTTCTCCAAAACTGATTAGCTGTAGTCGGTGGTGGTCACCACTGATTATGCTGGAACGTACGACGGGTCATGCATAAGTAAGCGAGCTACTTGACCCGTAGATCAAATTTTCGACAATCGATGGCTATGCTGCCCGCTATCGTTGTGCTCTACGTGCTGCTTGCTTTGCTGGGCACATGCTCGCCCAATAAAGAGTTAATCTCTTGTTCATTTCTGTGTAATCATAAATGACCAGATGTTTCATTAATTACTTCTGAAATGTTGACTTCTATTTTTCCCTAATCGTAAACCTTACGTGATATGATATCTCGTTTACTTACTTCTGTTATGTTGATTTGTATATTCCTACTGTTTTTACTTTAATTCCTAATTCTGTGTTCTAAATTTTTATACATGTGCTTACAGAAGGCCCCCCTGACATCTTTTTTTTTTTTACTTTGTGACCTCCTTCTGTATTATATTTGCATTCTAAATGTAATAATGTATTAGGGGTTGTATTGAACAACATTTCGACGGGGTGCACACAGACGAAAAACACATACAGGAGAGCCCTCTTTAGTGTGTGCCGTCGAAATGTTGCGCATTTGGCAGTGTCATATTCTTCGCCGTCGGGGACGACGCGACGACACTACTGTACGTCGCAGGTGGCGTTCGTGGCCCGATGGTGGGACGAGCAGAACGTCAGCTCCAGAACTCGGATGCGCCGCCTGGTGGACTCTGGCCGCCTGGAACCCCTGGGCGGCGGCTGGGTGCAACCGGACGAAGCGAGCTGCCACTATTCGGCGCTGGTCGACCAGCTCACGCTGGGCATGCGCTGGCTGCAGGAGAACCTGGGCGACTGCGGCCGCCCACGCGCCGCCTGGCAAGTGGACACGTGGGGACACTCGGTCGAGCTCGCGTCGCTGCTGTCGCAGGCCGGGCTGCACGGCCTGTTCCTGAGTCGCCTTCCGCAAAACCAGGCGTCTCACTTCGTCTGGAAGGCCGACGCCAGTCTGGGTGCGTTGGGCACCGAATTCGGTGCACACTATTCTGGATGCCGTACGAATGCCGCCATATTGTCAAGTTCTGTAACGGCGGCATTTTTCAGCGATAATCACAGAGGCTGGTAGCAGCGCCCCCTGTGGTTAAATTGGAGCTGACAAGACGGCGAACCGTACAATATGATCTAAATTCCGCCTTATTGTCAAATTCTGTAACCTGTTTCTTCGAATTCTTCATCCCATTTCCCTTGTGCAGGATAGCGAACTGCTGCTTAACATCCCTCCCTTTCTTGTTTCTCTTTCTCTCTCTTTACACAGCGCTATTTCTTGACGTAGGCGAGTGTACATGAACCCTATGGAAAGTTGGACTGCGGGAGAGGAAACCTTTTTTTTTTTTTTTTTTGCCACACTGCAGGAGAGGCCGGTGAAATCTTCACGGCGGCAGCGCGTCTTGGCTGGCCCGAGGGCTACTGCTTCGACGCTGATTGCCCGAAGGACAAGCTCACGGTACGAAACCACCTTCGGCCCACACTCGCCGGAGTCATTGAAAAGGACGCTGCTTTTTTGTCCTATGTGTAGTACGTTTTAGGGGCATTGTGGTCACGCGAGCTCTGCGCGCTTTGCAAGTGTCGCGCCCAGTGGTGCCACCCTAACGCGCGCTGTAGTTGAACGGCAGTGAATGTGCGTTTCTTGCAGTTTTAAAACAGCTACGACTGTTCTTGCAGTTTTGATGATAATGATGCTTTAATGGCAGCCCCTTTGAAATGGAGCGGTGACCACCTAGCCTGGTTGATTTAATTATGTAGGCTATACATGTTTTTTATCTAGCATTTTCGTATACATTTCATTAATCTTTCCTTTTTTTAAGCAGCCACAAAATGCCCCCTATTGCCAGTTTACAGCCACGCTGTGCTTGAGCAATTCCAAATTACAACACGGTGGCGCCCAATCTGAGATGGAGGAAATAAATAGCGAAGCGGAGATGCTACCGGTCCCTGTGCAGAGGGGAGGAAGAGGGGGCGGGGGAGGGGTTTTTCACATTTCTATTCGAAGAACTATATCAGCGCTACGCGTGTGAATAAAAGCGCCCAGGTTAACTTGTGTGCAGATTATGCTACGAAAGTTAGCTGATATAAATGAAAGCGTTGGGCATTGCGTCAACTATTTTCGCATGGCTGTTACGTCAAGGCCGATCGTTTTGCAGTTTGCTTAAGTACATTTTACCGCTGTTTGGGTCATAACGGTACTGCCTCTTTCCCAGCAGAAGTTTGTCAAAAGTAAGCTTCAGTTTTTCTCCAGCACGGTGGTCTTCCCTTGCAAAGTCTCTTTATTGCTTTCGTGCGAACTGGATGCGAGGAGAATCTTCCTCGATCCATACCCTGAGTTATTTAAGCTTTTTAAATTTGAACACATTTTTGAGTAGGCGGATTTTACTTTTGTAGTTAACGAATTTGACTATTGATTGGTGGTGATAACCTGGTGTCTGTGAGTCGAGGCAGTGTTCACGCTAAATGTACAATATTTCTAACCCTAAGTGCTTTTTGCAAAAGTCGAAAATTACGGACTCTGAAACTTCGCCATATTATTTTTCTCGCTGCCCTTTCAAAATGAAAAATTTCCCCTCTAATACGGTTGTTCTTGTCACCCACAAGTTTCATGATGTCACTTTCGACAATAGGGGCGGAGGACAAGGCCTTTATATGAGCCTCAATGCCATCTGCCGAACTCCTGATTTCTGACACATGCACGCTTTGCTTTTCAATAGCTTATAATGCTGTTACTATCCTTGCTAGAGTTTTTAAGCGAAGCTTTATAGGCTCACAATTGTCGGTGGTAGTGGTGGTGGTGGTGGTGTCACGCTGAAAAGTGGGCCGGTCCTGGGGATAGTGCAGAAAGGGTCCAAGCTCAATGGCACATACCAGGGACAAAAAGAGAGAGAGAGAGAGAAAGGCAGAAAGAGAGAAAGAAACAGAAATAAAGAGAGAGAGAGAAAGAGAAATAGAGAGAGCGAGGGGGGAAGAAAGATAAATAGAGAGAGAGAAAGACAGAGAGAGGAAGAGAAAGAGACAGAAACAAAGAAAATCACCACGAAGGTCAGATAAACACACGACAAGCTTCGCTTACCCCCATTTTCTCGACAGGGGAAGGGCTGGTGATCTTTTTTTCCACGTCTGTTATACCAGCAGTTACGTTTTTGAATTTGCCAAGAAGGTCCGTTTGAAATTTATGGCGCGAGGATCTGTTCAAACATGTCCGGGCCAGGGTTCGCTTCCACGTCCCCACAGCCAGTAGTATATGAGCTAAACAAAACTGCGTGGTAACCAGTGGGCCACTTGGACGCCACTTGGCCGAAAGCAGGGTGGCTGCAACAAACAGGTTCCTTTCTTTGTTTCCATTACGTATCTTTTTCCCTTAAGGCAAAAGCAACCTATCCGCGCCCGGTAAGATGAAATTTCAATCCACGCTTGGTCACCATGTACAGCACTATCAGCGAAAAAATGCGTTCAAGTGGGATTTGCGCCAAGAACATCAAAGTGAAGCTGACGCAGCAGTAATGCACTCCCCTACCGAAGACCAGAACAACACCTAATGCCGTGCACCGATGCCGCAAATCCCAAGAA
Source organism: Dermacentor silvarum (assembly GCF_013339745.2). NCBI lineage: Eukaryota > Metazoa > Arthropoda > Arachnida > Ixodida > Ixodidae > Dermacentor > Dermacentor silvarum. The sequence continues at coordinate 15,542,057 of NC_051158.1, forward strand.
AGAATGGTGCGCAAAGTCCTTTTACAGTAGACGTCCGCCGCTCTGTGTCGCTTCTGCGCCACGTGAAACAGTGTACCGATGACATGCACGCCCGTGCAGGTGCGCTGTGCTGTTGCATCATCAGATGCACTGGTCTTCCCTCACGTTGGCGTTGATGTCGGGGTGAAGGTGGCCCTCGATTGTCTCCAGTAGTGAAAAAATGCAGAGCGAAGCGACTAAGTGCCTGCGAAGGATGAGAATAACACTTAATGCCTTGCGCCGATGCCGCAAAGCGCATACGCGTTGACACCGCTTATGTGGTGTTAGAATGAATGGGGCTGCTCTGTTCTGCACTAATTCGAGCAAGATTGTGAGATATGGCTGCTGCATCGGCACCGGTGGGCATTTGTATGTGCGAACAAATGCCAGCCAATTCTAATGCTAATATTTCTGATGTTCTAGCGTTAAAGGTTTTTGTGAATACGGGCCCACATTCCTACGGGAAATCAGGTACACGGGACGTCTGTGATACTGAGAACGAAGTCTCTAGGACAAGGTATGTAAACGAACGTCCATGATTACTTATATAACCGTATAGTAACGGTGGCTCATGTCGACACTAGTGCTATATTTCTCTGCCTTTCCTCAAATAAACCTATCTCTCTCTTTCCCCGGCGACGACGACTTGCTTGGAAGGCGTGAAAAACATTGTGTAGTGAAGAAGAGGGACGATGCAGTGGGGCATCCTTACCAGCGCTGTCTAGTGGGTCAGTCTCGCCACTCGCGCTCACGGTTCCCGGAACTGATCGAACGGTCAGCCCTAACGCTTACGTGCAGTAAACGCCTTTACAATTGCAATAAACGAGGACTGAATTGAGTTTACCATATGCAGCACTAAAGCATGTCACTCTATTGTGAATATAACTTTTTCCAAGCTCTCGATCATGTGGTTGATGTTGCATTTTATGCATGCTACAGTTTAACAAGTTTGCTTTGTTCGCCTAGGTCTCCAGTGATTTCCTGCTAGTAAATGAATGCCGAACCTACCCCTGCGGTGGCACACACTTGAACAACGATTCTATTTTGATATCATAGGATTCATCAAGCGTAGTTTCTGCATTCGCTAATTTCGATGCAAACACCAAACGTTTATGAAATTTTGTTGCAAGATTTGAGTGGGCCGTCCAGCGGGCCAGGGCTATTGCCGAGGATCTCGAGAGATTTTTCTCCGGCGATGGACCCCTGGCAGCCTAGCCCCGGGCACCAACAGCCATATCCGTTGGACATATAAAGTTTATTCCTATCCTATCCTCTCTTTCATATTAACTTCCCTCAAGTTTTTTTTCCTTGAAGAATTATTGATGTAAGCGCACGAACTCTGCCGAAAATGTGAGCGGAAATTTTAGAATTCTTGCACTTTTTCCATCTGCCCAGGTGGCGAATGCCGTCGGAAGAGCGGAACATTTTATCAAGGTTGTGGCGTCAAAGGCAAGAAGCGATTCTTTTTCTATTTCAGTAATATCTACAAACGTCGTTGCTATATTCAAATCGTTTTTAAAACGAATGTTCCCTTACGAACCCTCCCGGAGTTGGCTGGTCATACGTTACAGCTGCTGCTGCTTCGTCCGCTAGCACGTCGTCATCCCAGTTGCGGATGGCGTCTTTATTTATACCTTTACTTATTCTACTTGTCAAAAGAGATTGTTCTCGCGCACCTTTGAATGTTTACTCCAGCCGATCCCGCACGAATCATAATAGCATAATTACTACGCATAATAGCTACGCCGACTATCACGTCACTATTTAGGATTATGACGTCAGTGTTTCCGCAGTGCTTCGCATTTACTTCGTAAGCAAAACACACTTTTTCGTTACAACATCGCTGGCACATTGAACACGAAGGAAGCAATGAGGCGATATACTCTTTATAGTGACTAGTCAATTTCATTAGTCATTCATGTGGATGCAGCGAGAGCCATCACTGTTACTGGTTGCTTGATACGCTTACGCTCCACGACATTCACATGTATACTGTGAACATATGACTTGGGCTTACGTGTTTAATGACGTTTCACTTTTCCCTGCCGTTACTCACAGCAAAAGCAATGAAGTGCCGTACGAAGCCGTGTTCGTGAAATTTCCAATACTTTCTGCTAAAACTTGACCTTAACATCGCTGCCGCGAGACACTCCACATTTACCGAAGCAGTTGCGTGCTGTAGTCGTGCGCATTTTGTATTTGAGTGTGACTGTGAAAATGGAGTCCTCATAGGCGAGTAATAAGCAAGTTCGAAGTTACGCGTTATTCGGTTCCCTAATGAGTGTTGCTGATTCGTGCGTACCGATAGTCTGTGCGATCGATTACGCAGAAGCGTAAGACGAACCAGGCGCTGATCTCGATGGGTGGAGACTACCAGTCGGCAGCCTACACCTACGAGAACATCGACACCCTCATCCGATACATCAACGCAAAGGTGACTTTGCTTACTTTCTAGTATCTTCAAATCATTTTAGCTTACTTCTACCTCTCTCATTGTCATCCACAAGCTGCTTAGGTTTGTGAACCTGTCTGCGACAAAACCGGAAGAAAAGAATGATGTCGCACAGCCGAAGCAGAAACGATTTGGAAATGTGGCGCCGACAAACCAGAAGATGAGCGTGGTTGTAACTAATTAGGCGGAAAGCGAACTTCACTAAACTAGCCTCAGCTGGCGGAGAAGCACATAAAACGAGACAGCGCCGACGAGCGTTATCGTCGTAAACAGAGTATGAACATGCGCCACCTGGCCCACCTTTGATTTTTTACGAGGGCCTTCAAGGTGACGCTCACACCGACTGCGCGCAGTGTAGTTTACCATGTCGCGTCATTAGTTCTTTGGCTATTGTTCTGCTTAACGTTTGAAATCCAGAACGTAACTTTGAAGCATAACTTTTGAAGGGTAGTGGATCGAGCTAGTTGGCACATGCCCACAGCGGAGAATGGTAGCGTGAACTAAATTAACAACGACACGGGTGAAGACGATAGCGATAGACCTTGTCTGTGTCGTAGTCTGGTGTTCCTGTAGTTTGCGCTAGGTTTCTTCGCAGCGAAGTCCGTAGACAAACGAAGATAAAGCCATAAAACACATGGCACGAATGTAGACAACGCCACGGGAACGGTGACTTTACCGCCGTGCTTGCTTGTGGTGGCAAAGCTGGTAGACTAAAGTTACAATGCTGAAGCCACTTTTGTTAGTACTTTCGCTTCGTTTTTGAGCCGTATCGGGATACTTTAGCTTTGTTGAAAAAAAATTACACCATCTTCCCGTAGGGGAACTCTGAGTAGTATGCGAAGCAGCCATGGGGTCGAGTCAAGTTCCCATTAGTTTGCAGATCGGCCTGTCGCCGCTGCCGTTTCGTGGCAGCGGCTCGAGCCCTTTTCTCCGCGGCGCTGTCGACGGCGCTGACACTGGCGTTGACTGACGCTGGCGCTGTCCGTGGCACTCATCGCGATGTTGCGGGAGGAGAATGAGAGGACGAAGGGAATGATGATGAGTGGGCGAAGCACCGGGGGATCATTCGGGCAAAACGCCGGAAGCGTTCTCCGGAAGCCGGAAGCTGGCTTCCGGAAGCGGAACGGGAAGCAGAACCGGAAGCTGAAACGGAAGCGGAACCGAAAGCAGAAGCCGGCTTCCGGTTCCGGCTTCCAGAAGCCGGAGCTTGGCGTACATATACAAATACATACAAGGAGAGGAGGGGGAGGAGGATGCGCATGCCAGTGCGGGTGTGGACGCCTCACGGCGGATGGAGGGAGGGACATAGCCCCGACCATAAGCTGCTTCGCATCTAAAAGCTGGTATGCTCTTACCGGCTCACCACAGCTTTGCTTAGACCGACAATGTGCCGTCTGTTTCCTCTGCGTGAACTTAAACCTTTACTGAACCACTTCACCGAAGCTTAGCTGTACCTAGATTCCGAAATATGTGTCAAAGACGCATAATTTTTTACCTTCGTTAGCGTGGCTAAACATCACTTTCGTTTTGTCTTGAATGAAGTAATACACCTCGAAGCTATACGTGCTTCTCCCTCCGCAATCTCAGCACCTGCACCTGCCCAAGGTGCACGCCTTCTACTCGACGCCTTCGTGCTACCTCCGCTCGCTACTGGAGGCAAACGAGGCCTGGACGGAACTGGACGAAGACTTGTTTCCCTACACCGACGGCATACCGGGAAGCGGGCCCGTCCACTCTCCACAGCAGACGGCCTACTGGACGGGCTACTTCACCACCGAGCCAAACTTCAAACGGACAGTGCGACGAGCCAACGGGGTGCTACAAGCCTGCAAGCAGCTTGCCGTTTTGGGCTTCGTACACAGCAAGGACATCCGGGTGTTCCGTAAGAGCGTCATCGTCCTTCTGATATAAGCGCGATGGACGAACTCATTCTCTTTAAGGACTTTGGTCGCAGGGCCAGTAAAAGAAAAGTGGTCTGGCAGATTGTGAAAGCGCTGCGTAAACGCATCTATTTTTATTAGCTGTTGAAAGAGGGGCGCAAGTTTACACACATACAAAGAGAAGGACAGTCAAGACGAGCGCCTTGTATATTTGCATCGTCTGTGTTTAACTTTGTGGCCGGCCTTCATCTAATAGGTAACAAAAAGCGACACGTTTTCGCAACGCCACCCCGAACTGTCAGATCAATTTCCTTCTAGTGGCCCTCTGACCATCTGACTGCTTATAGAAAAAAAAAAAGAATTGGCCGCATATATCTGCTTGCTTCGCTGCAAATGACGTCGAAAGACGATAGTCTTCTGCCGCCACTGATGCGTAACACCCTCTCTTCTCCCCCCTCCCACCCGGCACCCTCTTCCCCTCCCCTCTCACTCCTCCCATGATGGATGCAATGGAGGTTTTGCTGAATTAAATTCAAATTACCCGCGTTCGCCCTGCTCTCGCACCATCTGTTGCCACCTTTTATTACTGTTGGCTTTAAGCCGGCTACAGAGTCGCGGCTTCAGTCGGCTTGTTTTTAACAGTCGGATCTTCGACACCATTTCTAACGCATTGATTTTTCATTTACTAACGTAAAAGCCAGTCCAATGTGTATTCCTGCTTAAATGAACGCTGTGGATCACGATTATGTACATATATTTTGCTTCAACTAGGCCCGAGGTTTCCTTTGCGCTGTATAATGTTGACGTGTATGACCCCGTGCCACCAGTGCTTGTAGCTTGGTTGGTTTTGGCCGGGCGGTTGAATCGGTCTTCGCCGGGCGGTTAAATCGAGTGACAGACAGACAGACAGACAGACCGACAGACAAAGTTTTTCGCGTTTAGGTGGCCCAAGAAAGACTATCGTCTTTAAAAAGTTGATTGCACGCCCACAAGTATGCCGACGAGATATTCAACAATAAGGCACGGCATCAGTGACACGCATCTAAAGTGTGTCTAAAAAAGTGTGTTCATCTCCTAACACGTTACCACAGTTCTTTGTAGTTTTTACCTTCTCCCAAAGCATCCGCGGACGTAAAAAGGTTGATTGAGGTACCAGAAATGACAAGCATCAAAAGCTTTCGTACGGAACATTACTTTTGAAGAGCCGCGATGGCCACACGATGATGATGATGAAATAAACTTTTATTTTCGAGACAGTGTTCCCGAAGCTGTGGATCACTCTAGGTGGGAGGGTCCCTCATTCCAGGAATCCTCTGGCGGCGATAGCATTCCGGGCTCTGGCGACAAGAAGATTACTAACAAAACGAGCAAAGAAGTTTTACTCGCCTTTGTGGCAGCACGTCAAAATGACTGCAAATGATGGTTATGCCTAAAGTAATTGCTGAAACATAAATTTTAGTGCTAAAACACAAATATTGCGCAGAATAACTAATAAGAAGGCGCCACCCGTCATGGCCCTACCTCAACTTTCAATCAGGGTTCGCATTCACAACACTTTTCTTGCGCAAGAGCGTTTTCTCATTGGCCAGTGTACACGAGTTCCAGCCAGGCACGGCAGCGAATGCCGCGATAACGAGACGACCTCATCCGCAAAGGCCAATCACTGACGCTATTTGCAAGATATCAACATTGGTCGAACGAGGAATGTCGCTGGAGCTAACGTTATCATGAGCGGATTTGTTTCTGTCAGATCCCGGCGACAAGTCCTTTCGTCGAGACCTTGTCTATAGCGACATTGCTTGCTCGACCACTTGACGGGACCTTTTGTGAGCCGCTGTCTGGTTTGGGTATCTGTGTAAGATAAGTCGTAAGAAAAGGGGCCATGAAGTCCAGTGGACATCTATCTCGCAACTTATTCCGAACATTTCCGTTGAGCTCGTTTCCGATTTGTAAATTTAATCATTCGACAGCATCGTGTTTGGTCAGGAAATAAATTCATCACACGGAAAGTAAAAACAATGCCCACCAAAGTGGTGTGGTCGAAGGGTTTGGAAGACACTTCGCCTTTCAGAACAAAATTTTAAAGAAATCTTCTGCGGGAAAGTCGAACTTCTGTTCAGAACAAGACCTTCGGGTACAAGTCCTTTACAGAAAGCCTTGAAAACTCAGCCTTAAGAAGCCTTGTTCAAGGCTTCTTGGAGGAAGCCCGAATGTCTTCTAAAAACAAGGTTTTCGGTTTCAAGGCTTCTAGGTGGAAGCCGGACGTCTTCTAGAAGCAAGGCTTTCTTGTGGAAGCCGAAACTTCTAGAAAGAAGGCTCATGGGTCCAAGGCTTACACATAAAAACCTTAAACCCATGTGGAAGCGTTGTCGAAGGCTTCTCTGTCGAAGCCAGAACACCATCTATAGGAATATGGCCTCCACCTGTAAGCCGAAACGTTTTCCAGCCCCTTCGACCGCACCGCTTTTGTCGGTGTTCTCTCGTTCCTTTGCATGATATCACTGCGTTTTGACGCGTTCGATGCAAGCCGTGTCTTTCTTGCTTTTCCAGAGGAGAACGTGGCCCTCGCTCAGAACAGCGAAGTGATAGCGTATGTGGGTGGCATCCTTTGTTTATTCTTTGCAAACTTCGACAGGGGCGAGCGCACTAACGCGTTTCTGTAGCATCTGGCTGACCTTGCAGGGGAAGCGAGAGGCCTGAAGTGCTCCTGCAGCACGAGGCGCTACTGAACAACGGCATCGCTCGCTGTCAAGTGAGTATGGTCCACGAGGCTTCATCTAAGACCTACATGTGGAGAAAGTTCTGAATTTGTGAGAACTCGCAACTTCGACACAATAGCACTTTCCTTTATAAATCCAAATAAAGTAACACGTGTGAAATAAACGCTGCGGAGTATGGGGTTTAAGAGCAGTTTTATTTTGCCGCGCTTTGAATCAGCGAAATGCTACCTGAGATTCCCGTATGACTGTAGGTGTGTCGTAGCTGTATGACCGCTCCTGTCATACTAAGCATAGAAATAGTGGCACATATTATCGGGACCAGCGTTTCCAAGACGACGACGCCGGCCCTCAATTTCACCTCTGCCTCGGCCCTCTTATAATGATAAGGAAGCAGACAGCAGGGAGCCTCGGGCCGCTTTAATAAAATAAGTTAGTTCGAATTCGAAAGTGCCGACAATCTAAAAGTTGTGCGGAATGTCTGCCGCAGACCAAATAAGTTGTGCGGAAATCTGTAAATGTGCTGGATGACACCTGAAATCGAAATTTGGAATTCTCCACGAAGTTCACGCTTTCCAGCATTCCCGCTGATAAATTTTCCTTTGCGCTGTGGGCTTCTGTAGAAATCATTTGCTCAATCGACATTCCTGCACTTCAAGGCGGTGATTAATTCGTCGGCGAGATTCATGCCCTAGAGCTGCTGCAAGAGAATAACGAATGGTTATAGCTAACCATGCTGAGCTCACTTGGTAGACTGACTACCCACGGAAATAGTGTGGCGCTAGGTTCAATGAGCGAATGAGGAAATTGCTATCGACTGCGCACCTATTACTCCGAGAAAATCAATTGCATGATATCTCTTTTCAGGTTTCTGCCACTTTCAAGAGAATGCCAACTTTGCTTTTATTTGCGTCTGACCTCACACACGTCTGACACTCACCCAGCTGCTATGTCTGGGTGTACAGCTCTCTCTGTCGAGTGAATCCGACTTCATCTCGCAAATATTTTTGCTCTTTTATTCTCGGGCAGCGTGTCATGGACGAGGCTCTTCGCACCGTCGTTTGGGAAGGGAACTCGGTCAGCCAGCTTCGCTTCTCGCACTGCCTCGAGGCCGAGGACGACTGCAAGCCGGTGGACTCGGACGAGGCATGGCTGCTGGTCTACAACCCTCTCAGCTACCCGTACACCGCCCACATACGGTTGCCGGCGAAGGAGGGATACTCCTACGTCGTCGACGGCAAGGATGCCCAGGTATCCCGAAATTGTGCGTTCTTTGTGCCGTTTGGCGCTTGGCAATTATATATAATCTTCTGTGATACTGACATTTAAGAATTGAGCGAAAGTTATGTAAGATATGTAAATCTCAGATTAAAAAAAAAAGCCCATGCCGGTTCCTCAAACAGGAAGCTCCACAAATTAAGACAAAATATTAACCAACGGGTTGTTTTTGCCAGGGAGACAAGAACGAAATGTCTTTTTCAACAGCTAAGCTAAGATTAATACGAGTTTATTGATTACGACTACATCACCGAACAGTCGAACACATATAGGAGATGTACGGCAATAACACGGGTGCTCGTTTTCTTGAGCCCTCCTTGTGTTCTCGTCATCTCGCACCGTAATCAATCATGCATCAGTGACCTTCAACGTGTCTGTTTTTGTTCTCCGCGTAAATGGATGCCAACTTTTTTTTAACGACTAGTCTTGCACCTTACGGTCGCAGATTGCAACTAACTTTGTTGATGCTCGTGTATGTGATGCTGACCGCCGACTGTCTGCTTAAGCGAGTTATGTGTATCTGCAGCACACAAAAGTGCATTGTAATTTATACCGGCCACAGCACTTGTGAAGCGTGCAAGCGCTCTTCTGAAGTATTTCAATGTGTTCGCTGCTTCAGCGTTAGTCCTTGCTTTCTGTGAGCTTTTCACTTGCTTTGAACTGTCGTCTCATGTAATTTTTTGTTATAATTTGAGTGCATATTAGCACAAGTATCTAAAAAGTTCACACCGTGTATGTTAAATGACTTCTTACAGGTGAAAGTTGGTATATTTCCTGCAAGCTGGGAGTATTGTGCTGCAAATATTCCTACGAATGGGGTTTGTTTGCAGCGTATAGTTTCTGTTCTTTTTTTTTTATGCAGAAGTACCACAGGGTTATCGCAGAATTGCACCTAATCTAGTTTATAACATAATGCGGTGTTGGCGTCCGTCTGGTCGTAGCTGTTTTCTAAAGTGAGTCAAGTTCTCGTTAGACGTCAACCTACACGCACTCTTTCCTACCACTGACACGTGCGTCTGCAGATCTTGTCGGCCGAGGACAAAGTCGACGAGGTGGTGTTCTCGTCGCGGCTCGTGCCCCTCGGTGTCACGACGCACTACGTGCAGAGGTCGCGAGAGTCTCCGGGAACCGCCAGGAAGCCTGAAGCGTCCAGAGTCGAGAAGCCCAGCAAAATGACCGTCATCCGAAACAAGGTGGGCGACGAGTGTGGCACAAACTCGAAATGTAAACTTACGGTGTGTTCCAGTTCTGGCCAGCATCAGTAAACAGCTAAGTAGGCAGCTAAGACAGCTTCGAACCCACGTAATGTAACGCGTCTGGAACCGTCTAGCAGAGGATAGGGAGGCGCCTCTGCGACATTGCGCCACGTTGCGTAAAAAAAAAAAAAGTTTCTTTTCAACGGCAGTGGTAGGTCAGGATTTGGCACTGTCGGTCGTATGCACTCTAACGCAATTTTATTCTTCTGTAAATTTCCTTCTCGTGATCAGGGCCCCCTGTGAGTAATTCACCTAGATAAACGTACTCCTTTACAGACTCTAGAGGCTGACTGACAATCCTAAATTATTGTTCCCTTGCCAGGCTATTGAACATTACCTTTGTTTTCTGCATAATAAGCTTCAACCCCACACTTACACTTTCTCGGTTAAGGTCCTCAATCATTTGCTGTAATTCGTCCCCGTTGTTTCTGAATAGGACAATGTCATCTGCAAACCGAAGGGTGATGATATATTCGCCGTTGATTCTCACTCCTAAGCCTTCCCAGTCTAGGAGTTTGAATACTTCTTCTAAGCATGCAGTGAATAGTATTGGAGAGATTGTGTCTCCTTGCCTGACCCCTTTCTTGACTAAGCTTAAGTAGTCCCAACCATGCTTAGCTTGACTTAGCCAGGCTCAGCTTCGCTAGTTCACAGGGGTATGCGCCATTGCGCTTGGACTCTTTCTGCACTACCGCCAGGATCGGCCCACATTTTTTTCGACGCGTCACTGACTTTCGGCCGGCTTAAACAGCTACGTTGTTAAAAGCACCGTGGCCGTAATTTAAAATGAAATGCTGTAATGGCGTGCTCTTTTGATTAAAGTTTATTTCTCTCTCTCTCTCTCTCTCTCTGTAATGGCGGCTGCCGGCATACGCTTCAGACAGAGCTTCCTAGCTGACCTTCAAGAATGAAGTGTTCTGCTCTGTGCACTACGCCAGTTTTAGTTGATGATTTGTTTGTTGCCTCACTGCCTGTACATGGATATGGTGGCCTCGAAGTCATAGCATACTCTTTACAGGAATAATGTCTGGTCGCCTTGCAGCGCTACCGCCTTCTGGTGGACTCCGCGACGGGCTTAGTGCGGGGCGTCATGATCAAGGGTGGACTGCAGGTGACGCTTCAGCACTTGTTCCTGTCCTACCACGCGTACCAGGGAAGCAGCCGCAAGGCTTCTGACAGTCGCGTTCTGAACCCCGTCAATGACGACCCGTTCGAGCTGGGCAACAACATCACGTACCACATCACACGGGGGCCTGAGGTGAGAGATGTGTTGCGCACTGTAGAAGCGAGTATGTGCATAACGTTGGCCGTTTGAAGCCTATACAAGGTAACAAGTATTCAAGCTTGCCAATTATTTCGTGGAGGACTAGCATAATTAGGAACTATATCATCGCGGGATTTCTTCTGTTTACGCCTTCTTGGCATTTGGCATTACAAAAAAATGTCACAGTTTCGCCCTAAGGGCGAAGCAATGAATGCGATAGCAACACAGCAATGTCATACGATGTAAGGTGAGCGGCTTTGGTAGCAATATGAATTGTAGTAAACATGAGCTGATTAAGTAAGCAGGTGTGCTGCGGCGTAAGTAGACGGACATGAAGAGAGACTCGATGACCACGAGAAGGCGCGTGTGAAACGGTGGTGTTGATGAGAAGCGCTTCCCGTGGGCAGCGCGTGCGAAGGGACACACCTGTAGCGCTGGACTGCCGATCCGGGCAGCATTGCATGTGTAGCGTGCGTTGGAAAATGTGGCCCGACTATTACTAACTGAATGAACAAGCGTGGTGTGAGCGCGCACAAAAAACATGAATAGATCACACTGAATGACTGCAGACAACGACTGTCAGAACGCTGGCAGCAAGCGCATACGCGGTAGCGGGCGAAGGTACGTGCGGTCTATCGCTTCAACAGAAACTGAGCGGCGAATGCACGGCGCATAAAGGTCAGAGCCGTGTGGAGATAAGCGACGGTGCGAGCGAGCGACGAGCGCGGTTGTTGGCAGAGAAGTGCGCCCCCCCCCCCCCTCCGCTCCCTCCGATCCCTCCGGCGCTGGCTTCCCGCTTCCTTGCTTGCGCGTGGGAGATTCAGTGCGTTCGCTCTCCGTGATAGCGCGCGTCTCCGCACGCTTCCGCTCGGGCATACGGCGCGCGGCGAAGATTTTATCTATAGGGAACCTCACGGCGACGGCGACGACGACGGCGATGGCGACGGCAGAAATCCGGTTGAAGTGTCCATACAATTGCTATCGCATTAAAAAGAAATTATTGATGTGCGCCACCTTTAAATCAAATATCGCGTCAAAAGTTCGTTTTCACCTCTGAAAACCCCACTTTTTAGGTATATTGTAGCTGATTGTCGTGAAAATTTCACGTCCTCTATGCCTATCGCCGATAGACGGTCTGCATCAGTTATTTTTCTAGAGTTTAGAGCTCTACGACCTTCGTTTAACGTAAAAGAAAATGAATACTGGTAAATGTCATGTCAGTATCCCTTTAATAGCAGCCTTTTAGCTCGGGGCCAACTCCAATTTCTCTGTTAAAGTATTCATGTGAAACGCGGAAATGCTCTTATATACGAGACAACCGCTAGACCAATTTGGATGGAACTTGTTGCACTTGAGAGAGGAAGTTAAATTCTGGCGACTCGAGCAAGCATAAGTCTTACGTCGGATATTTTTTTATGGAAATTGACGAAAATTGTTAAGCTTCAAAAAAAAAAAAGTTGCAGCACGAAATTTGCAAATCTCTAACTCTGCGCTCTAACCTGATGTCGCAGTTCTGTACACTGTACCTGTTGAAGCATCGAAAGCGGACAAATAGACCTATAAAATTAGCTTACGTCAAAATGTTACAATGTTTGGGAGACTTTCGGTAGAGTCCTACTTACAAACTAGGGGTATATTTCTCAGCGACATATAATAGATCAATTATATATCCTTTATACGTATTCTGAGGCACAGTTAATAGAATTGAGATATCGTTATTTTATTGCTGAGTTACACAATTGTAAATTGGGCGAGCTTTCTAAAATGTTGCAATTTTCAGAAATGTTTCCAAAAGAATCGCTGGCGTCATTTGAAAATATACTTCGGAGCTACTATAGATACTACTTGTTCTATTTAATGCAACAAATCTCATCAAAATCCATGCTGTGGCTGCCTCTTTGACCATCAAACAAAATGTTCGGATTGACTGCAAAAACTGCTTCTGTAGGAATCACGTGAGATTATAAGGGACCAAGAAAAAAAAACTCATGACTAATGCAGCCGATTACATGCTGAGGACTGCTACTAGGGTCATCATAAGTTCAGTGTTTACCACAAAGTAACCACTCCTCCAGAAATGTGATGTGCCTCCTGTTTCTCACATTTACTGGCATGGTAGACTGCCATCACGTTCGGTAAAGCAGTGTTGTGGACCGTACATCTGTACACAGTTTTGAGAAGAGACAATGCAGATCGAAAAATTCTGTTTAAAAAATTCTACTGGCTTTTAAATATGAGCCACTGCATGTTGAGACATTTCGTATGGTAAGTTCTCTGTCACGCTACGAAATAGAAGGTTCTTTGAAAACGGTAGACAATCCCTTTAAACTAAACGCATACTTGTGCACGCCGTTTGATTTCCGTTCATTCGGCGTTCATTCGGTGTTGTGTGCCTCTCGCAGGTGCAGGAGCTGCACCAGCGCTACACTCCGTGGCTGGGCCTGGTGGTGCGCCTGTTCGAGAACGAGGAGGTGATCGAGTTCGAGTGGACACTGGGGCCGGTGCCTCTGAGTGATCACAAGGGCAAGGAGATCGTGTGCAGGTTCTCTAGCAGCGTGCAGAGCGGCCAGCTCTTCTACACCGACACCAACGGACGTCGAAGCATCGAAAGGAAGTACGCGAATGTCATAGGAGCTTGCAGTTAGAAAAAAAAAAAAAGAAAGAAATGGTTATGCAGATGCAACGCAAGTAATGGACTCTATGGCAACCGAGGCCTTAGTGATGGGGTTAAATACTACACAACTAAGGGCGATGCGTAAAATTGCGCTTATTTCGTCCTTTGCAGTATCTATACGTATACGCATAGCCGAGGTTTTCTTCCCTCCCTGTCCTCTTTCAGTATTCTTTCCCCCTTACCCAGCGCAGGGTGGCCAACCAGGCTGAGCACCGTTAACCTTGGCTTTCTTTTATCACTTGTCTCTCCCTCTAAGAAAATGAGGCTATAGCACTTAGGAGTGTTTTAATAGAGAAAATACGTGCCGTGGTATAGCTAAGACAGTATGACGTCCTATCTTTAAACACAAGATGTCGCTGGTGTGACTTCCGGCTACGACGGCTGTATCGAAACGGGAACGGACTCCAAAAGCGCTTGCGCATTTCAGTAATCAGGTAGATATTTGCGTTAAATAGGCCTAGATAATGAGCGTTTACCGTGGGCAGAAATTTTGGCGAGTTTGTGGGGCTTCATGTTTGAATAAACAGCAAAAGAAAACAGATGAGAACACGAGACAGGGAGTAGAAGGCGAGCCCTAGTCCGGTCTCATGATTTTGCCCGCTCCGCGTTGTTTAAGGCCGGCTTAAGCTCAATCCGCACCATCTTCCGCACGCGTGCGCACTTGTGGAAAACTGCACATGTCGCACAACAGCGCACAAATTTTGGTTTATGGTGGGTCCACAGGAGACGTTCAAACCGAAACTAGTGCGCCTGTACGCGACGGGACATGTGCAGTTTTCCGCACGTGCGTAAGACAGTGCGGAAGACAGTGCGGAAGACCGTGCGGATTGAGCGTAAGTGCGGCGTCAAGCAGATGCATGGGATGGTGTCAGCTGGCGCTACAAAAGGGTAAGCGGAGATCGCTGCGAGAGAGCTTTGCCCCGCGGTAAACGTAAAATAGACTGATGTTGAGTCAGCTACGGTGACAATTCATTTGGAGTCGCACACTAAGGGGACATATCATGGCCAGGCTGTGTCGTTCGGACATAATATGTGAGAGCTCAATCAGCTTTTAATTATCAAAATTTCTAATGAAATAGGCATAACTGAAAAATACGAGCCTCCAGTATGAAGTTTTGTTGTCGTTGGTGTTGTCGTTTGCGGATATGCAGTGTTCTGTCGGCGCATTTCAGTCCCTGGAATTATCAAAGCGTGAATACTGTCGAGTATATACAAGTGTTTCTTTATGTAGTGTGCCAAGTGGCACAATGAAGCAAAAAAACGTGTTATCAATGCTTGCTAAACATTGGCAGAAGTTATAGCCCCGTTACTCGGGAAACTAAAAATTAAGAAAAGAAATCGAAATAGCTCAGCTTTTTACAAACGGCGACAAGGATCTACCCAGTGTGAAAGCCGGCAGTAATCCAAAAGTGAATCGCACGCACAGGTTCTTTTTGAATTTTTCAGTTTCAGAAATTGTGGAATTGTGATCAGGAGTCGTTCGTTATTTACAAATGTGACGTGGACTTCTCACCCACATCAGGAGACTTGAAGGCAGTCCCGTGGCCTCCAACTTCTACCCGGCCACTTCGTGGGCATTTCTAGCGGTGAGTATACTATAACCATGGCGGCCCTGACTAATTTATCTACTTGCGAGATTCGAACTTTCGAGTAACGAATCGAATATTGTTCTACTCCGTAGGGTTTCCGAACCCTACAGAGCTTGTATTTATGTTGTGCCCCAGAAGGTAACCTCTCACGCTATCATTTACCCACTGGTTCTCTCGCTATCATTGACGCGTGTGATGCAATGTCTGTTGTCCTTGCATACAGAGCGATGCGCAGAGCATGCAGCTGACGGTGTTCCCCGACAGACCCCAAGGTGCCGCCAGCCTGTCATCCGGCAACCTTGAATTCCTCATCCAGCGTCGGCTCCTTGGAGACCGTGGAGTGCCCGTGAGAGGGCGCCACTGGCTACACATCGGCACGATCGCCGATTCGCAGGTGCCTTAAAATCATACGTCCACCTCCTGTCGACTTTCCATGGCTTAGTTTTACATTCAGCAGGAATTGTCTTCTTAACATCTATTACAATAACTGTGAGGGCGTAGCTTGCAGTTGATGAGAAGAGTTGAAAAATCGGTTACCATAGTTTTGGGTACGCTTGCCATCACATATGACCAAGCCTCGTTCCTGTAAGTTGATTTTCGGCAAGAACGGTGTTGCGAGTTAAGGCAATGGTTCATTGGGTCTTTTCCTGCCATCGCCGTAACGCATATATATATTGCACACCCGAAAAAAATTGTCGTCGCAAGAATGGCTTCTCACCGCGTACAAAACCTCGCAGTTTATACCTTGCGTTTTCTTTTTGGCGTAACGCAGGAGTACTTACGCATCTTCGCCAATCGCCTGGTGTGGACTCCTCAACTTTCGCTAGTCGACGCTCGGCAGCCGTACTTCACCAACCTTACCCAGAGAGAGGCAAGTCGACTGACAGATAGAACGGGCAAGCTTTTAATGTCAGAGCATTGAAAACTGTGCAAGGCGTACGCTTAACGATTTTGGTCAGCGTACGTGTGGAACGCTAGACACACTCAGCAACACGTTTCTTGCGATACCAAAAACACCAACCCACAGATGGCCTAAGGAGAAGGCTGTGTGCAGAAT
Organism: Dermacentor silvarum; assembly: GCF_013339745.2. Taxonomy (NCBI): domain Eukaryota; kingdom Metazoa; phylum Arthropoda; class Arachnida; order Ixodida; family Ixodidae; genus Dermacentor; species Dermacentor silvarum. The sequence continues at coordinate 15,558,242 of NC_051158.1, forward strand.
TGTGGCAGAATATTAATGCAAAAAGCGATAATAAATTTAATGGATTCGTTTCTGCCAATTATGATGACAGCATGTACGGTGCTCGCTTGTGGTAGGCACACTGCAAAGAGTAGAATCCCCTCCGGGTGATACGCATACAATTATGCAGGCGGTAGCTTACGCTTCGAAATTCGAATTCACAATTACTAATGAAAATTATCTCGTTAAGCTTGCTGCAGAGATATAGATATACTTTTAACTAAAGCAGTGCTGCGCAAGAAAACATTTGTAACATACGTATCGAGACTTTTTGTCTCCGCATGTGGCACCGCGTGCTCCTGATTTCCAAACATGACACCAAATCGATGGAACGCAATAGACCGCCAGGCGTACTTCCGGTTAGAAAAGGAAAGCCGAAAGTTTCAGCTGTGCCTTTTAAATGTAGTGTCCACTATGAAATGGAACATTTAAAGCCCTGCCTCCCCCTAACGTTCAGTATCGGAGCTCCTATTTATGACACAACACCAACAAACAGCGCGCCACTTGATGCTCAGAAGTAATAGGTACACAAGGCTGCTAGAATTAACGCCGCGAGATCATCACGAACATAGACTGGAGATGTCTGTATATCTTACCTTGAATAACTTATCACTCGTATTTGTCTGCAGTGGAGTGGTTTGCGCTCAGAACTACCGAAACACGTGCACGTGCTCACCCTGGAGCGCGTCTCTGGAGACCGACTGTTAGTGCGACTCGAGTACCAAGCGCCCGAGATGCCCGAGTACGTCAACACGACACAGTTGCATATATCGGTAAGTCGGACCCAGTATTTTTCAGACGTGTGCAAGCGGGTGTAGCGTCGATGCTGTTCAAGTGGCGTAACATTAGTTCGTAATATTTTCATACTCATAGCTGTGCCTGGGCAGCGCGACGTAAGACAGGCAAAAGAAAGCCAATGAACATAGACAGGGTATGGGCGTCTCTTCACCTGGCCGTGTGACGTCACGCTTCCGAGTCATATAGATATATGAATGTGCAGCAACCAGCCCATCTTTCAGTCATTCTTCCTTATTATTTTGAAGGTTAAGAAACTAGCTGCGTTAAGGAAATCAGTTTTGCGGGCGCGCATTTCGCTAGAAAGCTATTGTTAATCGCCGTAGTCCGTGTGTTAACCAAATGAAGTTTTTGCCGAGTTGCCATGACAGCAGGATTTAGACCGCAGACCACAACTGCGCTTGTCGGAAGCACTTCACCTGTAGGCGAATTAGTGTAAGGATAAACTAATGAGCTAACTAAATGACTAACTAACTAACTTAATAAATAAATAAATAAATAAATAAATAAATAAATAAATAAATAAATAAATAAATAAATAAATAAATAAATAAATAAATAAATAAATAAATAAATAAACGCTTCGAGCAAGTGCGAGTGAATTGCGATGTGCATTAAGTTGTGCAGAGACGAAGAAGCGACACTGTCTCGAAACTTAAATCGAAGAATTGCCTAAACTCGGAGGTGTTTAGATCCCAGATATTTGTTTTCTTTTTCATGTACTTGCATGTCTTTTTCTTGTGTGGTATTTCGCAGCGTCTGCTGAAGAACCAGGACATCTACCACATCCTAGAGACTTCGTTAGGATCGACGCAGGACAAGACGGAAATGGTGCGCTTTGTCTGGCGTCGTCACGACCGACCCGACCGACCGCTGCCAGCCGTCAGCCAAGAACAGCGCATGCGCGTCTGGCTGAAACGCGGATACCGACCGCGCTTCGAGGACACCGTGGTTCTCCACCCGGGCGAGATTCGAACCTTCGTCGGGCGAGCCGAGAAAGTGCGACCACTGCCGGACAGTTAAAAGAAAAAATTATATAAAGAAAAGGACGACACTGCGACACGTTTGCGATAACAGTGGTTGTTCTATACGGTGGGATTATTACCAAGAAGAGCAGCGTAAAGAAAAAAAGAACGGCCTGAGTACGATTCTGCTGCAAGCTTACTGGATTAACTGGTTTTCTGCGTGCATATGATTTTCTCTGGAGAATTCGGCTACAGAGAGACAATTAACACGAAATGACATATCACGTGACTATGTTCTATTGCCTACGATAGCCGCAGTGCCTCTTGGAAGCAGGATCTCGATTTAAACCCGCAAAAAAATATTAGCGAAACCGTGCTGAAGGTTAATGTCTAGACAATGAAGCAATAAGTGTACGAAGCCCTAACTCTGCTGCAATAACAGATACCGCAATTCACCAAACTGCATAAGCTAAAACTGTGTAAAAGCGAGCGAAATAAATTATTTTTTACACGCTTCGCGTGACAACATTCTTTTTCCATCAGTTTTAGAAAACTGCTATTCACAAATTATTCGTATACGTCAGAGCTGTACACTGCCTGAATACGATCCGCTTCAGACGCTTTTCACAGGACAGTTTTAGATTTGTGATATGTCCGCATATTTTGGAGTTACATGACTTCAGACTTGTTTCAGTTTTACTGAAATGTTGAAAATTCTGGAGTTTATTGTCTTATAACTGCCCAGTGGCTTCTTTCCTTTCAGGCAGAAGCCGTATATGCCTCATGAGGTGGAAAATCTGGCAAGCGTCCGTTAACATCCTATGGCAAGAAAGCCCACGTGACTACGTCATGACGTCATGTTCCTGGCGCTGGAACAGCTCCAGCTCGTATTGCGAAGTCCCACGGTGAACAGTCACGGCGTCGGATCGACGCCGTGGTCCACACCCAAAAAATTGACTCGACGCCGTGGTCCACACCCAAAAAATAGACTTTGTCCAATTCAAAGATCGAGTTGACCCACTTTCAAAATTGACTTGGCCACTTCCAAAATTGACTTGGCCCACCACCAAAATTGGCGTGGCCCACCCTCGAAATTGACTTTGCGCAATTCGAGCACATGACCAAGTGATCACGTCATCTGACAGTCACGTGATCAAGCAGGAACCTTAAGTTCCAAGGTAATATGACCAAGTGATCACGTCATGGGACCATGTCAAGGGACACGGACGTCCAAATTGTATGGACGTCGATATAGTCGACATGCCAAGAATGCTTTCGAATTCAATGCACATAAGGAGATTTGAGCGCCTCTGTCAATTTCTATAATGTGCACCTAAATCTAAGTACACGAGTTGGTGGCTATGCCATTCTGGTGCTGACCACGAGGTCACGTGTTCGATTTCCTGCCATGGCGGCCGCATTTAGATGAAGGCAAAATGCAAAAACACTCGGGTCCTAAAATGTTTTGGTTTGATTGCTTTGTGGAAAAAAATTGTACAAATTTACAATGTGCCCGCAATATTCACGAGAATTTGACATTTTCTATTATCTGCAGTAAATACCCACTAACTTAAGCAACTTCCAGATGGGAGCATTCTCACATATTTTAATGAATTCGAGATAGGAGGTCACCTGCGGAAGCTTCCACCTACTGATTGGGTTTGTCTCCACCCTAACGGCACTGCGTTCTTCTGCAAAAAAGTTGCATTACTTGATAATTCAGACATATAAGTAAGATTTATTACGATGATGTTGTACATTTGCACAAGCACAAGAGAAGTAGCATGGTAGGGTGCCCCAATGTTAAAAAACTATCAGGTGGACACCCTAATAAAAATGTAAGTAATGTTATACTTGAACACGCAGCAGTCATTTGCTTACAAACACTATACATAATTTAAACAGCACATTTTATGCAACAAAGCATAGGACAATACAAAAACAAGATTAGCAAAATAAAAAGAGAGAGTGAGAAACATAACATTGCACTAGAAGAACAATAAGATTCGCGTAAACAATTAACGAGGTATATCTTCCAAGAAGAGTTTTTTTTTTTATTAAAAAAGGACAACGAATGCAGCGAGGAATGTGATTTCATTTCACATGAAATGCTATTCCAGTTAGATACCCCGCCAAAAAAGGCGACAATATCCCGGCCCCGTTAAGGCGAGAATACAATTAAGAACTAAATAAAGCTAGATGGAGTGAGTTACAAACAAATCTGGCTGTCAAAGAAACAAGACAAATGTGTAGAACTTATTGTTACTGCTGAAGCTATTACGCAACTGCAGCGAGTGCTATTCGCTATACGGCGCCGATGCAAATGTAGGAGTGTTGCACCAGAGGCAATGTCTCGGTCATTGATCTCAGAGGCCGCCAAATGCATCGCTGCTGTGAACGGCCTTTACAACAGGCTCTTACACAGGGGCTGCGGCGGCCAATCGTAGAGCTCAGTGGCGAACGGAATAAAAATACGGCCCGAGTAAGCTTAAACACCGCATTTTTGTTTCTAGAAACATCAGTGCATATTATGGTTTCCTCGCAACCTTGTCATGACAATATGATCGTGCTTTTCGGTGGACTTCAGAATTTTCATAGGATCCAATGAAGCACAGAAAACACGCATGCTTACATTAGTATACGCTGCAGTCTTTTTTTCTGTGCTCAATGCATTGGGCTCTGGATGTCGACTCAAAGTCGCAAACAGCTTTTGGCATAATTGCGCCGTGGCAATTTTAGCGCGAAATGTTACAGTGCGATAAACTGAAGAATCAGCGACGACACTCTGGGATAAGAGCGAAACGTACTTCTCTCACAAATAATTTGGAAAAAAAAAACCTTGAATACGGCAGTGATGAAATGCTATCTTTTCACATGACAGCGAAGTTAACGACGCTGTGAAAGCCTTCTGGCTGCGTCATGGAGACTAAACGAACAATTGTAAAGTAAAACGAACAACATACATCACATACAGTTACAACTTATATTCGTAACAAATAACAGTGCGACAAACGATTCGGAAGCCATAAATGTTAGCTCATCAAGTGAGGATAGGTAATGCTGGTGAGCGATTGTACGATTAAAGCGTGAGGCATTAGTATGTTTCCGTCAATAGTGGTGCGAGTGGCCAGATAGCCATTTCAGAGTTCACTTAACACGACATGAATCAGAGTTTTTGAAGCGAAGCACGAGACCAAATTTACATAGGCATAGCGCCGCACCAAAATCAGCGTGGTAAAACCGCGTTAGCCCGAGTCCACACATACTGCAACTGTGGCGTTATAAAGACACTCGCAATGACGTAACAATCTGGCGCATCGTAACGACCGAACGAGTCAGACGAACAGGCACTGTCGAGCGTCTCCAGGAGATGCTTGGCAGCCGAAGGCGGTGCCGAATCCGGAGCCGTTGATGGCCAGATCGCACATGGAGCGGGCGTGAAGCAGGGGCTGTCTGTCGCAGTAGTGACTGCAATAGCTGACGTAGAACGTCTGCACCGCGTCCATCGATTCCAGGTGCTTGAGCCTCAGCGGAGAGTGGTTCTCCCTGGCGGCGTCTTCCATGGCGGCGAGGGCGACGTCGAGGGCGAAAAGGTCGACCACGGCGCGGCGCTCTCGCGGGCTGGTCGCCGTCGACAGGCGGCACTCGGCGTGCTGCAAGATGGGAAGACTGCTCTCTATTGTGTGCCCGTATTTCGACCTGCACGTATAAGACAGCGTATAGCCTATCCTACTCGAACTTACTAGGTCGTTTGTTGCTTGTTCCCATTCCTTAATTTTTAAAGGCCATTGCAAGAAATTGAGCAGAGACCAATAGAGAATTGCAGCAGATCTTCTGAGAGAGGTTTGTAGAACAATAAACGGTTAGCTCTATAGCTTAATGCTATAGAGCTAACCATATGGGTGCTGTGACGGATGGACCTGTCGGTGTGCAATCGGCAAGTAGACGCCAGCCGTACTGTGGGGACGCAAAAATATGCTCTTGGCTTTGCTACGCGAACAGCTAAACCGGCAGCCTTGAGCGCCTCGGGATGACTAGCATTCTGTGGTGACTCAAAAAAGCCGACCAGGCCTCCAAGTTTACGCGCTTGCATTGTGCGAACCATGGAAAGAATTTGCTTGCTACCCTTGGCTGCCTACCTAGTCCTGCTGCTCTCACTGTTGCAGACATTTTCCCTGCCGCGTTTGGCGCGCCATTCTGTTTCCAAATTTCCCGCCATATGCGGCCTTTCCCACGTGGCCCACCAGAAGCATCCGTCACGCTAGCTACGACGAGAGTTGCTACGGCTGAAACGTCGTTCGCGCGCTCTTCACGGTATTGTACTGGACTCTATAGGGTCCCTGTATCTGCTCTTCCCAGAGGACTCTGATCTCAAGTTCGTCTATGAAGCCTCGAAACATGGACTGACCGAAGTTCCTCACCTTGGAAGAGCGTGCGATCAAGAGGGAAAAAATTATTTTAGCCACCTCCCTCCATATTTCTACCCCTCCCCTCCTCCCTCTTAAGATTTTGCTTACTCTCTGGCGGCTTTTGGGCGTTTTCTTTCCAACACCTTGAATCCGACAATCATGTCTACACTCGAATTTTCCTATCGTCCACCTCGCCTACAATTCTACTGGTCTGGGTACCTGGGCACGTTCTGACGCTCTGCACTGAGAACTGTTTCACCGAGCCGCTCTGCAGGACTCTGCTACACATCCCACATTGATGAGCTACGCCTCACTCTACCAGCGTAATCATCCAACTCATCCTTCCTCAACTCGCCGACGCACCAGCCGATGGCGTAAACTGCAGACCAACACTTTCCCCACAACTCTTTTCTATACTAGCTCTTAGTGCATTTACTCTTGCCGCACTCCACCTGGGCGCCTGTACTGCGACGAGCGGCCCAGCCTGCTGCACATGCCCTGGCCAATACCAAGCCATTCCCAAAGCCACTAGGTTCCGAACCCCATGCTAACCTCCTGAGAAGAGCAACATACCGACATCATGGCCACTGGTTGGGGGATAATGCAGGAGTGGTGGCAGCTGCTGCCTACAGCGAACCGGCTTCACTTTTAAACACAAGCGCTCACCAAACAGCGTCTCAATGTGATGCGGCCAATTTTCACTCGTTATGTCGGCACCCGGATTTGAACCCTGTTCTACCACCGTTCTCGCGAGAGCACGTGATACGCGTGCTCGACGGTAGTGCTCAAGCATTGAAACATGGGCTTCAGAAACCCCTGGGGGAGCAGTGTCACACTTGCAGTGACACAAGAGATAACAAGACGCCACGTAGATACAGGTATTGTGTGACTTACCCCCGAATTCACAAATGCGACTCAAGTTGATGTGTATGCTGGACTTGGTCAATTTTACGCAGGACGTGGACATGCTCAAAATGCTCATTGCCTTTCCTTCGGCGCATTCCCGTCAGGTGTTATCTTGATCAAGTCAAGCATGAGCTGCAACTCAAAGCGCATTTCTGAATAGGGGGCTAACGTCCCGAAACGGCATAGTGGATTATCAGGGAGTGGGCACAACGGCGTGCTACAGATTAATTTTGACCATCTGGGGTTCTTGTGGCAAAGCAACGGCCCACACGAGCGTTTTCGCACTAACATTATAACGGTTGCGCTACGCTAAAATACTGTAACAAAACAGACGGCATAATATTTACGCACACCAGTGTTTTCATGCCACCAGGAGAATGGACGGCCGTCATAGTCCAGCGTACGTCCACGCTGGTCCACGATTCGCACCAGCTGACGCGCCAGCTGGAAGCCCAATCCCGCGTACGTCATGGCCTGAGATCCGTGACGCAGGTGTGAAGGCGGGAACACAACGGCGAGGCCAAAACGCAACCGGTTGAGCGAGTACAGGTACTGAACTCGCGAGGGACGCCACCGGTACCTGGTCTAAGGGAGCACGAGAAAAGAATACATTGGGGTGAGGATCAGTGCTGTTGGAATAGCGAAAATACAGATTGAAACATGAATAGTAAACAAAAAACGTGTCACGAATAAGCAATCAAACAACAATTCAATCCATCCATTCATCCTATCCCATCCCATCCATCTAATCTAATCTAATCTTTTGGGAGTCGGTATAGTGTACGTGCAGTCTGAGAGGATTGCGTTCAGCTGTCTACGGCATGGAGGCGCTCGCAACGGTTCTAACCTAAGGTTTCTAGATAAAACAAGTTTTATCTCGAACAAGTTGCCTCTAGATAAAACAAGTTTTATCTAGAGACATATCTAGGCTAAGGAGCCAAAAGTCAAGCACGCTTTCAATTACGCTTCCTGTTCTAGTCTAGCACCAGGAGCATATACAGTAACGCTATTCTACCCTAGAGCCACTGTAAGGATAGTCGCTTAATACGATGTCATGCAATGCATCGGCGGCCTGCTCGGACAGTAAGTGGCGCGAGGCAAAGGAGTACGGGTAATATGATTTTCTTAGATTTTATGCAGGAGGACTCGGAAAGCAATGTATAGGGTTCGCAGTAGCTAAGCAAGTGGCACTAATCTGCAAGTGGTAAAATCCACGCTGCAGTTGGCAAATCAGCAACAATAGCGGAGGAAAGAACACGAAAGGGAAACATTGTCATCCACCCCACTGTAAGCATATACTTTGCAATCATCATGCGTGGTCCCGAGGACAAAGACGGATATTCCTTCAACTACGCAACTTTCTCCTTGAGGAACCCGCATTGGTTTCCTTGGTAGCTTCATGCCAGAGTCTGGTTGATACCAATTTCCTCTCCACCACCGCAGTTACCTGACCAGCATGAACGCCCCGTAGTAGCGGTTGTGGAGAGCATTCTTGAGCGCCTTGCGAGATTCCATCCAGGCGGCGAAGAACGACGCGCTTTCCAATGGGAACTCACTGTACAGCACGTCCAGAATCTTGAGAGATGCGTGGAAACAAATACACACGGGCGTTTTGAAACGGGCCAATCAATATTCGAACGTCACCGTGTCAGTTATTGCAAATAGTACGTAGTACAGTCAAACGCCTTCAGAACGAAGTGCCTCGGGACTTCGAAAGTTATTCGTTATTCAAGTCACTTCGTTGTAAAGGTCGTGCATCGTACTGCTCACACTAGAGCTGGCTAAGCCCTTTCAACAAAATAAAACTTTAGTTTAACAGGAATTCAAGAGGGACACTGAAATAAGTTGCTAATTTCTTTTTTTTTTCTGCACAGTTTGACAGAATGTGCGAGTGCAGCCAGCGCTTCTAGATAGCAGTTCGCACTCTGCTTTATGGCTTCATGCTACTTGGCCCGCAATTCCCATTGCCAAGCCCGTCGTGTCGAAAGCGGTGACGTCAAAATCACACCGGCTTACTCGGGAGCATCAAGATTAGATTCTATGGCAGTCGGCCAAGGTAGAATGACGTCATGGATCGGAGTACACGGCCCTTAATTTGTGGTAATTAGGAGGCGTTCGAACAGCCAACCTTATCGCGCGGGATTCTCACGGCATTCTGCGCAGCGAAACACCGTAGCCACGCAAGGTAAAGCTGCATATCATCGAATGCCGCTATCGCCTCCCTTGCCGTCGAAATGCATGGTTCGTTTACGGGATCTTCATCACTGTTGCCTTCGTTGATATTCGCGTAGTTTCCGCCCTCGCTGGCTTTTAAGATTTCGTTGGTCGTCAATTGCGATGACGTCACCACGTCATCATTTGTACGTAATCGACCCACGCTTCGATTACTCTATAGTAGAAGTACTACTACGACTTGCATTATTTTGGTGCTTCTAGATTGTTAGGCGTTTAGTTAGCGCATGGCCTGCTCTAATACACGCGCACAACTGTGTGGTTCTCGAAGCATGGATTCAATGCTTCCCGTTTCTGAGATCTTAGTGCTGTCTGCGATGTTTCGCGCTGTCTATACTTGTATATTAAAAGGGGTGGAATGCCTAAATCAAGGACGTGTTTGCTTTAACAGCCGTATAATTTAACGTTTTCCATGAACAGTAATGAACTTCATTGACACAGATTCCGCGACGGACAAATATGATGGTATATATGCGTTTCACATGTGATTCAAGGCGGCCGCAAATACGTGACCGAAGCGCAAACAAACACCAACACGCACACATGTGTGAAATGTATACACCGATGAGCATGCTTAATAGGGCAAGTTGGTTGAGCATTGCCATCGTGTGAAGGCGCAGACGCAAAAGTACGCGCTACGTTTGTCTCCTCTCTTCTCTCGTCAAGGTCTGTTCAGCGCGTTAGCACGCTCGCATAGAGAGACGCACACTCGCTAGCAGGGTTCAACTTGAAAGTTTCAATCTGTAGTAAATTGTGCCGGCTATACACAGCGATGCACTGAATAATAATAATGACTGTAATAATAATAATAATAATAATAATAATAATAATAATAATAATAATAATAATAAAAAGTTGTCACAGTTTCACCTGAAAGGCGAAGCATCAATTGCGATAGCAAATTTGTAGAGAGCTATACGGAGTAATGATATTAGCTTTATCAGCTCTATAAACTTGGACATGCAGCAGCACCGGCAACACGCAGAACTGTTGTCGACGCCGTCGGCGTTTTGATAAGTGGTTCTTGAGGGAAAGGGAAAGGTTGGCGCTATCGTTTTGCCCGCGTTCGCTCAAAATGCGTGCGGCGTTGGTGACTGTTGCCGGAGCCTCTGATATAAATAGGCTCTTGGTGCCGCAGCTAAACGTCGCCTCCCTTCCCTCCCCCTCCCCCCTCCCCCCCTCCCCCACGGCCTCTCGCGCGTCGGAAGAAGGCGCGTTTGCTCTACATATATGGTGATTGTAAAGGAGGAAAGAGACGCCTACTTCTGCAGCCCTTAAGGGAGCACGGCGCAGAACGCGCGTTTGTTCTCCGCCGTGCGTTCACTCCCCGTGAAAGCTCGCGCCCCTCGCACCCTTTCACTCGCACATACAGCGTTCGGCGCGCGGCGACGATTTCATCTCCATTGACGTCATACGGAACCTCACGGCGACGGCGACGGCGACGGCGACGACGACGGCGACGACGACGGCGACGCCGACGGCAGAAATCTGCTTTTGAGTGTCCATATAATTGCTATCGCAATAATAGACACCACAATGTACATAAACAGAATAGCGCGACATCGCACGCACACACGCATGTACACACCTCGAGGCGCAAGAATGCCTTGAGCGGCCATGGGTGCATGGCAGATTGTTCTACCATCTTCATGGTCGCCTGTGCCAAGGTGTGGTCGGTGAGATGGCCCGAAGAGCGCAACATGCCAGTCAGCGCCTCTGCCGTCCGTGTTACCACGGCTTCCACGCTGACGCGTTCCTCGGCCGGGAAGGCATCGAGGAAGAACGGCGCCACCTTCGAAAGCACAGAAAACAAAATGAAGCAGATCCCGCGCCCCTCTGGGAATCGATGTTTTGCGAGGCATTTTGCTGGTAGCTGGCTATCCATCCTTTGGGATTACGCAAAGCACTACCAGGTGGAGCAATGTGCTTATGACGAATAGCTATGGCTCTGACGGAAGCGTGTGTGTGACGACAGCAGCTATGCGACGACGATCGCGTCACGTCGACGGCATAATTTCGACCCCGGCCGTTCGACGTGAGTCCTGCGACATGCCGGTTGTTGGGTTCCACATAGGTACTGGACGAGCGTAAGCCAGAGTAACATGGATTGTGGCGTCATCGGTGACTGCCTGTCATTTGCACTCGGGCGATGAAATGTTAAAACTTGTTCGACTTGGGCCGATCACGAAGGTGGTGCAGCGTCTCGCAGTACGTATACAGTGGTAGCTGCTAGGATTAAATTACTGGGGAATGTATAGGCCAATCCCGGAGACGGTGTAATCAAACCCAGCGTCTCAAAGCGTGAGCGGTCACGAGGAAAGAACACGAAACACTGGAACGTTACGCACGTGCCAAACGTCTCAAAGAACTACACTCGGACCTCGCTATAACGAAACAGGATATAACGAAATAAGGGGTATAACAAAGTAACTGAAATTGCCCTTGTAATCCCCATAGAGATCCATGTATTTAAAACCCAGTCTTAATAAAGTGAAACTGTTCTGCCAATGGATATAATGAACTAGATTGGTGTCCGAAACCGAAAAATACCTGACAGTTGCACGCCGAGTATATCACTTTCCGCGGGGTAAGGCACTCGTTCGCAGAGGCAGTTAAAAGCGCGTGCGTCTCAAAGAAGTATAATAATTGACATTCCGTGATCGATGCACCCTGCGACTCGTTCGCCCGAGAGCATGTGGCCATTGCTTCGGTGCCAGTGCGTCGGTGGTGAAAGTCCAATAGCCATCCACATGTTCGTTGGGGCTGCTAAACATTATATGCCTTAGAAGCGCGAACTCAGTACAGACTACGGCAAACGTTCGCCCACGGACGGCTTTTTGTGCTAATGAAGGGAATGCAAAAATGTTGCAAAAGCCGGGTGAATTCATGATTGAAAAAAAAAACAAGGTTTGCTCCGACTTAACAAATTAAACTAGAAAAAGGGCAACGAAATCGAAAGAACACAAAGGAGATGTTGCCAAGGCTACACCTGTAACGCGTTCTAAGACATAACTTGTCGAACACTGCTGGACGACAGGGCAGAGATTCGACCTTGACAGAGCGACGACGCTGGCCCAAAAGCGAAAGTGGGGTAAAAGAAAACTTTTGGAATCCTGGTTCATCCGTCGTGACGCATCGGCGTGCAAGACCAACCATGGTCCCCTGGCAGACGCGTGGGATGGGCAGACTGGGACTTCCCCTCATTTGTGTCAGTGTGTACTGAAGATGCTACTTGCATAGGTGGCGAAACGTCTATACCCTTTTGTTGTTAATTTCTTATGTTAAGTCGGAGTAAACCTTTTTTTTTATCAATGAAGAGAAGGCTATGGATGCAAAAGCGCACGCGTGAGTGCGCTCCTGAAAATAGTCCCAGAGTGTCATTCGTGTTTTAATGCGAACAGCATGCTTCGCATGCTCCAACCAGGTATTTTTCCTGTTCTATCTAGCTATCTAGGTATCCCACCAAAGATATGGGCCAATCGCGGATATTGTGCAATATAAGGATAGGGGCCGATCCAGAAGACAGTGCAGTCTGGAAATATGGGCTGTGCCGCAGGGTGTGTGCTGCCTTTGAACGAACCTCTTTGAAGCCACCTTATAGCAGTGCACGGGCTCGGGCTTACCCGAAAGCGCGGGCCCGGCCCGGCCCGGCCCGTGTGAGGGCCGGACAGGGTAGGGCCAGGCCGGGTAGGGCACTTTTTTCCCGGGCTCGGGCCGGGCTCGGGCACGGCATGTGCTTTTTCACCCGTGCCCGGGCCCCGCTCGAGTTTTTTTGACGTGGGCCTGGGCCAGGCTCGGACTTTCTGGTGGTGTGCATGCCGCGTGCAGCGAGTTATCCTCATGCGTCTCGACTACCAGTATACCAGTAATACTATAATTTGGGGCCTCGACATTGAACTATAGTCACATAAATATTAGCCTGCAAACTATTGTAATTTTATTCTACCTATCTGTCCAGCATTCATATCACTGCAATTGGTTTCTCCAAATTCTTTATTAACATTGCCTTTATTCTCTTCCTGATTACAACCTCCTTTAAAATTTTCCTTTCAGTTAATCTGACTGCTCTTTCACATACTAGTCTAGTTATTTCAGTATCTCCTTTCGTTTAATTTTTTCCTTTTAATTTGTGTTTCTCTCGTTCAAGTAAGAATTCTTTTAAGCTACCGCCGGCACCTGATTCTTGGCCTATCCCGCTCAGTGGGTACGAGCCATAAAATAACATCATCATCATATTCAAATGTATCAACTGCAACTGCTTCTTGGCCAACGTTTTATAACGGGTATAGCATCATCGTGGTCGTCGTCATCATCCTCATCACCATAATCATCAAATGTATCAACTGCTTCTTGGCCAATCCCTTATTATGGGTAAGAGCCATGCACAACAACAGTGTGCAAATGCAGCTTTGCGTTGGCGTAGTTGGTGGTGCTCATAACGTGGCACGCTTATCGCAGACGTTGTCTCTGTGTCGGCCGTGATTATTTTTGTTTTTCGGCGCTGTACTAGCCGCATTAATATTTCTATGGTCGGGTGATTACGGTTATGACGATACTGAGGAGTGCAACTTTAAGCTTCCGATGTGCTTGGGTAACCAAAATAAACTTTTCAAGGGCTCCTGGCCGCCATCTAAGGGAGGGGAGATAAATTCCTCTTACACTTGCCGTTTCCAATAAAAGTTGGTCCTCTCTCTCTCTCTCCATTTTGCCAACTTAGGTTATCATTAACTTCAATAGCCATTATCTGCCTCAGTTGGGGCATCTTCATTGGGATTTAGACACGAGGACGCTGTTTATTGGAATGTATAACATTATTTGGGCTGCAAAACGATTATCCTTATTTTATTTCCGTAATGCGCTGTCGATTCTTTCATTTACTGTTTATATTAAAATAATATTTCTAAGTTATTTATTACTTCTGTCTTATAGGCTCTCTGTTGGTTAAAATCCTATTAAAAGTACTTTTGAAACCCCCAGCTTCTTGCTAAATCCGCTGCACTATCTATTAGCCATTGCTGGGAAGCAAAATTAAGAGCAATGCCCAGTAACGCAGAATAGACCAATAATCTGGCAGCTGAAAGTGAAAAAAGAAACAGTACCTATGAATGGACTGGCAACATCATAATAGTAATAAAGATGAGAGCAGTCCGCGTTGCAAAAGTGAAATGACTTTAAAAAACAAATAGTACATACGTAGAAAGGAGATGGTCTAAGCAGTACAGACATAGTAATTCAAAGATAACAAGAACTAAGTGCCCCTCTCTGTTAAAGCGGATTATTACTAATTATACAATCGGTAATATAAAAATAAATGCCACCAAATCACCCGATTCTTGGCCCATCCCCCACTGTGCGTACGTTCCATATCTTGGAGGCTCATAATCGTCATCATCATCTTCTTCATCACCTTTGCAAGATCATCTAAACACACCAACAACGAACATTGTGCAAACGCGAGGAAATGGCTAGTAGTGGAATATTTTGTCCTACACTCGACTGGTCTTTTCCTTTATTAGGGTTACGGGATATTGAACCCATTTTTCCGGTTGAGCTTATGGCAGTAATTCTAGTGCTACGTAAATTTAACCATAAAAAAAAACATTGTGCTATTCTTACTGATTCACTATGTGTTTGCTCTTCCCTTTATGCGTATAGTCATTCGCCCATGCTAGAACTATTTCACTCGATACTTCCTGTCCATCTGCAATGCGTTCGTTCGATTTGGGCATCTTATCATAAAGGGCTGTTTAAAAACACGGTGCTGCCGATTCAATGGCAAAGACGTCGCTTTGAGGGCCAGTACTTGCTGTTCTACCACTGACAGCCCACATCACGGTGGCTAGATTTCGTATACGTTCAATTATCAAAGCATTAACAGACTCAGTACTGGGCCGCTATAACGTAACATGATTCCAAAATTTTTCATTCCAATTTCTGCAATCAGCTTCCACGATTGGTCAAAACATTTTCGGACGACTCCCAACTTCGCCTGTCTGTGATGCGACGTCACGAAAACCGTGATAGCTCCCCATCTGATATAACGGGTGCACACTGATTATGCATGATTAAACCACACAAAAGAAAAATAATCATTCAGGATTCGACCCTTTTCACCATTAGCCCTCTGCTATTGCTCCAATGTTTTCTGGCTACGCCCACTTCGGCTGCCTGCCACGCGACCTCACAAAACCACGAAAACTCACCACGTCAAAGTGACGAGTACGCGAAAAAAAAAAGCATTAATATGCCGAACAAAACTGAAAATTGTTCTGAATAGCCACAGACTGTCCCGTTCCGAAAGGAATACTCGTAGAAGATGGCGGCCCGCCGATCGCTCAGGCCCTCGCTACTCACACCTGCCAGTGATCATGTATTTATTTGCGCATGATAAACCTTTTTGCGTGGCAGTAAAACGTTATCGAGCCCTTTCGGCATACATACGACATCGCTCTGCCAACTCTTCCTTGCTGAGGATCCGTTTTAGCGGCATTCTTATTCTTCCGTTGCACGCCGCCGCGATTTTCGACCAGCCACCGCAAGCTAAGTAAGGCGAAGCGGACCAATCGGAGAAGCCGGCACCACCCTTTTCATGTGGTTATCTATTTTCACTGTGCTGGCTCGGCCCCATCGGAACCCTCTCCACTAGAGCGTGCTCCTCGCCTCTTGTCAGCCAATTAGATAAGAAAAAACTGCTGAGTGTAGACAATGTTATTGGTTTGGAAAGCGAACAAAGGTGACCTCCTATAATCGAGGAGAGTGTTTGATTGGGTTGTTCAGACAACGCTGCGGATCACCGCCCGATGCTTGCGTCGGTGGCTACGTAAATTTGACGTCAGCAGTTTGTAATCAAAACAGTTTGGAATTATTTTACGTTATAGCGCCCCTGGTTACTTTTTCAGATTATAAGCAGCGGGTAGGACAGTCCCTGGCGTCGCGAATTTTGAAACACAAGGACGCTTGAGGCCTCCCTCACCAAATTACGCTGCCGCATTCTCTCTCTGGTCCTTTACTCGCACAGGTCATATTTGGTGTCCCCCGCTCCTGCTCTTCTTGTGGTGAGGAAGAAACAATTCATCACTTCTCAATTCATCTTGTCACCACTTCACTGCGTCGAGAAAAAGAATATTCGAACAACCTCTTTGAATACATGGCTTGGACTTAACATAACCTGCTATTCTGTTGTTTGGGGCCTCCACTCTGGAATTTGACCGCAGGGATATTTGCTCCGCTGTCCTGAAATTTCTAATGGCATCTAACCGAATGCCCCGTTAAAATTTTATCTTTACTTCTTTGCGTACCTTTGAATTATTGATTATTCATTCTTCCTGCCATTATTGCCTTTATTTTCACGGATAATTTCATATGTTACAGTACTCCCTCCATAGCAATTCTGAAATTTTATTTTTCATCATAGCTTGCCCATAGCAGGTAGGAGCCACGTGTTCGATAGGCAACAACGACAACAACGCTGGAACTTCATTCTCTTGAGCTATTCTAAATTTCTTAGGAGTGTTTATTTTTAGACACGTATAACATTTTTTTCTTAAATCGCCCGATTCTTGGCCAATCCCTTGTAGTGGGTGTTAGCCGCTATCGGAAACAAACAACAAACAAACAAACGGACGCGTCATTTTTTGGAGTTTCGTGGCTGCGGTTTCACACGCCACAGGTGAATAAAACAGAATCGTTATTAAGTCCGTTAAATGTACGTATAAATGATATAATCATGGTAGTCAGTATTTCAAAGTCATTGGTCATTACTTATGATAACATATACCCCAACCATGCGAAGAAACTCCCCTGGCATATCCTTAACGGCTTACGCCAGGATCACTTGGATCAGCTCCACACAAACGTAATTATAGCAACAGATGCTTCGCAGAGCGAGGAAAAGGCCGGAGTGAGAATTTTTTCATCGTCATTAGATCGGTCTTTTTCTGTTCGGCTCCCCGACTACACTCCAATATTCCTAGCGGAATTTCTAGCTGTTATCCTAGCTTTACGTAAGCTACAGCCTTCCACAACAACCGCGGTAATATTAACAGACTCTTTATCCTTCTGCACCTAACTTACTGCTCCCGGCGAGTCGCATATTGTAAAAATTTGCACTCATTGGTTCCAAGTCATTTGCGGAATTTGAGATTGGTATGGGTACCTAGTCACAAAGCATATTTATGAATGAAGCGGCAGATAGCTTAGCAAAGGCTTCTGTTACAGGCCCTGCGTTTTCCCTTCTTCCAACGACGGGTTTCATAACGTCTGTCAGGTTTAGAACATACAACCTTATGGCATCAAAATCAAATATAGCATAATCCACCAACTTGCACCACTTACAATTCCCTTGGAGCAGGAACTTTTGCAAATCCAGACTGACAGAAGCGACATTAACAAGCCTGCGATGTCGAGTCCCACGTCTAAATTTCTACATGCACCGATCTGGTCTGACGATTTCCCCTTTGTGCCATTTCTGTAACGCATTAGAGACGATCGACTATTACTTACTGGACTGCCGGCGTTTCTCCTCCCTAAAAAAAAAAAAAAGAATGTTGCAAATTGCAATGCGACAACTCGGCCTGCCATTGAACACTCCGGTACTACTGTCTTTCGGAGCTTCTCTGCTTGGACACTCACACAGGAGTGTATG
This sequence comes from Dermacentor silvarum, assembly GCF_013339745.2. Lineage (NCBI taxonomy): Eukaryota > Metazoa > Arthropoda > Arachnida > Ixodida > Ixodidae > Dermacentor > Dermacentor silvarum. The sequence goes on from NC_051158.1 coordinate 15,576,211, forward strand.
CATCGCCATAGAGAAATTCATTGTTGAATCAAACCGATTTCATTGTTAAGCATATTATTCCATTTATCTTTACCCTATTGCATCTTGTACTAGTCTGTATATTTTTTATATATTTATTGAATGACTGTCCACTGAATTGTCTCAGAATTTAATTTATTCACCACAATTATATATTTGCTAAATTTATTCACTTAGCACATATATAAAATATGCCCGACTCTTGGCCGATCCCCGTGAGTGGGTATGTGCCAAAGACGTTAAGGTCATCGACATCAACATCGAAGCGCGTGCCTCGGTTGACAGGAGGAAGCAGAAGAAGGAGAATTGTGTCGGAGTGCGGATGCTCTGCTCAAGGTCATCGCCCTGTTCAGTCCAAGTCCCTGTCCTGCACCAGCCTTTCAACGCCACAACGCCCCGCAGTGACTGGTCTGTTCGTTCGCCTTCATCATGTCGTCCAGTGACGATGAACAGGAGGTATCTACGACAAAATTTTCCTACTCGCGGCTGCAGACCATTTCTGGACGCGCTTTCGTCTACATAATTCTGTTCTTGCCTTGTGACGTTGGTAAATGTGACGAGACAGATAGTGGGGTCTGAGGTTATTCTGTTACTCTATAGGTGATCGTAAAATATATCTAAAAGTATTAGACACACTAAAGAGAAAACCTAAATCAGCTTCGGTTAATCAGATATGTTAATCAGGTAGATAATCAGGTAGACGGAGGGGGGGGGGGGGGGGGGCTTCTGCTGTTGCGGCTGCTGCTCACGGAGCTGCCTGTATTGAAAGCGATCTGCGATATGGCCGAAGTGAGCGCTCGCAGGAGCCTCATCTCCAAAGCGATTTGCGTTGGGTACAAAGTGCATGCGCCGAGTGCGGGTACCTTCGTATGCGCTCTGATTTCGACGATTAGTTCGCGTTGAAGCGAGAGCCAGCGCGACGATCAATTTGCTCGCTGCCGCTGGCGCTCTTTCTCACTCCAGCGTTTTGACGAGTTTCCGCGGTCAGCGAGCGAGATGTGTTCATGTTTGCCTGTGCGCGCGTGACACCGTGCTTGTTTGTTCAGTTAGTAAACTAATATATGCAACTTTATACGGCCGATAAAACTACTATTTTTACTTCGTATAGCTTGTCTACTAATTTGATATCGCAATTGATGCTTCGCCTTTCAGGCGAAACTGCGACTTTTTTTTTACCAGTGAAAGATATTCCTGACGTGTATATTTGCTTTGTTGCCCATATTTCTCAGTTGTACGGCCGCGAGAACTACAAGAGCCGTGCTCACAAGCTGGCCACCCTGTTCATCATGACTGCTGGTAGCGCCAACGCAAGACAGTTTCCCACGATGTTCATCGTCAACGGAGGAAGTGAGACTTTTGTAGCTCTTAAAGCCGGGTGTACTTGCTGTTCACTACGGAGATCCCTCTCATTTATTTCGCACAAGCTAGTACACTCGTGTGCATGATATCTAGAAGAAAGCAGGGAAGAAAAGCTCTGTGGAGTTGGAATGCGCTCAATCTCGTCGTTTCTTACAAATGCGAAAACAGACATATGAACACATCACGAAGTCGATAGTACGCGAAAATACAGCACATCAGCAGCAGGATTTTTAATGCATAAGTAACATGCTGAAATTAATATTAGGACCCGAATGACATCACAAAATACTGAAGCAAGACGTATTAAATCCAATCATGAAAGAGAAGCGATAAACTTATGTCTCGCAGAATATTAAACGAAGCTTCTTTAGAAATGCTTGTAGCTCTTCATCAGTGAAACCGGAGTTGCCTAATCTAGTTGGTATAGCATAACGTAACATCTATAATGCACGATTTATTTGGAGATTATTGATCTAGAAATTAAAGTAACTATACGTATACAATGAATGCATAGCTTACTAATTCCACGATAGGCAACATCCCGGAGTAGGAGGCAGCCCGGCTACTGGTATGGTGAGCGCAGTACAACGAGCCGTGTTTGTTTCCTGCCAGAAAATATCAGTTTATTCAAGCAAATGGGGTAGAGTGTTTGAGTGTGAATTCCACTTTCCGCGTGCAGTGCCGTTCCTGCTGGCGTATCTAGCGTTCCTTGGCGTCGTGGCGTTCCCCATTATGCACCTGGAGAGCAACCTAGCCCAGTTCGCTGGAGATGGGAACTTCGGAGTCTTCAGCACAGTTCCGCTCTTCATTGGTATAGTGCGCGCGGCAGTTCTACACCTGAATCGCTATGCTTTCAACAATTAATCATTTCAAAGCGTGAAATAGCTTTAAAAAAGCCACTCAATTTATCTCTCTAAATTTTCGCTATGCGTTTCTCCGTCCGAACTTGGGGCAATCAAAATAAGTGAAATAAATCTGAGCTGCAATAACGCCTCTGCCCTCGTGTGCTCTCTGAACCACGCTCGCCTGTTTCCGCCTGCACCAAGTGGTAACGACGTGCTGTGCGTGCACGTCGCAGGCGTGGGCTACACGATGAGCCTGTACGCGATCGTGCACATTGTGGCGGACTCGGTGCCGGTGTCCGACCAGCTGCACTACCTGTTCGACTCGCTCCGGGAGGCTGGCGGCAACGAGTGTCGGAACGGATTGCTCCTGGCGCCCAACCGAACCTGCTACGTGCCGAAGCACACGTTCGTGAGTCTCGTTGCTTGCGAGCACAGGCTCCTCCTCCGCGGTGGAACTTGAATTGCCCAGAGTATAGGCTTAACGGCTACGTGGTGGAGTCCTCTTGCGTCATTCGCAGGTCGTGAATCACAATAAAACGCAACGCCATTTCGCTAATGACGATACGTAGGTTTTGTTTATCCTTTCTCTCAAGAAGCATAGGGCATTAGAGAGGATTCGGATAACGTGATACAGCTGTGACGCATGTTTTCAAAAATTGGCATTGATGGCAATCTGTTCAAATAGAGGCGGAGATTGTGGTTTCGTTTTGTCTAGGGCGCGTAGTGAAGGATTCAAAGAAAGGTGTTAGCGTAACGAAGATACCTGTAATTGGACTGTTCGTATTTCACCATAAACTTTGCGACGTGTTTTCAGAAAGAGTTTTCGCGATAATTTTGCGGTAAAGCAGAGCAGTGCCTATTTCGCCGGTTTCTGTTGCTATCCCTGTCTTTTCATTGACAGGCGGCAATAGCCAGCATTACGTTTTTGAGCGCAGCGTCGTTATAAGCCCTGAACTTCTTTGAACGGCACGTGTCGGAGCACAGATAGTGTACCAGTCTTCCATCCATATTGGGGAGATCGTATTGTTATAATAAGTGTGAACTTCTATTTCCTCCTTCGCTACTTTGACCATGGACTCCGAAACTCTTAGCTCTGGGATGCGTCATCGATCTCGAAGCCAATGATTGCTTTAAATAACGTATGACCGTTTATTTGTCTGTGGCTGTCTCGCAGTCACTATGCAGGAACACCCGTGCTCAGCTCGCAGAGGCGTTTCGGCGGCAGCCCCTGAATCAAGGAATACCGGTGGTGGATTCAGGAAGCAAAGGCGCGCATGTTGTCATGGTACCTGCCGAGGTCTTCCGCCACGACATGGCTGGCTGCCTGCCCGGAGTCTTCAACTACCTGCAGCCGTACCAGCCGTGCGTCTATGCTCACATGCAGTCCTTGCAGCTATAATGACTCGTTAATGAACAAGAAAGCTCCACTAGTTGGTTGCAAGTGTTGGGTAGCATTATTTACCGTCGTCAAATACACATGAGTCATATAAATATACACTTCAGAAAACGCTGAGCTTGACACTTCTGGTAGGTAGAGCTAAGGAACCCGCCATAGTTGCCCAGTGGTTATGGTGTTGGGCTGCTGAGCACGAGGTCGCGGGATCAAATCCCGGCCACGGCGCCCACATTTCGATGGGGGGTTAAATGCGAAAACACCCATGTACTTAGATTTAGGTGCACATTAAACCCAGGTGGTCCAAATTTCCGGAGACCCCACTACGGCGTGCCTCATAATCGAATTGTGGTGTTGGCACGTATACCCCATAATTAAAAAAAAAGCTAAGGAGTTACTGCTGTCTTGAATTGGGAGCAATAGGGTCGAATACCAGTGGAGATTGACAGCACCAGCAAGCGAAGTCGCTCTTGACAAGCAAAATGTTATGTTCCTCAAGTGTACGCCACACGTACCTCGAATTGTTATCCTCCGCAAGTGGAAAGTGGTTAAATGTTATTGAGTCCTCGAACTGCCATGCTGATTATTTCAGCCCCAACTCTCCTATCCGCAGCCGCCGCCATGCCAACTGGCTTGAGGGGAGCTCCTCGGCCCTGAGCGAAATCCGTGCGGAACCCTTGCTCTCACTGGCCGCCATCTGGATGGTGGTGTTCGCACTAGCTCACGGAAGATTCAACAGAGTGAAGTGGGTACGTGTGCACTGCAGTGTTGAAAGGTGTACATTTGGGGGAAATGGGTCCATGGTTTAGGACCACTACACGCCTTTAAAAGAGAAATGCTCATGCTTCAGCTGAACTGCCGCAGGAAATATCTGGTATGAGTTTAAGAAGAAAAAACTGTCAGCACTTCCACTGGGGTGGAGATGGAAGACTAGCGAAACTGTACTATGGTGGGAATTATGTATTTCCATTTATGACTATTAAGATGTGACGGTGCGATTGGTTATTTGAACTATCAAAGAATGAGAAATATATGTGATTCTGTTGTTTTAATTTATTTAGTGACCTGAGGGACCATGTCCTTATGGTCACTACGGTACACTGCCATAGGGTGTACGGTAAAGGTTGGCACGTTCTTCATAAACACGTCACCAACGCCGCGCGCGTTCGGTGCGAACGCGGGCAAAACGCCGCCGCCGCCGTCCACACTTCTGCGCGTTGCTGGTGTTGCTCCCCTCCCTCTCTCCCAGCCCCCTATGGCCTTTCGCGCGACAGAATAAGTCGCGTTTGCTCACCGCAGTGCGTTCGCTCCCCGTGAAAGCATGCGTCTCTCGCACGCTTTCACTCGCACATTCAGCATACGGCCAATGAGAATTTTTTTCCTACACGCGGACATGACCACCGGAGACTAAGCCCTTAAATGCTTCGCTGTAAAAAAAAAAAAAAAATAGCACGGATATGGAATACAGTGGGGAACGGCAAAAGGAAGCGCGGTCTCTGCACTGGATTTTCCGACTATTGTACCAGTCCCGGTTGCTCTGTGGCTATGGCGTTGGGATGCTGAGCTTAAGGTCATGGGTTCGATTCCCGACCATGTTCTCCCCACCCTGATGGAGTCTGAATGCGAAAATGCTGGTCTACCGTGTGCTTTGGGTGCACGTAGAAAGAACCCCAGGTGGTCAAAATGAATTCGGAGCTCCCTGCTACGTTTGTCTCTCATAACCTATTGTGCTCTTCAGGGACTTTAACCACAGAATATAATTGGGGCTACGCACGAACCCTCTCCCCCCCCCCCCCCCCTTAAAGTACAATCCCAATGGGCACGCCGGACTGTATACAGCTGCTGCACTGTAATCCAGGATAGAGCTGATATCAGCCGCCACATGCATTGGTTAAATTCCAATGAATTGGTTAATTGACCGATGGAATGACTGACTTCGCAGATTCTATACATGATGGTGTGCATCCACGTGGCAACCACTCTGCTCCTGCTGGTGCGAGGCGCCACCCTGCCCGGTGCCATGAGCGGCCTCGGCACGATGCTGTACACCGACTGGAGCTCCGCCGTCAATCTCGAGGTCTGAGGGTCACCGTCTGTCATGTGCCAGACTTTTTCCCATTGCACAACTCTAAATGCCATCACGATGACGGCCATAAACGTCTGTTCCTCCCCAGGTCACTAGCCGTAGCCCCAGTTACGAGTTGCTTTCAATTTGAGACTTCTTTTTGTGCACCACCTAAGCGAAACAAAGCTCCCACTACACGTGACATGCCCAATCAGAGCAGTGTTCGTAGACAGCCAACACGTCGAGTTGGAATAGTTAGGTGGTTACATGCCCTGCGTAAAATTGTCCGCAGATGTGGTCCAACGCACTGTACGTGTCCCTGGAGAGTGTCGGCGTCACCGGCTCCATTTACCTGGGAATCGTTCGGTTCAACAACTTCAAGAACGTCTATCAGCGGTGAGAGGGCTTGCCACTAGCTGAGAGACAACCTTGGGGTTCTTGCACTGTGGAGGAAAGGAGCACTTTTGTTGTTGTTACATGATATGATGTTATATATAAATTTCGAAACAAGCTGAGCAACGCGAGCATTCACAATTTCGTCTGCGTCAATGATGTGGACTCTCGTATTATTTCTGTGATTTTTGCAAGTTGGTAATTACGAAAGTGTTTTTTCTGTTTTTGTTATTCAGTGAAATGAAGGAAAATCTCTTGTGCCTTCACTGCTTAGTGAAGTGTTAGATTCTTAGTGTTAGATTTGTCATGATACGAACTTACGCGTTAAAGCGCTTCCTGATCTCCAGATTGAAAACATTTTGCACCAGAAAAATCTAACGAAGTTTAATTTTTGCTTGTCTTTTGTTTACTTTTGCCTATAGGTACTACAAAAATTAGTTGTATACCGAAAAAGAAAGAGGGAAGTTTGCACTCGGTCGTGCAACGCTTAGGCACAGCGAAACTGTCAATCAAGTCTTACTTGCAGCTACTGCTAGGTAATTATTTGGTTGCTGCTAGGTCTTAACTTGGTTTAACTTAACTACGCATGTAGGAAGGAATTCTCGAGCGATCATTTTCGGTGGTACCTTCCTTTTCGCGACATTTCGGGTGACTAGCACCGGACGCGTTGGCGCCTGCGAACGGCAGCGATCTTGGCATGCCTCAAACGCAGGCAGGCTAACCAAGGTTGGCACAGTGCCAAGAACGCTGTTGCTTGGCGACGCCGAATGCGTTGGTTGCAAGCCGCTCGATATCAATCGGCCAGCCTTTTTTTTTTCTCCTGACTCAGCGCGCCACGGAGAGAAGAGAGGCGGGGTCTGGAAGGGAGGTAGCTGGCGAGGAGGAGACCACGTGCCTGCCAACACCTCCTAGACTAGGGGGTGTTGGTGTGTGCGCGCGCGGTCTCCTCCTCCTCCTCCTGGTTGCCATGGCTACGGCGCGGCATTTTCTTGATACGAACCACGAACCACAAATTACGGCTGGCTTAAACAGCTTCGCTGTTAATAACCGAGAATTCTTAATGCATATAATTATGCTGACGTCGACAGCCGACCGCAAGGTCTTATGAAGAGTCGTCAACCTCGCATCTCAACGCAGGGACGTGTACTTTGTGTTAGTCGCGGACACAGCCACAGAGGTTCTTCGGACGGCCATCACGTTCATGTTCCTTGGCCACCTGGCGTCGACCGTCGGCACTGATGTGCGCATGCTTGTCGGCATAGGTACGTTTCGAGGACAAAGTCTGCCCACTTACCACGGTTCTTTAGATCGATGTATAAAAACAGACGAGGTTGTACAATCGATGTGTGATTGTTGAAGGTGCTATCTAAAAACTTTTGGTAGCAGCATTAAAAATACTTGAGAAAACTTGAGGCGTAAATACATCACAGGTGCCCCAGTGTGTCAAAGCATCTGACAAATTCCTCGACATCCGCCCTTCACTGTCACCTCGTACACCTAATTTGGAGTTTTAGTTAGTTTAGGGTTTCGCTGCTACTTGAAATAAATGTATCGCAGAAAGACCCGCATTCTCACTACAGATTTCCGAAGTGGTCTGTAAGGGAATATGCCTGGTGTTGCACTTTCTAATAGATAATAACTTCGACGATCATAATTTTTATATGGTGGAGGGCATTGTATAGACCAAACTCGGAAGTCTGCTTCCCCGAGTGCAAGTTTCTACTCTAGAAGGCTCCTATTTTTCTTTATGTAAGAATGGATGCGTCGTGACAACGGCTTCCACTGCGCTGAACGCTTGATTTTATTTTACACAGCTCTCTGTATATTTCCAGAATCGCGCGTAGTCGTCGGCATCCTGCCGCAAGCCATGAGCGTGGTGCCGTACCAGGAGCTGTGGGGCCAAGTCCACGCCCTCTGGCTACTGTCAACAATGCTCCCAAAGTTTGTGAGTACAATCGACGAGGGTTAATTGCTGCACGTACAATAGCACCACCAACCGGAGTATTCTTTCGAGGTGGCAGTAATGCCGTATTGCTCGCTTCTCTTTTATGTTATACGAGTGCGGATACATAACTTTTATTGCGATAGCAATTATATGGACACTTCAACCGGATTTCTGCCGTCGCCGTCGCCATGAGGTTCCCTATAGATAAAATCTTCGCCGCGCGCCGTATGCCCGAGCAGAAGCGTGCGGGGACGCGCGCTATCACGGAGAGCGAACGCACTCAATCAGCCACGCGCAAGCAAGGAAGCGGGAAGCCAGCGCCGGAGGGAGAGCGGGGGGGGGGGGGGGGGCGCACTTCAACTCTGCCAACAACCGCGCTCGTCGCTCGTCCGCACCGTCTCTTATCTCCACACGGCACTGACCTTTATGCGCCGTGCATTCGCCGCTCAGTTTCCGTTGAAGCGATAGACCGCACGTACCTTCGCCCGCTGCGCGGCGTATGCGCTCGCTGCCAGCGTTTTGACAGTCGTTGGCTGCAGTCATTCAGTGTGATCTATTCATGTTTGTTTGTGCGCGCTCACACCACACTTGTTCATTCAGTTAGTAATAGTCGGGCCACATTTTCCAACGCACGCTACACATGCAATGCTGCCCAGATCGGCAGTGCAGCACTACAGGTGTGTCCCTTCGCACGCGCTGCCCACGGTAAGCGCTTCTCATCAACACCACCGTTTCACACTCGCCTTCTCGTGGTCATCGAGTCTCTCTTCATGTCGGTCTACTTACGCCGCAGCACACCTGCTTACTTAATCAGCTCATGTTTACTACAATTCATATTGCTACCAAAGCCGCTCACCTTACTTCGTATGACATTGCTGTGCTGCTATCGCATTCATTGCTTCGCCCTTAGGGCGAAACTGTGACATTTTTTTTTTTGATTTCTCACAATACTTCGTGTAATATACCGGTCAGCGAAAGGTATTACATTGGCTCGGACGCTGCAGGTACGATGAAGCCAAGAGCCTTGTTTGGCTTCTTTCTTTGTGCCGTAAATCGAGAATTGCTGCTGCATGACGGCTTGCGTTTTGGTAAATAGTGATGCTGCTCAAGCTGATTGCTATGAAGGTGAATGATAGTTTTCATTCGAGCACTTGACCTGCTGCTCTGAAGCGCATTTACTATGATTTGCCCAACCATCTGTGTTGTTATATTTGTTCTGATTTCTATACTGAACCACAGTTATCGAGGCTTAAGTAAACGCATCACATTATCTTCACCTCGCGATTTTTGTGGTAAAATTTGATTCAATGACTTCGAGAGCTCAATTGGTATGCTGTTTCCTTCCCACAGCTCATAGTACCCGACATCGTCATCGAAGTTCTCACTCCCGCCCAGCCGTTTATTTTGTTGAACCGGACGCTGATTTACTTCTTCTTATGCGTATCCATTCTCATGACCAGCGTGGTCGTCTGCAGTCCGGTGAGTCTTTATGTCCTGTTCCGTATTTTGCACAACGTCACGTGCTTAAGTTTTACCAAGGAGCGCACTGCCCTGTGCGGTGAAATGTCCCAATTATTCCACAGTTAATGAAGGTCTCGCGGAGCAAGATGTGCAGAATCACAGTTTGTGTCACAATACGCTAGCTGCATTAACTCTACACTTCACAGTAACGTTACACATTGCGTTCTTGCATTATCGACTTTACAGTCGATGCACTCACACCGTCTTAACAACGCGCTTGTAGCCAGGCAGTCCTATATATCTTATCCCAAGTCATGCGACATGTTCTTTATAGACTACGGTGAAGCTTCATGACCTAAAACCCAAGAAATTGTTATATTGACGCAAGTAGTCATCTATGAGGATCCTGCGCTGAGCGGTACGTGCTTGACTAGCATGGAAGACGAATAAAAGATCGTCTTTTTGTCTGTTGTTTGTGAACACATTGGGCTCTAAGCTGTTCTTGCATAGATTACGCGTGACGATGTTATGGACGTGGCTTTTGCCGGGCATGAAATTCGACCGGCTCTTTAGGTTCACCTGTCGCTTTTAGAACCACGCATTTTTTTTTTCGTTCGGGAACGGAAGCCATACAGTAAAGCTCGTGTCTAAAAGCGAAGCTTCGTTTGCGAACCCTCCCGACACTTTCCTGACCGTAGCTGCCGATAACTGCGGCTGTCTTTCCGAATTTGATTAACTGTTTTACGGAAACTTTGCTTCACATAGATTCCAAGATGTGCGTTAGATCTGCAGAGTTTCTCTCTCTCTTTTTTTTTTGTTCTTTCATCTATTTGCACCTCGAAATGCTCGTACGTAAATTCATGTACCCAAAAGTTTGGACAAAGGGACCGCTCTCACCATAGCTCAAGTAGTAAAGGAGCATCCCTGATGTAGACATTGTGGGTTTGGCTTCAAACTGCGGCAGACTTTGTCTTTTATTGCGCTTTATTGATTTTTCTTCAATGGTATGAAGTTGAGCGTACATTTAAGAGGATGCTTTAGCTCAGGGCCTTCTATCTAAATACATTGGAAAGGAGAAATTGCTTTTCTCGGCAATTGCTGCACCACATGTGATGAGGCTTGCGGCATTTAAAAGAAAAAGCTAAAATATAGTGACTGTTGGTTGCGAATCTTCCAGTTACGTTGTCACCTTTTTAATAAAAATGGAGAAAGTAAAACATTTTTAGGAAACAACACTATCAAGCTTATAACTCTGTAACTCGGCAATAAAAAACAATATTACAATTCTGTAAATTGCACCTAACAGTAAATTTGAACCGGACAAGAGTGATATATTATACATGACTCTCAAGTAGACCACTAATTTGTGAGTAGAACTCTTGCAATACCCTCGTAAACAATGAGATAGTTTCACGTAACACATAAATTGATATAAAAAATCTGTCGGCTTTGGATGTTCTAATGGATGCAGTTTACAGAATTGCGATATCTGATCTAGGTGCAGAACTATGTATTTGAAAACTTTGTGCCTCTATTTTTTTGAACCTAGCACTTTTAGAAATCCGTTAAAAATATTCGTGCTCTAAATCGAAATTCCGCTTCCAACAGTCACCATAATTTAATTTTCTCTCTCAAATGCAAATAATTTCATTCTAATCGGCACAGTGGTTGTCTCAGAAAAGCGTTTCTGTGTTCTACATCTACTTGAATAGGCAGCACCGGATTTGGGGCCGAGCTTAGGCCTATTGTAAGCGCATAATTCTAATGTTGCGTTCAACCCGGCAACTGTCTTTCAGGGTGGTGCCAACGTCGCTGCTATTATTGCTCACAATCATGACCAGAACTTGCGCTTCGTGGTGGTTTTTCTGGAGTCCATCGTGTTGCTACAATTCTATGGTAGGTTGCCACACGATTTATTCAATTTCTATAAGTCTCTGCATAAAGTTATGATGGTTTCCAAAAAAAAACGAAATAAAGGAAACTGACACATACACTGAAGCAGTTACTGCATTTCTGAGAATAACGCCTGCAGTCAGGAGCACCGGGACGTTTTCAGTTCAGCAAAACTAATCCATGATTTCACATTCGGTATCCTAAGCACAATCACGTGGTTCTTCGTTGCTGTTACAGGTGCACGCCGACTTGATATTGCTTGCAGAATGATGACTGGTCGTGAATGCAGCGACTTCGTGAAATTTTGCTTGGCCTCCGTCATACCTGTAATAGTAATTGTAAGTATAGCCCTTGAACGTATCATATACACACTCTGTTCAATGGGAGCTTTGGGCTTCTGCCATAGCCAGAATTCTCTACAGGGACCGTTAAGGCCATAGCCAACTCCAGCCACGTTCTCCATAACGCATACTTATGCACCCATGTCACAACGTTTGATTGCTAGCAGTGCACGTTAAACCCGTTAGCACGCTAGCAGTGTCAGCGTTACTTCTTTTGCACTGCCACTTACCTCGTTCTCTCGCGGCCGCAACAGTTTGAGACACCGGTTCCACAAACAATATGAATTTTTGCTCGGTTAAGGTTCGGTGCTTCAAATTTAGTGAATTGCTAGGCAAGTCGCATTTTATGCACTAACCTGAATTGTTTTTTTTTTTTACTTTTAGCAAATACTGTGTCCCGTAAACTTTGGTGACCGACGGTATATTGCTTCTATGCTAACGCGGCATCTTCTATACTGGTCGGTGGTGCGGTGTTCGTTATGGGAAAGTGTAAATGAAGACGGAAACAAATAGGAACAAAACGCCCTTGTTATCTCTCCAATCTGCGTCAGTGATTCTGTTTGAGAACCATGTATAAACTAATCCAGAAAGAAATTCCTTTCGTACTGTCTACACTTTGGTGCCTTAGTGAACTTAGGAAGAAACTCATTGCCCCCAAGCTGTGGTCCAGTTAAACGGTCTAATGGATCGCGTAGTGGCAGTGCTTGGATGTATATTGCAAGTGGATACGAATATATTATTCAGTTCATGTATTGTACATTTGCGGGTCACCACTGGAAAGTGTACTCATTTAAATTTTCTTTGCAGGCAATATCACCAGAGAAAATGTAACGCTTAATCTTCTGTTTGCATGGTTCCGGAAGGAGATAGTGCGTTCCGCCTGCGTAAAGTCCGCAAGAATTTAGATGGAAATGAACGTGTGCTTTCTGTACCGCATGCATCTAGTTTTTGCCCAACAGAGCACTCTTGCTTTGCGCGAGTTGAGTCCATGACTCAAGTTCTCTCTCTCTCGCCCCTTCTCTTTTACAGAGTCTGCTTTTAGCCAAGCTGGCGTCAAAGCTCTGGGTGGGCGGTAATTACCCAATATGGATTTACGCTGTGATCACATGGTTCTGGCTCGTTCAACTGAGCTTCATCCCCGTATTCGCCGTTGTCTTATTGAATGATCAAAACGTGGTGAGCAAGTCCAAACCCTAATTAGCTCTTTTTATGCGGTTTTCGCTGGTCTGCTACAACTAGTTTAAAGGGGGCAGTGTCTTAATTTTTGCATCTTTTATCCATGGGAATTTTCTCTTTGGCCCGCCAGTCCAGTGTATACATTTCAAAGAACATAACTCTAAGGGGAAACAACAAAAAGAACCTAAATGCTATCTCCATGATAGCTTCGGGCAGCTTGTTGCATCGTTAACCGTTATGATGGCTTGTTATCGTGAGTTTTATCTGTGTATTTGTTAAGTAAGTTCAGCGATATCCATCTGCGACAGTGTATATGTAAGGCACATATTGCATTTAATGTAAAGAAGCCAGGCTTTCGCGTAGGCTCTTGGAAGGAATTGTTCAACTGAAACCCCGTGGTGACTCTGGCTATCACGTTCTGGTGTCCAACACGAGGTCAGGAGTTTGATTCCAAGCATCAGAATCCGCCTTTCGATGGGTGCTTCGTAATGCGAAACACGTTTAACGGCGTCTTTTATAACACGTGCGTTGCTTTGTAATGTTACACCCGACGAGTCTAAAGCTTATAGTTCTGTAGCACAAAAATACGCCAGTCCTAAAGTCATCGTGGTAGTCAGAAAAATATGCAAAGACGAAAGACGAGTGGTCCGATGCCATTTCGAAATTCCAGCACCAGTTGACCATGATGACACCAATTAAGGCAGCGTCTCTCTCTCTCGAGCTAGCTGAACGTTGATCGATAAAGAAGGGTTACATTCCACTAGGAAGTCTTATGTGACAACTTTTGGTAATGTTTTCCGGCTCGAAGACAGCTGATACACGCAAAAATGAAAATGTATGTCATCAACGTCCCGCTGACGCCGTCGATGTTGGGATTTTATCGCGGGATTCAATAAAGGAAGTCTGGCTTTGATGTCTCCACTGGCAAACATTTCAATGCCAAAGCACTGCTATATAAGTGTTTTAAAAGAAGTATCAGGCAAAGAATATACACTGATAAAAAAGTTTGAATTCTGTTTTTGCTTACCTTGCCCCAAGATATTATTCGTCATCAGTCTTGAATGCACATCCTTTCGCTTACACGAAGCACCTGAGACTTTCTCGTCCCGAAAGTGCCGAATAAACTCAATAAAGCGTTTCTGACAATTATTTTATGAGTGTAGAGTGTTAAATAAAAAAATGTTCGCAAAATATTTATGACGAATATTGCTGCGAGACAATATTACCCCTACGAGGGGCACACATTTTTTTCCAACGTATTGTTTTTCTTGAGTATCATTATAAGCAAACGTGCGGGCTCACCGAGAAAGGCTTCTCTCTCGTACCATTCCCGGACAGACTATCCAGAACTTGCTGGTTCCGCTGCCCACGTGGATCCCGCTGAACTGGGAGCTGGCCATGTATTACCGAAAGACCCTCGTGGTCGAGGGGTTCGACTCGAACGCCGTGAAGAACCCCGAGCCACGACCATGCGTCCAGGCAAGTTATTATTAGACGATTTAACGTTTCTTCTCATCATTAATTTCTTTCGCTGTCACAGTTCTACATTTAGCTCCCTTAGAAGAGTGTATGGGTAGGCCAGTTGGTGATTCGTAATTTGGAAAGGTCTACCGTAAAAAACACGTGTAACAAAGAACCACTTCGCGTTGTCTCGTTCTTCGTCCCATGTGTTTTTTTTTTTTGCGGTAAACCTTCCCAAATCAAATTTAGCTCCCGTAATGTAAAAAATCGCGTTGACCGGACTGCTCTTACACAAACTGCTGGGTCGTTCGAGACGTGAAGCCTGAATTTCCGGAATTAGTTCTTTTTCAAGTAGGAAGTTTAACAAGCATTTCTTAGATAACATATGTGGTTTGATTAACCCTGTAAATTATGAGGTTTTACGTGCCAAAACCACGATCTGATTATGAGGCACGCCGTAGTGGACGACTCCGGAAATTTGGACCACCTGGGGTTCTTTAACGTGCACCTAAATCTAAGTACACGGGTGTTTTCGCATTTTACTCCCCATCGAAATGCGGCCGCCGTGGCCGGGATTCGATCCCGCGACCTTGTGCTCAGGAGCCCAACACCATAGCCACTGAGCAACCACGGCGGGTGATTAACCCTGTAATGCCCAACGTATCTGATATGCTATACACTAAGTTTGATGCCTTAAAATGCTGATTGAAGTGCGGGAAACTTAATGGAGATCCCGCAGTTGCGTTTTTGGTATTCTGGCGTGAAGTTTCAGCTGTGAACAGTTTAACTAACCAATTGCTAACTAAGTAATTAGTACAGTTCTCAAATTGTAATTAAAACACATTTCTTTGCATTTTTTTCTACTAATGTACTCTCAATGCCCAGAAATAAACGTCAATAATTTGTTCCAATTATCCTTGATGTGGAACGATGTTTGGGCATTTCAGGCTTAATTGATTGGTATCCAGCGAGAGAGACAGCGTAAAACGAAAAAGATAGCCGACCAAAGCTGCGCTGGTATTTTTGAACTATAGTGTTTTCGAAGACAAGGTCTTATTGGCTGACTTCGTGTGGGTTTGGCGCTTCTGGAAGTGGCTATCTGTGCACGTAACATCTTAACAAAAGGGGCAGTTTCTGTACGTTGGAATGTTGTATAACGAGTCGCAAAAGTATAAAAATGTAGGTCTCAACGCGACAATTAACTACATTGCATTATAGACTGCACTATCCCCCGGATCGGCCCATCTGGCTTCTTGTAAAAAAAAAAAAAAAAAGTGTGACAATCAAAGCCGATGCGAAAGAAGACAACGTAGACGTACGTGAACTTAAAACATAAAAAACAAAAAAAAATATCGATTGAGAGAAGTCGACATGAATAAAAGAAATAGAAGGCGCGGGAAAAAAAGAAAGGATGACTGCCAATGTAACGAAGAAAATAATGCAAATAGTACAAAAATGCCGTGGAACTATGCAACATATTGCATCACCTTGCATGCCCCCAATTTCAGCGCATATAAATGCATACACTATGTATGTCGACATTGTCTTCTTTTGAGTCGTCTTTGTTTGTGGCACCTTTTTTCTATCCTTCATGCACTTCGCGATTCGGTCGCGCGAAGCTGCGCTGCCGTTATCATCCGCAACCGCCACATGATGGGGCTGATAAGAAACGTAAAAAAAATATAGAAGAAAAAAAAAACACAAAAACAACGCTTTGCTTTAGTCCTGTAATACCCAAGGGCAGCTCCACAGCAATTAAACTAGCACAACTTGTTCGCCTTTATTTCTGGGCTTGAAAAGTACATTTGTTAATGGACAATAAATTTTTGTCGAAGTTTTAGATACTATAGCATTTATTAATTGTGATTAGTTTGCTGAACAAATCCCAAATGAAAACTCTTTCCACCTCATGGAAAATTCTACTAAAGGCCAGGCATTCAGCCTAGTGCGCGCAAATCAGAATTATGAGGTATAAGAACAGTGTTTATCGTAAAGGATACCTTCAGCATTGCAGAAATAAAACATTTGGATTGCACTTCAAAGTATTCGTACGCGAGGTCAATACAACCAAAATAAATTTCATAATTTCTTGCTTAGATTTCCCTAGATAGATTATCAACGACTTCTGTATGATTGAAGAATGCCGTAAAATCAACCATATCACTCTAACACGAGCTGCGAGGCTTCGAAGTAGAAACTAGAAATAGTGTTTTTCTGGTGCTTAACTTTGAAGTCTCGCAAATCTTGTTCTAGATAAGGCACAGAACGTCTCGCGGCATTTCTTGAATAATATGGAAGCCATTGAAGCCCTGTTTAGCGAACTTGCAGGAACTGTACATCAGAAGGACCGCCTGTTGGGCTAGTTGGTCTAACATAGTTACTTTCAGATATAGCGCCAATAAGTGCACATACGTTTTCTGTCGTGTCTTCTTCATGTGTATGTGTACTTATTTGCGGTATATCTGAAAGTAACTTTGCAAGAACTAATATTTCGTAAATCTTCGCAAAAAGATTATTTAATGTAAGCTTGCATGAAATTAGAACCAGAGGAGATAAACAAAAATAGACTGCATTTTCAAAATAAGCGCATAACATTGCATATGTGTACAAGGTTTCAGTGCCATATCTCGAAAATTAAGTTTTTTTTCCCCTAAAGCCCACTTCTTCCCTTAACGAGGAAAGAAATTTAAGTTCAGGAACGTTTTTTTATGCGTTTTGCCTCCATCAAAATGCGGCCACCGGAGCCAACATGGAACCCCGTGACCTCCAACTCTGCTTAACTTCCACTTCGTCCGTCACTCAGTCCTCGCAGGCGTCTCGTCAGCCGCCACCGAAAACATCCAAGCGCGCTAAGAACAGTTCTGGTTCCAAGTCCTCGACCGAGATCATGGCTTCCGACTTCGTGGTAGCCAGCGACCGCGCCTACGCCGTGCCGGGAACGGACACCCCGATCAAGGCGCGCGCACCCAGGGCTGGCGTCGATGCACAGGCACGCAATGGCGTTGCGTCACTGTCCGGCACTGTGCACGTGACCCGACGCCTGAGCTCGGTGCGCCGGTCCGCGAGGCGCGAGAAACTGGAGGAGGGGCAACTGGAACACGAGCAAGTCCCAGCAGGTGAGAAGCCGGTATTGCATGTGCTTGAATATCAATTGAAGTCTGTAGCTTCTGGCTTCATGCTACATTCGGGTGGATGAAAATATTTCCCTTTCATGATGCTTCGTACACCTTGCGGGATCCCGCAGAACTGATTTGTCATATTAAGTGTCCTTGTGCTTCGATTTGTCGATTACTTCACCCTCGTGTTGTGATCTGTTAGACCCCTGGTTAGCTCAGATGGTAGAGCGACCGCCCCGCGGAGAGGCGTTGGTGCCGGGTTCGAATCCCTTACCAGGACCAATTTTTTATACTTCGAAAGCTTCCTTTCTGAGAGAGCCGTACGGGTTTATTTGTAGCTTAGTGCTACATTCAGGTGGATGACAATCCACCCGAATGTAGCACTTATATTTATTTCAATTTTGTCGAAGGACATATTGGAAGACTGAAGAAGAAAAGGCTTGTGTGGGTTGTTTTTCTTTTTTTTCTTTTTTTTGATGCTTGACGGCTTCGCGGCTGTGGAATAAATTTCAGATTGGTAAATGCACTTGGTCAAACACTTTAAAGGCACAATATTACTATAATTTTTGCACACTAGAAGATAACATACAGGTAAATAATCACAAATTTTATCGTTATAACGAGAAAAGCACAAACTTCTTTTTGCGAAATAGATAACCTAGATACTAGAAAGATATAACTAGACAAAAGACCACCGATGTATCGAGGAAACACACACTGCATAATAGAAACGATGAACAAACTTTTATTGAGCAGGCGGTTGTCTCCTATGGTGGGAGGCCTCCATGGCATCGAGCTGCAGGGCTCTTCATTATAGAAAGACGAAAATAAAAAATACATAAAGTACTAAGCTGGGCTGGCGAAAGATCCACTGGCGAAAGCAGAGGGTTCTTGAGCCTCAAGTGTTGTAAAGAAGGAAAGCATAGGGATAATTAGCTGTGATTGAACTTGAAATGTAGAAAAGAGTTAAGAAAATTGCAAATGAAAGGAGACTAAATGATAACTTGTCACCCGTGCACACGAAACCCGCAACCTTCTCATTACGCTCTCCTACGTTCACGTGCTACATGACGCCATCGGGCACAACAGGGTGTTCCACATCCGCCCGCTAAGGCTCTGAGTGGCGCTGGCTAACACTCCCAGGGGCTGCATATAGCACACACAAATACCCAAGTTAGTGGACGGATTGTTCACCGTCGCTGTAGCACAACTGGTAGTGCATCGCAGGCGTAATGCGAACCTTGTGGGTTCCGTAATCAACGGCGACAACCTTAACCTTTATAAAAAATGCCGGTCTTGTTGGTGCATTTTGACTAAAGGTGGTTGAGCGCAGGGCAACAAGAGCACAAAGGAAGCACCCGTGCGTTCAATGTGCCTTCTTTTGTCCTGGTGTTTTCCTACGCTGAACCACAATTAGTCTTAACAAAAATTCCAAAAAGAAACTAGTTCTATGCTAGGTGAGTCAACAGGCACACCTAATCCATCTTTTGTTTCGATAGTTTCTCTCCATATGGCTCTTGAATATTCATTCATCCATGCCTAACAGGTAGCGATGCCTCTGGTTTCGGAGGCCGAGGATCCCCAGGCAGGACGCTCGTTCACCGTGCCTCCGGCGATCTCGTCCAGCAACCTGTCCTTCAGGGAGAGCTCACAGATACCCAGAGATGTTATTCCTGTGCCTTCCGAGTTGCCACAGAAATTTGGACCCGAAGAGAGCAACACGTCCAAAGAGGTGATATTGTAATGCAATTGAGCTCATTAGATGTTATCTAGTTGCTAAATGCTATAAGCATGATGTAAAGAAATAAAAAAAATAGGTGATATAAATCAGCTCGGCTAGCTGACACCTACATATACGAGTGCAGCAGAGCAATGAGACAATATTTTTGAATAGAACCAGAACAATACGAAATACACAAACGAATATTATGACGGCAAACATTAGTCACAGTCATAAACATGACATGCTACAACAGTATCAGGCATAGTTTAATAACATCATAATAATAACTAACGCGTAGATACTTCGAACAATGCAATTAACTAAAATTAATATTTGCACATTCATTTAGACGGATGTGCAAAACATTATACCCTCAACTATAGTCGTCGAATGAATTCAGCAGGAGCCTGCAAGGCGGAGCCATATTCATTTGTGAAAGAGAAGATTGTCCTTCATCTGAATGAAGGACGACATAAGTTACCAAGCAAATTCCGCACACTTGCACCAAAAGGAAGCTTCGCAGCTGAAAAAAAAATGTTTCCTTTTCGTGCATATATCTTCTTATGACCGGTTTCTGCAGAATTCAATTCGTAACTGTCTGTGCCCTACACTCGGGTTGTCAATTATTTCACCCTGGGGCTACCAGCTTCTAGTCTATTGGTAACCCGTTTAGTAGAACGACTGCCGCAAGAAGTTGGCGTTTCCAGGTTTGATCCTCGAAGAAGGGCGCGTATCTTTTTTTCTGTGAACCTTAACTAATGGCAGACGCAATTTTCATAAGAACTTGAATGCATAATAGGTCGTATTGCTTCATAAGAACCTGAATGCTCCCTGCGTGGTTTCACCTTGAACCACGGTTAAGCCCGCTTGCTAATATTTTCCTTGGACAACAACGCGCAGACTCATCCAGCCGGAGCAGTCCTCAACGACGTTCGTAAAAACCATTTTGGTCCCGGAGATCGAGGCGCACTGCATAAACCCGCTCACGAACATCCTGCCGTTGAAGACACTACCTCCTCTGCGACAGCCCCAAATGCACTGCCTGACAAGCTCCCTTCAGCGCCGTCCGGACCGATGGTGCACACAGACCGAGCAAAAGCGATCGGCGCCCGGAACCGGTGCGCCACGAAAACCCGAAAGAAAGCAGAGATAAGCTTTTGTCTGAGCAATCCGCCACTCAAGGAATCGAAAAGCCTGCAAACGTTGCTCCACCGCAAGCTCCTCAACGTGGTATGTTGATAGAATGGGTCGAAATTCAGGAGAGGAGCGCTGCAGAGCAGCCGCACGCCGGCATCGTTTCCAAAAAGTCCCGGCAGACCACTGAGAAGATGGTGCTCCTCAACACGCAGCTAGCTGCCGATTCCAATCAGCGTGTATTGGAGAGCGGCGTACACACCCGAGCATCGGGTGCACCACAGCCTTCCGCAGTACCGGAGACAATGGAAGGGGCTTTGATTAGCGAACAACAAGAAGGGGAGGCCGCACCACTGAAAGCTGATGAACCGCAGTCAAAAGTCGGACAGCAGCGAGGAGAGATGGGTGCCGTAGGTGGTCCGGAACAACGTGTGGCAGCCAGACCGGGTTCCGCTGCAAAGAATGTTGCGGACGGGCGGCACAATCTTCGGGCAAGGCGTCGCAGACAGAGGCATTTAGCAGAGAGGGTGAGCGTATCATTTTTTAGAGCGCACCTCTTGGGCGCCAGTTCCTGCGGCGAACGTCGTCGTTGTACCTCATAACCGAGCGAACGAGCACAGCGAAAGATGAGAGCGAACGCGGAGCGCAGCGGGCGATCGAAAGCGGTGAGAGCGAAGAGAGCGCGAGGGGAAAGCGGAGGCGGAGGATATGGAGAAAGCGTGAGTGTGCCTCGATGCGCTCGCTCACCTCCGCTCCGTTCGCCGGGGCGCGCGCATCGAGGCACTCTACGCGTCGACTGTTCGGCAAAGCGCTGCATGAGCGGAGGTCTGTCTGCAGCGGCTGCTGTGAATTGTGCCCACGCGTCAGCCACGACCGGTCTCTCGCGATCTCTTGATTAGCGAGACAGCCGCGCCACACCTTACTGAACGTGCCGCACGATACAGATTGGAAACATGTATAAAGCTATGCTCGAATTTCACATTAGGGAGTACGGTAATAGGCGGTGAAATTTTGGGGGGCGAAGTCGCAGCAAAGTAATTTTGCGCAACCTAGATTATCCATATTTTAGCCGACTAGCGAGCGAGAAGACCTACTCGTTCGTTCTCACAAGCGTCATATATGAATATATATGTCGTTTATTTTTATTTCTAATTTTTGCAGAAAGCTGCTGCGTGCCGAAATTTGGTGCATTACAAGCCCACTATGGCATTGATCCCAGTTGAGGATGACGCGACCTTTCTGAGGGGGCCGACAGGAGGAGCCACCGTCAAACAAGGCGAGCGAGATGCACCCGGCGAAGCACTAGGCGTGCTTCCTGAATGTGACGGGCCTAGGAGAAAAAGCGTCGGGCAAGAAGGCTCCTCCTCCTCAAGAAAATCGTCCAGGTCTGTGGAGTCTGCTGCAAAGTCGTCCAAGTCTGTGGAGTCGGCTGCAAAGCTGGCTTCCTCTGAAAACGCTCCAGTTCCAAACGCAGAGGAGAAGCCGGTCAGCGCAGAGGGTTCTCCGAAAACCGCAAAGCGGGCCTTGCCTTTCTCCAGCGCACGGTCTCTTGGCGAGTCAGCCGCCATAAAGAGACCTCCCGATGTGTCGGTGACAAAGCCGAATCTTGACGAGGATCAGTGTGCTAACGAGGACGCAGTCATAGCCGCAAGGAACATTCCACAGTCAACGGTGGCAGCAGCGGAACCGCTCGGTGTCGGGGTCGAAGATAGACCGCAGGTTCCTTCGATAGAACAGGAACCTAAATCTGACCCGATTCCAGAGGCGAAGCGACAAAAGGAAGCTAAACGAAAGCCGCAGAGGAAAGGCCACAAGCGCCACCACAAGAAAGCGACAGGTTAAAAAAACATTCCCGTTCGACATCTCCCTCCCCAGCCTTGTGACTAACTTTGAAGTGAAGCGTAACAGCAACGTCCCAACAAGTTATGGTAAACTGCTGGACTTGGGTGCACCGCTTCATAGAAGAGACGGTGACGGGATCATTCAATGGGAATGGGTATAGAGTTTATTTCTGGGGTAATTTATTTTTAGCTCATCTGCGCGCGAGAATACAAGCCACTGTAAGATTGATCACATGTTCTGTCTCTGCGCGAGTGCTCGTTTAATGAAATCGCAAGCGAGCCAGATGTGAAACTGCGTTGTACTCGTAGCGCAATTCAGTTTTCATTCACAGCGTGGAACGATATTTGGGTTCGGCGTTCAACAATGTTTGACCAGGCGCTTTCTATGTAGACATGTTACCTTATCATTGATTTGTAAATACATTTTCCTCTTTATAGGTTACTTGTGACATCCTAATGTTTACCATGTACAGTGCCCAGAATTTCAACTTGTATGTATGTGTGTTAATGAAAAAGAGCATAGTGGAATGTCGAGTAAAGAAACGTCTTAATAGACCATGCTTTCTCTCTATATATCTCTTTAAATTGGTTTGTGCATTCGTATTAAAAACAACTGTTTGTATGTCTAATCAGAGTCTGGCATTTCATAAGACAAAATATTCGGTATGTCATCAACATCATCAGCCATTTTTTATGTCCACTGCAGGAATAAGGCGTCTCCCTACCTTTGATACCTACACACATGCGATATGAAATTGTGGGCTCTGTACATGGTAAACATTAGGTTGTCACAAGTGACCTATAAAGAGGAAAATATATTTACAAATCGGTGATAATTTGGTATGTATATATACATAATTATGGGGTCTTACGTGCCAGAACCACAATATGATTTTGAGGCACACCGTTGTGGGAGACTCCGCATTAATTTTGGCCATCAGGGGATCTTTAACGTGCCCCCAATGCACGGGACACGGGCGTAACTCTATGTCACCTCTATCGAAGTGCGGCCGCCGCGGCCGGGATTCGATCCCCCGACCTCGTACTTGGCAGCGTAACACCATAGCCGCTAAGCCACCACGGCGGGTGAAATAAAAAATCTACTGCAAGTGCATCCTCGATGTTATGAAGACAAAATAATATGCACGCAAGTTTAAGGTGAAAGAATAACCGTCAATGATTATGATTAATATGCAGAAGACAAAAATAGTGTTCAAAAGCCTGGCAAACGAACAAGAATTAGGATCGCCAGTCAGCATCTAGAGTCTGTAAAGAAGTACGTTTACCTAGTTCAATTACTCACAGGGGATCCTGATCATGAGAAGAAAATTTACAGAAGAATAAAATTGGGGTGGAGTGCATACGGCAGACATTTGCCAATTTCTGACTGGGAACTTGCCACTGTCGGTGAAAAGAAAAGTCTACAATCATTGCATTCTACCGGTGCTAAGATATGGGGCAGAAACTTGGAGGTTAACAAAGAAGCTCGAGAACACGTTAAGGACCGCACAAAGAGCGATGGAACGAAAAATCTTAGGACTAACGTTAAGAGACAGGAAGAGAGCGGTGTGGATCGGAGAGCAAACGGGCATAGCACATATTCTATAGTTGAGATTGACAGAAAGAAATGGAGCTGGGCAGCCCATGTAATGCATAGGATAGTTAACCTAGTGAACCATTAGAGTACAGAATGGAGACCAAGAGAAGGGAAACGCAGTCGAGGATGGCAGAAAACTAGGATGGGTTATGAAATTACGGAATTTGCAGGTGGAAATTGGATTCAGCAAGCGCAAGACAGGCGTAATTGCATATCAGTGGACATACAAATAGGCTTACGATGATGATTATGACCTATGCTTCTTGACCCGTCGCGTAAATGCGGGTACGTGCCGCGTTAGGTCGCCACCACCACCACAATAATTAGGAACTAATTATAGTGAGGGGGCCCTTCGCAATAGTCATAAAACTATGGTGACGAGGTAACAACAGCCGATGCAGAACCTGTGTAATAGTATGGTCCCTAGAAATATTTCTAGGGACCATAGTAATCGCGCATCTTTCAATCTGGTTTCCTGGCGCCGTCGACAAGTGTTGTTGGCCGTGCCCCCGGTGGAAAGATGCGCGTTTGTGTTTGTGAAATGGCAATAAAGAAAAAAAAATGTTTCGTAGCGTTGCTGAAATACGTTGGGCTCGTAACTAGAAGGGCTTGGGCTCGAGTCGCGTTCTGACAATGTCTTGGTTTTTTTTTCTTTTTTTCACTTTGCTGCATTATTATTTTTTTCGCTTGACTTTTGCCGCACTTGTTCTTCTTCCCAAAGCTTCTCCACCACGTCTGACACGGAGGGCTCCTGCCAAGGAGAGCAAAGCGACCCGCTGCGTAGCCCAGGGTTAGAGGAGTGGGGCTCGTGGGTACTGGGCGCCCCAGGCAGACATGCCAACCCCTCTGTGGAAATAACATGCGATGCAATAAAAAAGGGCCCCGTGACTTTTGCAACTACACGGTGAGGGCACACGTCATAATAGTGTACTCACTACTCTGACGGGTCGCCTCACTGTAGTGAGTGCCTAAAAATGATGTTTAAGCTTTCATCAACTCATGTCTCAAGTAGTTAGGGAAAGGATGAGATGAACAAGAAATGCAATAGAATCTACATTAGTTTCGTGATAGAACATATTGTTGGAGATGAGATGTCATTACGGCATTTTGCCTGTGCTACTGGATTCCTGGTCGATTTCTCTTTAGTTACCTACCTTTAGCTACCTACTGCCACCCCATTCTTGGCCTATCCCCCTTAGTGGGTGCGAGCCATGATAAAGGATAATAATAATAATAATAATAATAATAATAATAATAATAATAATAATAATAATAATAATAATAATAATAATAATAATAATAATAATAATCATCATCATCATCATCATATGCGCCCTGGTTCGAGGTCATCATCATCAGGAAGCGAAAGAAAAGAAGATCACGCGCACCGCGAGCTCATATTTCTTTTTTCTCGTTCGAGCTAAATAGGTGACAGCTTAGCGTCTTGTTTGACGCGTCAGAACTAGAGGACAAGGCCAGAACAAGAAGATATCCGTACGACTAAGTGTTGCTTTTAGAGTCATACGAACATTGTCGAACTGCCATCGTAGTTCCGGCTGTCTTGTTCTGCCCCCAGCGTCCACTAATTGACTGGTCAGCTGACGTGTCCTCTCGAAAATCTTGCTGAAGGTAAGTGCGGTGGGCGTGTAGCGGTGCCATGCTTTATTTGTAGAACCAGAGATTGTGTTGCACAAATGTTTGTAGCTAAATGTATTTGAGAGGTAAAATAAGCTGCATAGACACAAGAGCAGATAAAATGTCGCGGAGCTGTCGCATCGTATTTGTCGGGCATTCGCTGACGTAATGCTGTTTGTCTACGTCAGCATCACGGCACTACGCTGCTGCCGAGAATGCTGCCACAAGGCTGGCCATTAACCGAACGATTTGAACTGTATCAGCCTGTGGGCGCTGTGACTCACAGCGGAGTAGGTATATATAACCGTGGCGATTTCGTGGATCATTCCAGTATAGCATGCCGCCAAACGCAGTAGGGAACATTGTAGCATGGTAGCGCAGCTTCGCTGGTGCACCAACTCTTCGATATGGCAATGCGAGGGGCACCAGGATGCGGTGTCTTGCTTTCATTGGTCGTACAGTACTCTAGCTTTATTTTCATGCGAATTGTTTCTCTTAAAATGACACTAAGTACTATGGCTGTATTAGTAAGTTGCATCAATACAATACAAAGTAACTTTTACCGTGACGGAACACTCGGTAAGGCCAGAAAATACGCAAGAATGACAGGCGGGTGGTGGCCACGCCTTCTCAAGTCGCCTTTTCCCTCTGGAAGCTCCGCTCCACCTCGCTGTGACGTCATAAATTTTGACGGTATCTGCTCGTGCCTAGTTAATGGTTTATCTGTAAAGTCATCATCATCATCATCAGCCTATATTTATGTCCACTGCAGGACATAAATATAGGCTGATGATGTAAAGTATTATCGGTAAATTAGTTAATGGGTTATCGGTAAAGGTCTATCGGTAGCATTGCTGGTGTCTCGTCAAGTTTAGTCTTCATATTGTCTTACAGGTATGAACAGTTTTCCCCCAAAATAATGAAGAGAGAGAGAGCTTCGGAAGATTAATTTATCAGTCTAAACTGATTTAGTGTTTATCTTTAGTGTTCCTTTAATGCATCACCTCGCGTATCACGAAGTGTTGCATGCTGGCACTGATTCCCTCATTTGCTGCCATCTCCGGCATTCAATCTACAGGTTATACGCTGCCGACGTGCCTCTTCTAACCAAAATTCTAGCTTATTCTGACATTAGCGTTCTCTGTGAATCACAACAAGAAACCAGGGTAGCAATACCGATGGCTGAGGCGGTGATTTTGTTTTTTTGTTTCTGTGACGTCGGCGACAACATAATTATTTGTTAGATCAACTTCCTGTACGCATAGTCCACGTTGCTTAGTGTCTTCGCCTTGGTGTATAAGCTGCAGCTGTTTGCAGTGACGAAGGTACCAAGTAGAGTTGATGCATTGCCCGATTAGGCTTGGTGGGGACATCGTACCGACGGAGCTGCAATTTCGAGGGCGTGCGGAAGAGATATTATTGCTAGTTCACGCAGCTGCTGGTTGAAAAACCCGTACATATAGAGAACGCGCAGTTCTGTAAGGTCCAATATTTAGTACAAAAATAAGAAACCAGGTGATAAAGCTAACCAGGGCGTTGGCTTGGCTAGTTGGTTAGTGTACATACTGAAAACAGTTCAAAAGAGACTGGATGAGGGAGCAGACGACACAAGTACTGACCGGCAACAGAATTTTTTTATTCCCGCAACGTGCCGGAAAAGTTGCACCAACAGTAATTTTATGACAGCGCCGATATTATCAAATGGCGGGTGCTGCGAATTATTTTTGCCACTCTGCTAAAGCAGCATCAACATTATTTTGGAATCCACCAACTTTTCCTGTAAGTCTGACAAAAATACGCCTATGAATGCCTCACTCTTTTTTTATTATTATTACTATTATTCGAGTTTGGCCTGTGGCATGAAAAAGGGATTGCATTTCATAATTATACATCGCCCCGCAGCCTGACAACAAATTGAAACGTTTTGTAATCAAGGCAGCTCAGATGTGGCAATGGTGTCTGTGACCTTGGTGCCGGGGCGTGCTAGAGTCGCTGAAACATTCAAGAGCAATGCAACCCATGGAAAGAAAAACGCGTTTCTTTAGTAACTCGGGTATTAGAAAGGGGCCTTATATGTTACATTTGTTTTTCAACATAAACGCAGGAAACGTTCAAGTAATATAGATGGCTTATTCATATTTAGTTTGTATTTCGAGACTGCATTGTCACTGATGGGCAGCGTATAGTAGGATACCGTTTTCGATTCTTGTCAGTTATAATTTTTGTCTGGCTCCTTTAGAACATGAATCTGCACTCGCGTTCTATGTTTGCGCGGCACCGCGACACAATGTGGAAGTACATAGCTGGTTCTCTTGAATTGGTCCAGAAAGGGTCTATGACGTAGGGAAATGCACTGACTGTAATACGGTGGGGATTTATGCGCCTGCTACGTAGCCCCACTTTGAACACGGACTCAAAATTTGCCAAAACTTCCAGTGTGCGCTGACTGGTCATAAAACTAGATCTAGCAGCACTGCTCCCAGTGAGGGCTCGGCAAGTAACCTCTTCCTAATCGCAGGGAACTGGAAGAGCGAGACGGCTTCCGGAAATCTCCGAGGCAGCACATTGCGGACTTCAAACAAGAATGGACCCAGGGCTGAAGAAGGAGGGTTTGAAACGCGACCGTGAGGTCGGTTCCCCGGAGAGCCCTTCTACCAAAAGTATCAAAGGTGCGTTGGACCGCTGCTTAATGGACTCGAGTCTGAGGCACGCATCCACGTCCGAAGAAAGCTCTACGAGTCAATCTAAAATTTACGGTGCAAGTGAGGAGGCAGCTGTCTCCCAAAAGCCGGTGTCCGCGTCGTATGAGGAGACCCACATGCCAGACAAGGTGAGAACACTGGGCAATGCCGAGGCCTGTAAGCAGGCCATGTACAGCATGGTACACACGCAAATGCAACATCTAGTTGGCGATTGGCCGGTGATGTGTCGGGATTGCCGGTGATGTAGGGCACAGGCATATAGGGAGCGGTGAGAATATAGATGACATGAAGGGGCTTGGTGTTTTTTTTATTAGTCACGACCGCGTGAAACGAACAAACAACGAAGCTGTTCTTTTTAATTGAAACCCATATCTTCCACTATAAGCGTGCCAGTGAGCGTTTACCATTAGGCTACTTGGGCAACCGTACTCCCACCACTTTTCTTGAGTATTAGTAGAGTGTACTAGATAGGGAGAGTGGGTTCGTTCAGCGTGGGCACGCCACTGGGGCGTTTTTAGGGGCGAAGCTGCTTACGCCGTGGGTCAGTCTCTCCTCCGTCGTAGCCACCTCGTCTAGTTCGTGAAGTGATCACTAGGTGGCGTTAGTGGCGCTCGCTCCATAGAGATACATGGTAAAGGCTAGTGTGACGGGATATCACTAGATAGCGCTAGCACAGCATAGTTGACGCATTAAAATACGAGATGGCGCTGCGGTGCTCGCTCCATTCAGATGTATGGGAGCGCATAGTGTGATGAGCGATCACTAGATCATTGGATGGAAGCGGTCGTTCGAGAGGTTTCGATGCAGGACGATGGGAGACCGCTAGGGGTCAGAGCTATAAAATGCGCTCGCTCTTGGCGCGCTTCCTCTTTCGCTCGGAGTCGCTGCGCCATATGAAGACAAGGCGGCGGAGCGGAGGGCACGGAAAGCGGCTGCAGCGCGCGCTCGCAGACAGAACCCGGAGGTGAGAGCCCGCGAAGCCGAAGCTGCACGAAGGCGCCGAGAAACGGATCCCGACGTTCGAGCCCGCGAAGCAGAAGGTGCACGCCGACGCCGAGAAGCGGATCCAGAAACTGTGAGAGCCCGAGAAGCGGCGAGGAAACGCGCGTACAGGCGGGCGGATCCCGAGGCTGCGCGAGCGCGGGAAGCTGCTGCCAAGCGCCTCAAGCGAGCTCTGCCCGAAGGCGCAGACGCGCGTTTCAATAATTGGCTTATACAACACATGGCTTGCAAATATGCTCTCACGTGCACATCCTTTGACTACTTGAAACCCACGACCACCCGAGGGACGTGCATAGACATTGCATTTACGAACGTCCAACTGCAACCCATACAAGAACCGCTCTCCTTGCATTTCACGGACCACAAAGCCGTCATTTGAAAATGGACAACGGAAGACAAACCTCATCTAAGAAAATGAATAAAAGTTCTTATATAACCTCACACACTGGTTCTCACGTCTTTCATGATGATGTAATGGGCGAATTTTCACGCAAGAGTCATGAACCTCCGGAGCTTCGCCCACTCATCATAATTCACCCCGTGGATGTGCTATGAATTTTTTTATTGGTAGTGCCACCGTCACCTTCACCAGTATAGGCGGCCCCGTGTGCCTGTCGGACGCGTGCCGCGTTGGAGACCCTACCACAGGTACAGGGAGCTTTTGCAGGCGTTTCACAATGTTGTATCCAATTTTGCTACTCGGTGGTGGAAACAGTGATTTTATTCCCCACCGACATGTTGCAAAGGAAATGGAGAAACTGCGACCGAAACAAGGCAAGCGGCGCAAGAACGACAGTGCGTCTAGCAGACGACAGCGACCTGGCCCGCGAGATCGCCTCAGCCAATGGGTGCAGCCGAAACAGCAAGAGCTTGACGATAAGGCGACGGCAGCGCCGCCGCAATTTCAGCGTTTTGTGCATCACTCTCGTGTCTCGGCGCTTGCCATGGCGGCCGCTGGAACCACTCGCTCATTCTAGCACACTCTAGGATGGGTACAAGATTAGCCATGGTGATGATGATAATTATGCCGATGATAATTCTGATTACAACGATGACAACGACGATGAATGACGATATGCGCATCTCCTTTAAAACGGAGTGGGGATTTATGCCACCAAGTCGCCTTATAAAAATGTCTATTGTATACCTATCTGTGAATACCTTTACACTCCCTTCCTTTATACTGACTGCCGTCCTATATATCCCTTCCTTTACACCACCAATATTGAAGCCGTATTTTACTATTTATATAGCCGTTTCACATGAAACCCTTAATGCCCGTAAAATCTAAATCCTCGTTAAAGCCTTCTTCTTCCACACTAATCGCTCAATCGATATCCTGACACTGTTCGCCAGTGCCTCTTACGGGCATATCGGCGACGTAAAACATTGGTTTAACTGAAGCCGTCACGTAGAACACAAATTTAGGAGCAAGTCAACAACACATTTTACACTATCTCATGGCATCGAGGCTCTAAAAGGCTGCAGTTCAGTCGAAACAAAGTTAATTTTCGCACATGCTTTCTTTGGGTTCACTTTCTGGTGGCCTAATGCGGTTCTAAATAAGAAGTTCACACTATTTATATGCACCTCATGTAACACAGCACAAACATAATGTGAAGGTCTGTATTTTTAAACAGTTAAGCCTCACAAATATACCCATTTTCACTTTTCTATAGGTAACCGGCACTCTCTACAGAAAATAACGGCGAACATCAAGCCGCCTCGAATGCTTCGGTCATATTTTTCTTATGTTGGAAGGTAGCATGAATAGCTATCAAGGTTCGCAAGAACAATACACCTAACTTCAGCTCCAAGTGATAGGCCACAGTCACGTACTTCCGATTGTTGTAAACTTTCCTTCAGTCGATGCAAACGTTGGTGTCAGAGTTCGAAGCGCTATCTCAGAATTATTGATCAAAGTTACAGTTATTTAGGCAACATGGTAATTTTTGGCAGGTAGTTCCCCTTACCTGGCGAAATACGAAGTTGTGCACCTCTGTCAAACTTGTCGTGCTTAGGATATACCGGTAGCTGCGGTTACTGGCAGTCCCTGAATAGGCGGTACTGCAGTGTACCCGATCTTAGGCAAAAGTATACCAAAGTGCAAGGCTCGGGATTAAATTGGACCACATGGACCACCTTAAAGGCCAAGCACTTTCCTTCACTTATCTCCGCAGAAGGATTCGACGGCAGACGTGAAGGACAGCGTTGAAGACACGCCGCGCCCGGACCCGCGTGAACCACTGCCAAGGCGAGCATCGCTAGACCAGCACGTGTCCAAGGGCGAAGTGATTCGGACCGAGACACCAGCTTGCTCTTTGTACGGCGTGGCTGCCGATGATGCTGCAAGCGTCGTGAGTGTCTGGTCGTTCTGTCCCTCGCAAAATTCATGGGCATTGTAGCATTGAAGTTCATTTTTCCTACCCAGTTCATACAGCACAGACTGCTGCCGGCCGAATCCGGAAAACATTTATTTCGCAAGTGATCTTTGCCATTGGCCAGCTGTCTACACGAAAGATGTGGCCACCATCGGGATTGGGTGATTTTTTTTTTTTTGCGAACAATTCTTCCGTAAGAATGTTTCGTTAATACAGGCCCAGATATCCCATTGAGCCGCCA
This sequence comes from Dermacentor silvarum, assembly GCF_013339745.2. NCBI lineage: Eukaryota > Metazoa > Arthropoda > Arachnida > Ixodida > Ixodidae > Dermacentor > Dermacentor silvarum. The sequence continues at coordinate 15,607,933 of NC_051158.1, forward strand.
GTAAGCTCTAGTCCTGCGTTAGCCGAATCAAACCACTGACTTCAAGTCAAGGTAGTAATTATGGCATAAATGGAACAATAACAATTAGTTTAACGTGAGAAGCCTGAGACGGCGGAAGAATAGCACGACGAAAAAGCTAGAACAGACGTGGGTCATCAGACTTGGCTAAGCACGGTGTCAGCCTCAAGGGTGACACCGAGACCATGCAAAGCAGTTGAAGTTTATTTTTCACTTGAGGCCGCAAGGTGCCCAGCACTATTCACGTCTCGGTGCTTTAAGCACACCCACCAGAACTCTGTCCACGCATCGAGCGCACGTCCCCGCCCTTGTGATATCTGTAACCCTGTAACAGAACTTATACGGAAAACAAATTGTAGGGTTTCGCAGCCCAAAATCACGATCTCATAATGTGTCATGCCGTAATGACGGACTCGGGAATAATTGTGACCAACTGGGTTTCTTGAACGTGCAGCTATATTTCAGTACACGAACATTTTCGAGCTTCACTGGCAACTAAATATGATGGCCGCGGCCGAGATTGAATCCGGAAACTCGTGCTTAGCAATGCAACGCCAGAACTCGCACAGGCTTAAGGCACTAACAAAGGCGTGGCATGTTCGATTGCCCTTATGTTTGCTCCTCGAGCTTCATCCTAGCCATGCGCTAGGTACATAATGATTGTCAAAAAACGAGCCTAACCTGCGAGGCCAATCAATGGGAGCAAAAAAGCGCACTTAAATGACAATGTACAAGTGTAGAGGCTTGTTTGACATACTCCATAAGCCTTTGGTAACTGTGGTGTTAACTACTGTACTGTCGCTTGGTGCTGTTGATATCAAGGCAGAGTTAAAACTGTTTATTATTTTCCTATTTACAAATCTGACTGTACATCGGAAAATAATTACCAGTTGTAATCCTGCGCTTGTCGATTGCTTATGCCGGTTTTGTAGCTTGAATCAAAATGTAGCAGCACAACTTTGTGACGAGGACACAAACCGAAGAGCAGACATGAACAAGCGCTGCGTCGTTGCCTGCTCTTCGGGTTATAACTACGTATAAAAGTCCCTGCCATTGATTTTTGAATAATACAGAACCCGCTAGCCCAATCTCTGATGTTACCAAGGTTTTGTAGCATCCCTGTTTCTTTTCCCTGAGCAACAGCGCCGTTTCCACAACATGATGCTGCTTGATGATTTTTAAGGGGAAAACCTTACATGCCCCATGAAGCAAAAAATTCGGCGTCCGACGTTTACATCGGACGGCAAAAAACTCACGTGACCAAATGATGATGTCACGTTCCCGGCGCTGGACCTGCTGCGGCTCGCACTGTGAAATTCCACGGTGAACATCCACGGCGTCGGCCGGACGCCGTGACCCACACCCAAAAAAAAAAAAAACAACCTGGTCCCCTCCCAAAATTGTATTGATGCGGATAAAAGTGGATTAGGGTTGATTAAGCAGAATTAAGGTGATTTAAGGTGGATAAAAGTGGATTGAGGTGGATTAAGGTTTAATATTAAGGTTGGTACAAATAAGCGCGAAGTGAATTAAGGTTGATTATTTTGTTTTCCCACTGCCAGGAAGATGCCCTGAGTGCCAAGAAGGACGCTCCTCAGGCAACTGAGGACATTGCCGAGCAGCCTCAGGTCGACCCACGCGAGCCACTGAGCAAACGTGCCTCGATAGACAAGAGCGTGTCCCTCGGCATGATCATCCCCACGAAGCACCCGCCTCACCCTCCCCTCAATGCCATTACCGAAGCTATCGTCACAAATGTGAGTGCACTTCCAATTCCGGAGAACGCACACATCAGTTGCCTACCTTGGTTATTCTTATAGCGTAACTATACTGTCACTACATAGCAACTATTTACACAGCACATATATTCAGTAACCAACTGAGAATTAGGTACCAGCTCTTCCGTCAACAAAACCATCATTACAGCTGCCCTCCGTGCCTTTGAGCTCTAAAACATAGTTCCCAAGAGACTCTGATTGGTCTCCGCGAGTGCCGTCATGGAAATGGGCGAACCTTATTGGCTGATGCATTTAATCAAGCATCGTGCGTCGCATGCCCTTATTTTCCGTATTTGCGCAGTGCATGTTGCGTTCTTCAGTCAAGCGTGGGCGTCGGGAGGAGTACCGTTGAAAGGGACTTGTTCCGTCGGCCTCCTATACGTAAATCCTCTAGCAGTAGGAATTTTCTATCTGCGTACATATAGTACTGCATGCTAGTGCCAAGATTGTGGAACGCGTAAAAGTGAGTTAACCTGTATGGCTTATGGTTTACATCTCTTAGGGACTCGGTGGTGGCGACGTTCTGGCCCTGTGCCCAATTTATTGAGTTTAACTCACAATAAATGCTGCGTAATCAAGGAGTACAGGAGGCATACGTAAATGCACTGGTAAAGATCTACAAAGATTCCACAGCTACGTTGTTTCTCCACAAGAAAAGTCGAAAGTTAACCTATCAAGAAAGCGGTCAGACAAGGAGACACAATATGCGTATCTCCAATGCAATTCACTGCATGCTTAGAAGTATTCAAGCTCTTAGACTGGGAAGGCCTAGGAATGAGGATCAATGCCGAATATCTCAGTAACCTTCGATTTTGCAGATTGACATTGTCCTATTCAGCAACGATGGGGACGAATAACAACAAATTACTGAGGACCTCAACCGAGAAAGTGCAAAAGTGGGGTTGAATATTAATATGCTGAAGACAAAGATAATGTTCAATAGCCTGGCAAGGGAACAAGAATTCAGGATTCAGTCAGCCTCTTGACTATGTAAAGGATTGCGTTTATCTAGGTCAATTACCCACAGGGGACTCTGATCACGAGAAGGAAATTTACAGATGAATAAAACTGGGTTGAAGTGCATACGGCAGGCATCGCCAAATCCTGTCTGGGACCTTACCACTGTCGTTGAAAAGAAAAGTGTACAATCATTGCACTCTACCGGTGCGAACATATATGGGGCAGAAACTTGGAGGTTAACAAAGAAGCTCGAGAACAAGTTAAGGACCGCACGAATAACCATAGAACAAGAAATGTTAGGCCTAACGTTAAGAGACAGGAAGAGAGCGGTGTGGATCAGAGAGCAAATGGGGATATCCGATATTCTAGTTGACAATAAGAGAGAAAAGAGAGAAATCAGCAGCAACAATATGGAGCTGGGCCGGCCATGTAATGCGTAGGATGGGTGACCAGTGGATCCTTCCTTGTGTTTGAGAATGGATACCAAAAGAGAAGGGGAGCGCAGTCGAGGACGGCAGAAAACTAGGTGGGGTGATGGAGTTAGGAAAATTGCAGGCGAAGGTTGGAATCAGCTAGCGCAAGACAAGGGCAATTGGAGATCGGAGGGAGAGCCCTTAGTCCTGCAGTGGACAAATATAGGCTTCTTCTTCTTCTTCTTCTTCTTCTTCTTCTTCTTCTTCTTCTTCTTCTTCTGCTGCTGCTGCTGCTGCTGCTGCTGCTGATGACGATGACGATGACGATGACGATGACGATGATGATGATGATGATGATGATGATGATGATGATGATGAAATGCTGCAGTGCTCGCATTTTGCCCGGTTGAGGTATGGGTTGCTCCGATACTAGGCAGATAGAGACGCTTGAAGGCGAAAAGTGCAGAGAAAAGTAGTGACAATAGCGGAATGTTTCATCCTTTTATGACTTCCTTCTTTCTCTCATTATTTTGCTGCTTTTGGAGAACACGAGGAAGGCACAAAGAGCTGAACATTTTTCGAGGAAAGGATTGTGATTCGCCAATTAAAAAGGAAATGTAGGCCGACAGTTTTGTTACACGGAAGGTAAAGTTGTCATTAACCTGATTGTGACATGTCTATAAAGAAGGAACCACTATGAGGTCTCCAAAAAGGGGCGTCGTAGTTAAAAAAAAAAAAAAAACTCCTCCTGACTGCTAACTCGAGAAGTGGAACATGACACCAGCCACTGACTGGAACAGTCACACGACTAAACAAAAGAAATCCGTATCATTTTCAACCCTTGCAGGCTCTGATTAATACTGTCCAGCGAACATTTAGTGTCACGACACTATTTCTATCACCACATTCATGAAATGCATACAGCTGCAGAACATACTAAGAAATTTCGATCCTTTATTGCGTTTTGTCAAGTTTATGGAATGTGGACTCCATGCGATAACTCTCTACAGTAACGTTAGGTATGAGAACAACAACTGTTTCGTTTCTAACATTCTTAGAAAACACCTATCGAGCCACTTGGAATCTAAACTGAATGTTAAGACATTTTAAAAAACCAAGAAAGAAGTGAACCCACTACACATGACGACATACTTACACCGAGAGTAAATACCCATCAGTCTACCATCCAACTCGTTATATCAAAGCATCTTACAGATATTGAAACTTGCAACACAGGTCCATTCAGAAATATTTCAGGATGTTCGCGACACATTTTAGATATGATTATTTTTATCAGTGCCTCTGGGCATTTGGGGCACTACCTCGGCGTGCACAATTCTGTACGCAGCTTTACTAGCTTAATTAAACTACGAACGTATGTCGTCCTATGTGTTCCTCTGTCTCCTTTCAGACAGGCGCTCTTGGTGCCACGGCGCAAACGCTCCGAGGAGTCGAAGACATTGCGGAGGTGCCGTACGTCGACCCTCGCGAGCCCATGAGTCAACGGGCCTCGATAGACCTGAGCGTCTCTCGCGGCGAGGTCATCCCCACCAAGCCGGCGCCTCACTCACCCATCAGGACCGAGCCCTCTACTGATGTCGGCTATGTAAGCTAAGCACCGCAAATTTCTTGAACGCAATATTCCTAGTGTATTCATTGTATAGAAGCGCGAATAGAGGCACGCACACTGATATCCAGACGACACAATAAGCTCTTCATTGGGTGTCCTTCTGTGCACTTCAATTCCAACAATATACGTATATCAACTCGCCCAACTGACCACCACTGTGCTTCTTGTTTACCGTTGGGTCGCCGTACTCCGGTAAAGCACAGAATCTATCGGGGCAGCGCTGTTTCAAGACCACGAGTTCGGGTTAGTCATAATTATGAATTGTATTGAAGGTATGCCCAGCGACAGGACAGGAACGAAAAAAAAAAAAAAGCTAGGGTGAACTGAATAAAAAAACAAAAAACGCAGGACTAGAGCCGCCCCAGCGTGTATTTTGTCCCGCTGCTTTCCTCCCAGTTGTGCTTCGTTTCGACCAAGTATACACCAACTTGCCTTAACTAACGTCTGCCCTTTTCAGCTTTTCTTGAGGCTACAGGTGGTAAATTGCACTTTGTTTGCCAGGAGCGGAGAAAAACCGTTACTACCCCGTAATAGCCCGCGACATTCTTGAGGCCATATAGCAATTTGTGTGCGTGAGGCGTGACCACATTTCTCTTCCGTTTTTAAACGCCTTCACTTTAACTTTCGGAATTTTAAGTGCAGATGGCGTGCGATTTGCTCTGCCGTTGAAGGGCGAGCGAATGTCAGGTGTGGAAAATACCACTGCTGTGTGTAAGGTCAAGCATATTGATAAGTTTGTACCATGCAAAAGTTATGTTGTGCACGCTTTTTCTCTTTCTTGTGGCCGAGTATACGAAGACCCGACGGGCCGATGCGCTAAGGGCATGCTGATCATGCTTTGTCGCTTAAGAAAAATAATTACGGGCATGTTTCCACGCATTGTCGTATTTGCAAGTTCTAGCCTTTGTTCGCCTTAAGTTTTATTCTCCTTAAACAAAGGCATCAGTACACGAAGTATAAGATGCTCACATCCAACGCAAACGTGATGACTACATTAGCCAGTGTTTGTTTAAAGTGTCACAAAATGATACTGGCGTACCTTGATAGCTAGTTTCAAGGAGGGTACCGGTGGAGAGACGCGGTGTTATTAATGCACCTTGGTTTGATATTGCGTGGGTTACCTTGTTTTGCGTGAATAAAACATAGTTTCAAGTCAGCGCTTGTCCCGTTACCTCCTTCGTGTTTGTCCGTTGTCCATTTGTGCTGTTAACACTAAGACCCTCTCCCCCAATCACCTAACTCTCTCTCTCTTATTACACTTTCGCAACTGTGGCGTATCCAAAATATTATTTTAATAGTAGTGTTTCCAACCTGATATTAACTTATAGAGAATTCTAGCCTGCTCGTAATTCGTTCCCTGTTGTTTTATAGTTGATGGCAGTCTTGAAGCTAGGACGTCACCCTTGACAACACAGCTAAATACTAAAGTAGATTAAGTTGAGTTCATTGAAAACTATTATTCGAATGCATTCAAGTACCTTAAGATCGAAATCACATCAACTGCCAAAACGTCTGCAACAACATATCGTCCCACTTGTGACACCTCTGCCTGAATTTCTTTATTGGTTGCATTTTCTGCAATGATGCACTGCCTAACATCATTTTATATAAAACATTTCTTGGCTCTTTGCTTTATCTTTATGCAAGCGTTGAATCGTCGTTATGTTTCACATGCGTAAAATATATATACATGCTCTCCGGTTATTCAACATATATTTCTCGTCATTTTCAGTGATATTACGGCTTTATTGTTTACACGTGACAGCCCTTTATTGTTAGCATTGCAATTATGCACGCCTGCCCTGCTGTGATATTGTATGTAGCGGCCGTAGGCCAATCAAGCTCATTTTAGCTTTTACTCGCGTTCCCTTCATCCTTCTTACTGAGCTTTAGACGTTTCGCCTTCTGTACGAAAGCCTTGTTTACAAATAAATGACTCCTCGTAATGACGAGTTCAAGCATATTTTGATACCCAGCATGGGCATCTTGTGTACACACGCGAAAGATTCATTGTGCCGAATTTTAGCTGGCAATGGCTGGCGTTTCAGCTGGTGATTCAGCTAGCGATGGTTACTAAAAAAACGCGTTATTGCAACGACGGCAAGCTTCTGCCTGCATACATCAACATACCTCTGGTCGGGCACTAAAACGTACTTATGATACACTCGTCTGGTCGCTTTCAAACACTCTAGAATACACTCGTGGGGTGGTCTACATACGACTGGTCGGTAACCAGTGCCCGGAACACATTCGACTCGGTCGTTAAGAGTTCCGTGCTCCAGTTCAGTGCACCCTGGCTCGCTCGCACCTTCGAGGGGGGAGCGCTACCAAGATCCGATAGAATTTCGATTGCGTGGCTGCTCCAATTACTTGGGGTAGCAGCAGAACGTTTTGGCTCGAGCATGCTTCCTCTTGTTCCAATGTCTATAGTCCTCCGCATCGGGGCCAACCGTGTCGTAGTGCGCTAATAACGAGTTGAATGTGCCATTAAACTCGCCATTTTTTTTTTTTTGAACGTTAGTGTCTGTGGACGAGGCTTCCTTGAAGCCGAAACGTCTAATGCTTGTTGCAAACATTTTTTTTTGTTTGCGTCATTTTATTCGCCTTGTCAAGAAACCCCTACCGTACCTGATAACACGTCAAACATTGGTCTCATTATTGTAATGAATATAAAGCTAATTTATCCCGTTCTATCCGAAATTCGAAATCAGAATGTTCAAATCGCTGAACTCTTTTTCTTTGTCTGTTTATAGAAAGACGCTACCGGTGTTGACATCGCCGTGGAGTGGCCCGTCGACCCCAGGGAGCCGCTGAGCAAGCGCGCATCGATCGACCGAAGCATCTCCTCGGGCGTGGTGATACCAACCAAGCCCGCGGTCCACTCTCCACTCAAGATCATCTCCGGAGTCAGTGTCACCAAAATAAGCCTGCTTCTAAATTAACCGACGAATGATAATAAAATAGCGAGCATGGAAAGAAAACCCAGAATATAATCACTGTTGTCACACGTACACTGTTTCCCTATTCTGGGGCCCTATCGCGTAAAGCTATTCCAAACTTTTCTATTCTATTTTTTGCACTCAATCCTCCGCGATTAGTCAAAAGCATTTCGGGCCACCTCCACTTCGCTTGACTGTCACGCGACGTTAGCAAAGCCGCGAAAGCACCTCATCTGACATGACGTGTATACACACTGATAAGGCATGATTAGACCGAACAAAAGAAAAATAATTATTTTCGATTCAACGCCTTTTTCACCATCGGCCCTCCGCAACTGGCCTAAAGTTTTCGGGCTGCGCCCACTTCACTTGTCTGTCACGTGACGTCACAAAACCGCGAAATCTCATCGCGTCAAAGTGACGTGTATGCGTTAATATGCCGAATAAAATTTACTTTTTTTTTCGTAATAGCCGGAGACTGCCCCGTTCCGAAATGAATAGAAGATGGCTGCCCGCCGATCGCTCTGGCACTGGCTACTCGGAGCTGCCTGGGAGAAGGGATTTATTTGCGCAGCATAACAAACATTTTCTCGTGGCAGTATAACGTTGTAGAATTCTTTCAGCATTTACACGACATCGCTATGCCAAATTTTCTTCGCTCAGGATCTGTTTAAGCTGCATTTTTGACCTTCCGTTGTACGCCACCGCGATTTTCTACCAGATACCGAAAGCTAAGCAAGGGGAAGCGGACCAATCGCAGTCGCTGGAATTACCCTCCTCATCAGTTTATCTGTTTTAACTGCTTTAGCACGGCACCACCTAAACTCTCTCGACTTCTGCGTTCTCCTGACCTCTGGTTAGCCAATTATATAACAAGAACCTGCCATGTAAGGCAATGATATTCGCTTTGAAAGCATACAAATGGGACTTCCTATAAGCGAGCAGATACCTTCATGATCTTGTTCAAACCACGCTTCCGTCGGAGGCTACGTAAGTTTGATGTCAGGATATTGTAATAAAAACATTTTGGAATACTCTTGCGTTATAGGGCCCCTGTTTGAGGTATGAACTTAGCTCTTCATTGGGCAAACTCGTGCCCAGAAAGAGAACACTCTAATCCCTACATGAGAACGGTTGATGCAGTCGTCCGTCATCGAATCTGACGGACGGGAGTACATTCACTATTTATACTCGGAACACTGTACATCCCAGAGTATACATATATAATCACTTGTGCTCGCACACATTCGTGAAAGCACGACACTATTCGCGTCTCGTGCGCAATCTGATCAGACAAGACTCTTTCGGTAAATATGTATAATCTGTCACAACATTACAAAAAATCAAAGCCCCCTTTTAAAGAAAGATGGTTGAACGCGAAGCTTTCAACCATGCACCCCATGAATCAAAGTCAGTCTAAAGCCAACGACCACGCAACGAACCCAAATAATGCTGAGCGACCCGATGCGATGCTTACGTGATTTGATTGCTTGCTTATGTTTGTATTTTTTTGAACGTTGAAGTTGAATGGAGACGCATTTCATTAAGTTGCATAGCCTTTATTTTAGATCATGCAGCCGTTGATTACACGCACAAACTCGCACTTTCACGGACGACTCTACACTTGCATAGTATTGCCTTGCGATCGCTGTGATAGACGGTCAGAGGCTCCACCGTTGCCGATACACGGGATCGGCCTTACGGGCATGATCGCGCTTACGTTCGCGTACGGCAGCCTCTTCTGCCGTGCGCTGTACCCGCGGCCTACCCATGGTGACGGCCGGGAATGCATTGCGTGACGCGCGTAATGCAATGCAGATATATACAGTTCGTCCGGGTAGCGTGGCGTTGCAGTTCCCATTGTTCTTATCTGCACAATTGCGAAGGTAAACTGTAGTGTTCTACGATTGTGTGCGCAGATAGTTATATTGTGTAAATTGGCTTTCCTGCAGTGGGTTTCGGCGCTCACGGACGAATGAGTGAGACATAGAAAGCTTCGCTTTAAAAAATTCCACTACAGTAGGCGTGTTTTGGGCCTAGCTCTCCCACGATTGGTGATAATCCGGTGAACAATTGTTGCCGGCAATATATATATATATATATATATATATATATATATATATATATATATATATATATACGGGTGACAGTGTTTGGCCATCGGAAGCCATCAGTAACCGAAACGCCGACGACAAAGATAGCGTATCGTAAAGAACGTTTGAAAGAATACAAGAGACCACGCAACGAACGTTAGTTGGCAAAATGGTGGGGGTATAATGAAATACAAACAAGTTAGTCGTGTGGGCAAAATATGAAACGCGACCAAATGATTAAGCGATGTATTCAATTTGCGAATAAGGATGAGTGGTTTTGGGCAGGTAATGCTATTGTTAAAGCAGGTAATCGACAGTGTATTTGTGTAATCTATAATGAGTGTCATGTGAAAATACAATCGAAGAAAGCGCATAATCAGATGGAGGTTGCGCGAAGGGGTGACTGGTTGAGATAAAAAGTTCGGCAACTAAGAGGGATAAGTTTATATAGGACCAAAGCAATAAGTTTATCTTGTAGCACTATATGAACACTCTCATGACGATAAAAATAAAATCAACCTTTCCGCTGCCGAATGGTAATTCTGTGTGGTACAGCGCTATAGCGTCAGGCCACAGTTGTGCGCTCCATTTACGGCACGATTATCAGTCATGTACCTCTGGAAACCCAAGCATTGATGCCCACTGGAGAAAGACTGCGCCATCTGCCAGGTTTCAGCACGTTCGAGACAGCGCGACTGTCACGCTGTTAAATGGACGCTAAAGACGAGCAGTTTAGTTGATACTACTGGTACACAGTTTTTAAAGAACCCACTTTTGTTTATTTGGGGGAAAAGATTGGTCGCAAGCCAGGAACAAGAAGCGCATAGTTTTTTTTTTTTCCATTTTGAATTTCGCGCCCGAACGTCAGCTCGGGTGCACCGCATGACATCACATATTTCAATATAAAATCGGGAAAAAAAAGCGCACGGGTTGTGAGAGATGGTGTAGTGAAATGGCTGCCCTCCGGATTAATTTTCCCCATCATCGGCATTCACAGTGTCACAGCGCCACTCAAACTTGGACTTAAACGAAGAGCAGACAAAAGACTGTAGCTGACTTTTTAACTAAAATTTCTATAACAATCGAGAAAATTATGCGTCTTTGTATTTATCGGATGTAACTATAAGGGCTGGCGTTGCACACGAACGAGTTGTTTGTCAGTTAGACAATATTAGGCATTGAAGAAACTTGAGGGGCCATGGAAAGACCTTCGAGCTTGTATCGTTTGTATGTGTCCCTCGACGCCTGAAATTAGTGCTCTCATGTGTTCGACAACGCACAGGACCGGCCATCGATCGCGTACTTGTCCAACCGCGAAGAAAGACGAGAGAGAACGCTTTCGAGGGCTCAGTATAACCAACGATAGAAGCAGTTTAAATTACCACGTCACCTTTTACTGCGTAAGCTGTTATGGGCTCATTCCAATAGCCGTTTCTGGTCGCGATGATGCCGCCACGGCCCCGTAACCGCTATCACCGGAAATGCGAAAAAAAACCACCCGCTCTCCACCGGGATCGAACCCAGGCCCACTGCGTGGTAGTCGATACTTTACCACTGAGCGACGCAAGCACTTGCTACCAGGCAGAAGAAAAATTTCCTTTATACGCGCCCTATATGCAGCCGCGCAGGCGACCCGAGCCTCTGCCAGTATGGTGGCGCCATCTAGTTAACGTGCCTGCAACCGCCGCGTGCGACTAGATGCGATTCAGACGGGATGCGATTGAGACGAGGCGTGCAATCAGCGCTATCCCGATGTCAGATGTGCGCCACGTATTCTGGGTACCTCTTCGGTACACGTTATGGCGTCTCCTCGCAAGGACGCAAGGTCTCCTCGCAAGGACGCAAGAAGCGAATCATAGAGCTACGTGTGCGGCTACAACCAGGCATCATCGGGCTCAGCAGACTGCTGTGCAGAGAGCATTACAAGACGCAGCTTGCTTTCGACGCCAGTCGGACAGTTCAGATCGTTCTCGTCAAAATCGAGGCGAAGACACTTTGCCGTGAAGACCTTGTTGTGCGTGGTGCAGAAATTGGAGCTACTCTTGCGCCGCTCAACGAGCTTACGCTGTGACTGCAATCACAGCGTAACCCGTGCTGCGTCTGCCGCGCAGGCCTGTGACTTTTTAACACGAAAGTGTTTTATGCCGGGGTCCACCAAGACTTAACTGACGTATTTCCGTCACGAAAATACGTCATAGAACATAATACAAAAAAGAAACCAGAAGAAAAAGTTCCACAAACATGCAAAATTTGGAAATCGAACCCACGACCTCTCGGTCCGCGACGATAGATCGCCGAGCGTTTAACCCATTGCGCCACAAACGCATTTGCAGAGAGCTACACAGACGCGCCTTATATATCTAACACTCCTCCGTGTACCCGCGCTCTTGCTCGGGGCGGTGCCGCCGCCTACGAGCAGAAAAGAGAAGTACTGCATTATGACACTAACGCGCACCGACAGTGAACGCTTCGGTGGTCTCAGCACTACGACGCCTCGATGCCAGCATTCGAAGGGACGCTGGCATCAAGAAGCACTACCAACGCCACCTAGGTGGCGTTCACCGTACTCAGCACAGCGGAGCGTGGCCTCCGCAATTAGCTCTGAAAATGTTTCTGAAGTTGATCGCGGAGGCTGCAATTACGACGCGCTGTACGCGCTGATTTGACTCGGTGACGATTCAGTTACGTGCTTTGTCTTGCGCGTTGTATTAGTGTGTCAGTTACGTGCTTCGTCTTTCGCGTTGTGCTAGCGTGTGCAGCGTAGTGCAGCTTCCATATGCACGACGGTTGCTCATGGTCATCGACGTTGGTAGTCGTGATGGAGGAGACGTGCCACCAGGCGTCAGCGTGGGTGCATCAACGCCTAAGGGCGCTTTAGCCACAAAACACCAATAGACATTATATATCAATGTGCAATAAACATTACACTACTTCTGTGAAGACACGTTTCACTTTCGTGTTCTATACCGATTCCTATATAAGAGGGATCAACCACATTTTTTTTGTTTCTTTTTCTCTCTTTTTTTCTTTTTTTGCAGAAAGACATTCTGGGTGCCATAGAAGAAACGCTTCAGGGAATAGAGGACATTGCGGAGATGCCGTACGTTGACCCTCGCGAGCCCCTCAGCCAGCGTGCCTCGATAGACCGTAGCATCTCCCTGGGCATGGTCGTCCCCACCAAGCCAGCTTCTCGCTCACCCCTCAAGGCTATCTCCATGGATGACGCCATGGTCGTAAGTTTCTTTGAACTCGATTGTAATTGGCTTTCTACAGAGTACTTGTGTCGTGATATCCGGCGCCAGTGTAACAAGTTGTGACCAAAGTGCGCGTTCAATTTTGTTAGCGCTAGCCACCCTAACGTGTTTGATGGATACTGGCTTGTATGTAATTCTGCATGGGCGTGCTAGCCTTTGGATTTTTGATCAACTTATTGTCCTGCATTATTCCTTCTGGAGCAAAAGCTGAGGGACAATAGTGCTGGTGCTATTGTTGCTGTGCCTCTCCAACTACTGGCTCCGGTTTATTGCGAAGAAGAAAGAAAAATATAACATACATTGAGGTCATCGCATCATTTCCAAACAAATAATCAACGTCAATGAGTAAAAAAACAGAGGGAAGACTAGCAACACCTTCGTTTAAAAAATATGCAAAACAGGTGGGCTGAAATGACGATTCGAGGCGATGTGATGGCTTCAAGCTACGCTTTCTTTTTAGCAGCGGAGCTGTTTAAGCCGACCATCAGTTCGTGAAACGTGTACAAAAAACCTCGCTGAACGATGACGTCACCGCGCGTTGCCTAGCAACCACATCGCGGAGCGGCGTGTGCTTCGCCTCCTCTCCGTGCCGTGCACATGTTTCCTTGACATGGGACGTTAAGCAGAGGGAAGGAGAGCATACACGCCGCGCGCGCTATGCTCAGGAGAGAGAGAAAATGAGAGCGAGAGAGAGAAAGAAATTGTAGCAGCACCAACGAGGCAACGTGCAGAGCTGCTGCCGACGCCGTCCGCGTTTCTCCGTTTCCCCGCGTTCGCGCCGAACGCTCGCGGTGTCCGTGACTGCAGCAGGCGCCTCTGGCGACGCATTGGCAGGTTTCCACCAGCCACGCTCCGGCAAGTGTGGAGGCGTAGCTTGGCTGTGACGGCACCGGCGAGGTAAAGCTCGGAGCCGCCGCGACGGCGGCAGAATTCTCGTTGACTCTGTGGCGCGTACATGTAGCCTTGACATGGGACGACCAAAGAAGATACGGACACCCGAAGAAGAAGCCGCTCATCTTGAAGCCCGTCGCGCCGCCAAGCGAGAATCTGCGTCGGCGGCGAGCCGATTCGGAATACAGTAGCAGCACTTATCATTTCCTAGCCAAACTTAGCCAAGCCTAGTAAAACGTGGAAGAAGCTAGGTCGATCACCAGCTTCGCTGTTTACTCCAGCCTTCCACCACTAGTGCAAGCTGCCTACTTTTTCTTTTTTTTTTTCTGTTCCAATAAACTTTTACTTGCAAGCTCAGCGCCGCGTTTGCCGTCTCGGTTTATGCTTGTCTTGCGAGGCGCACAACCATGAATCTATACAACGTCGCCCAATAAAAAAAAAAAGAATCTGGATTTTTTTTTTATAGGCTAGAACACCACCTGGTTATGACGCAGACCGTAATGGGTGACTCCCTATTAAATTGGACCACCAGCACTTTAAGAAAAGATTACATCCTTTTGGGCGTACCTTGTTCCCAAACAAAAATTATGAGCCATTCCGCTTTGTGAAGGTGGATGACCAGTGAAGCTGTTTTGCGCACGACACAGAGGTGACACAGAATGTGGGGGCCGCGTATAGTCCGGATATCCGAGCAGCAACGCGCCTACGAAGAGCGACGGCAGGAACGGGGACGATAATGCAATCGTCGCCGGCAGTGAACACTACACAGGACCTCCCCATTACGACGAGAGAAGTGAAATTGAAAATAGACAACGGCACCTTGTCTTACATACGCACGATGGTGCCGCCGCCCCGGTCGAGCGGCAGGAAACTAGGCACACAAGCGGTTGGAACGCCTACAAAGACAAGGCGGTGCGAACGTTGACATTGTCCAAGCGGGTCGGCCTTTTGGGCTAAGATCCGATCGTGGTATCTCTTGTTGACCTTGTTTCTGGGACCTCTTTGGGTCACAGGTGTGACAAGGGTAGTTCAATGGCGCGTTACAGGTCCCGGAGCCCACTATACCCGGAGTCCACAGGGGTAGGTGCCACTGCGTTTGGACCTTTCTGCACTATCACCGGGATCGAGCCACGATACCGGAGTTTTAGCTCTCGCGCATGAAACTTTCACGGGAGCCTAGCCATAAACAGCTTCGTTGTTAAAAGAGAGTTAGTCACAAATATAGAGAAGCGCTGCGGCACTTGCACAATGAATACAGAAATTGTGGACTAAGACAAGACACACAAACTGTGGAACAGATATATGGACGAATGAATTAGCAAATGAAAATCTGTGCTCATATTCAGAAAAGCCTCTTACGCTTGAATTGTTCGTCAGGGCATACCAATCCTGACGCTGGACATACTATTCAGGAAAATCTTCCCGAACCGGGACCACGATCGCGCAGGGCCTCCGCGTAGCGGAAGGCGTTAGTGAACAAAATTGAATTTCTTAAAGTAAAATCCGTCAGAAAAATCGCAAAGTACGACTTAACCACAACCTACAGGCATGATAGCGTCGAATTGTAATTTGAATGTACGAGAAAACATTCTGTTACGAGGAAACCGAACCACAAACCTATATTCATCATTTATAGCATACAAACAGCGCGCGCACCCGGGTACGTTACTTCCAAAAACACCATCCAGATGGCACTCGCCTCCTCGGCAGTGTAAAACGTCAGCGGCGCGCAGTGGCGAAGGTGCAGAAAAAATGTGGTTGATCCCTCTTATATAGGAATCGGTATAGAACACGAAAGTGAAACGTGTCTTCACAGAAGTAGTGTAATGTTTATTGCACGTTGATATATAATGTCTATTGGTGTTTTGTGGCTAAAGCGCCCTTAGGCGTTGATGCACCCACGCTGACGCCTGGTGGCACGTCTCCTCCATCACGACTACCAACGTCGATGACCATGAGCAACCGTCGTGCATATGGAAGCTGCACTACGCTGCACACGCTAGCACAACGCGAAAGACGAAGCACGTAACTGACACACTAATACAACGCGCAAGACAAAGCACGTAACTGAATCGTCACCGAGTCAAATCAGCGCGTACAGCGCGTCGTAATTGCAGCCTCCGCGATCAACTTCAGAAACATTTTCAGAGCTAATTGCGGAGGCCACGCTCCGCTGTGCTGAGTACGGTGAACGCCACCTAGGTGGCGTTGGTAGTGCTTCTTGATGCCAGCGTCCCTTCGAATGCTGGCATCAAGGCGTCGTAGTGCTGAGACCACCGAAGCGTTCACTGTCGGTGCGCGTTAGTGTCATAATGCAGTACTTCTCTTTTCTGCTCGTAGGCGGCGGCACCGCCCCGAGCAAGAGCGCGGGTACACGGAGGAGTGTTAGATATATAAGGCGCGTCTGTGTAGCTCTCTGCAAATGCGTTTGTGGCGCAATGGGTTAAACGCTCGGCGATCTATCGTCGCGGACCGAGAGGTCGTGGGTTCGATTTCCAAATTTTGCATGTTTGTGGAACTTTTTCTTCTGGTTTCTTTCTTTGTATTATGTTCTATGACGTATTTCCGTGACGGAAATACGTCAGTGAAGTCTTGGTGGACCCCGGCATAAAACACTTTCGTGTTAAAAATTCTAGGACGCTTCAGCTTCGTCTTTAACCCATTATTAGGTTGAAGGTTGGAATTTTATTTCCACAGAGCTCAAGCTTTCCGAAGATATCCACAAGTGCCTTTAGAGCTTTTACAGCGCATCTCTTAGGCGCCCTTTCCTGCGGCGAGCGTCGGCGGCGGCGTAACCGATCGAACGAGCACAGCGAAAAATGAAAGCGAACACGGGTAGCAGCGGCGATGATAGACGCGAGGAGGAAAGCGGAGATGAGGGTGCAGTGGAACCATGAGGAGGAAAGTGGAGGAGGGTATGGCGAAAGCGTGAGAAGAAAACCGTAGAGTGGCGACGAAGGCTACAAGATGGCGCCAGAGTAGCGCACGTCATCGCGTAGATTTGTCGGCGGCGGCTGCTGCTGTGCATCGCGCCCACGCGTCACCCACGCGCTGGCTCTCGCGATCTCCAGATTAGCGAGGCAGACGCGGTACACTTCGCTCTGTTTGCAACGTGCCGCATGAGACACATTGCCCGCGCCAGCCAGTATATCGCGAAGTGAAAACACGCATACAGCTGCGCTCAAATTTCGCGTTTGGTAGTATTGTAACAGCCGGTAAACTTTTTTTTTCATAAATCAATAAAATCCTAATCGATAACTGAATTTGCTTCACAGCTTCCATTGTAGTTATATTCGAACGATCGAAAAGGATTAACCGTCGCACCGTCTTTTTCTCGTTCTGGGCATCGCTGTCCCGGCAGGGTCAGCCGAGCGCCTGTTCTCCGAAGGCGTACCACCGTCACCACCAAGAGGACGCCGTGTCGCGACCTCTGGTGTGCGCTGCCCTCGGCGTAGTGGCCCTGGCTGTGGTCGCGCTGTCCATACTGGCGGTGCGCCGTGTGCAGAGCCCTATGCGCACAGCCCCCGACGTCTGCGACACTGAAGACTGCCTGCAGCACGCGACGGCGATCCTGGCAACCTTGGACGAGTCTGCAGACCCTTGCGTGGACTTCTACGCGCGCGTCTGCGGCCACGGTGGCCAGTGGACATCTGGGAGCAGGGGCACGTTGGCCCACGCCTACAGCCGGGAAGTCATGTACACTCTCGGCGATCCACAGGCGAGTCTGATTGGAATTCCTTACGCTCCTATGTTGTCATAGTCACTCATGAGCACACTCGTTTTATTGCGATAGCAATTATATGGACACTCAAAAGCAGATTTCTGCCGTCGGCGTCGCCGGCGCCGTCGCCGTCGCCGTGAGGTTCCGTATGACGTCATTTGGAGAAGAAATCGTCGCCGCGCGCCGAGCGCTGTATGTGCGAGTGAAAGGGCGCGAGGGGCGCGTCTTTCACGGGGAGTGAACGCACGGCGGAGAACAAACGCGCGTTCTGCGCCGTGCTCGCTTAAGGGCTGCAGAAGTAGGCGTCTCTGTTCTCCTTCACAATCACCATGTATGTAGAGCAAACGCGCCTTCTTCCGACGAGCGAGAGGCCGTGGGGGAGGGGGAGGGAAGGGAGGCGGCGTTTAGCTGCGGCACGCAGTGCCTATTTATATCAGAGGCTCCGGCAACAGTCACGAACGCCGCACGCATTTTGAGCGAACGCGGGCAAAACGCCGATGGCGTCGACAACAGTTCTGCGTGTTGCCGATGCTGCTGCATGTCCAAGTTTATACAGCTGATAAAGCTAATATTATTACTCCGTATAGCTCTCTACAAGTTTGCTATCGCAATTGATGCTTCGCCTTTCAGGTGAAACTGCGACAACTTTATACTTACGCTAATCTTACAGTCGTGGCTGATATGAGTGACTAAGGGTGTGAGTGGAGGTGTACTTGAGCGGGAGAGAATGCATGTTGAGTGTGAGCGAAATTGATTGACTGTCCATGAGAGTACATGACTATGTACAAGAGTGAGTGCGAGGGAGCGCGAGTGTACTTTGAGAATGAGTTAGTATAACTGAGTGTAACTTGAAGCGAGTATAAACACGAGCGAGTAGCGGTGAGTGTGTGCGGTAGTGTGTAAGAACGTGATAGTGTCGTTACAAGTGAGTGCACGTACGTGACTGTGAGTGAGTGTCCACTTATTCCGCCGACCAGTGCTAGCGGTTTACACTCTTAGAACTTGCCACTCTGATTTTTTTTATGTGTAACAGTTGGTCTCATATTCAACCTTATTTCTAGAGTTCCTATACTTACGTGGAATGCAGTCGCATTTACAGTGGAAAGTGTTTTTTCTTTTTAACACGAAGGTGTTTTATGCCGGGGTCCACCAAGACTTCACTGACGTATTTCCGTCACGGAAATACGTCAGCTTACAATGTACACGAACATAATACAAAGAAAGAAACCAGAAGAAAAAGTTCCACAAACATGCAAAATCTGGGAATCGAACCCACGACCTCTCGGTCCGCGACGATAGATCGCCGAGCGTTTAACCCATTGCGCCACAAACGCATTTGCAGAGAGCTACACAGACGCGCCTTATATATCTAACACTCCTCCGTGTACCCGCGCTCTTGCTCGGGGCGGTGCCGCCGCCTACGAGCAGAAAAGAGAAGTACTGCATTATGACACTAAAGCCCGGCCCACATTCAGCGTTTTCACCGGCGCTTCCTGCCGTTGCGTCTCTCGGCGTCGTTGCATCAACGGCGCCGGAGAGGTCACCCAGCCACATGAGACGCACGCAAACAGCACCAGTCCAGCGTCGCACAATGTGACCAGACAGATTTAACCAGAAGCAGTGTGCAATGTCATTCAAGTGAACTATGAGTAATGTTCCCGATTAAGGTTTTTAAGCCCTGTTTATAGTTCTGCGGCACACACACACACACACGCACACACATTCACGGCAGCGCGCTCGAAGGTACGAGCGGCTGCTTTCTCAGACGGCGCCACCTCGCCGACGAGACACTGGCGCCACATGGTGGCACGCACGCGAAATGGTTGCTGCGGAAGTCGCTTGCAAAAGTTGCCAGCAGCGCGGCCGCAGCCATGCGCTGATTGGTCGGCGCCAAGTCGGCGCTCATCGATCCGCTTCCGGCGGCGGCGCCGGCGCCGAGATTTCTGGTGTGCCTTGAGTACGACGTTTCGGCTTGGCGCCTCCCTCAGCGTCGACGCTGAGCGGCGCCGGGTCACGAAACGCCAGGAAACGCCGGGAAAACGCCGAATGTGGTCGGGCCTTACCGCGCACCGACAGTGAACGCTTCGGTGGTCTCAGCACTACGACGCCTCGATGCCAGCATTCGAAGGGACGCTGGCATCAAGAAGCACTACCAACGCCACCTAGGTGGCGTTCACCGTACTCAGCACAGCGGAGCGTGGCCTCCGCAATTAGCTCTGAAAATGTTTCTGAAGTTGATCGCGGAGGCTGCAATTACGACGCGCTGTACGCGCTGATTTGACTCGGTGACGATTCAGTTACGTGCTTTGTCTTGCGCGTTGTATTAGTGTGTCAGTTACGTGCTTCGTCTTTCGCGTTGTGCTAGCGTGTGCAGCGTAGTGCAGCTTCCATATGCACGACGGTTGCTCATGGTCATCGAGTAGGCACTCCTGGCCGGTGAGTCCATTCCTCCTGCGTCAACCACGGCCTTCACTGCTCTTAGGCAGTGCCTAGATAGGGGCAGAAGCTCGGAGGACGAGAACTTCGTGGCGTTTATGCGCAACCGGTGGATACCGTGGCCGCTTTCCGCGGTTGCTCCCGGTCAGAACGCCGTGTCATCTGACGTGCTCGACGTTCTGCTGGACCTCGCCGTCAAGTGGAGGGTGGCTCTGTGGTTCGACGTCACCGTGTCGACAGCTTGGGCGCACGACGGCGCCCCCGTCGTCATAATCAGCGAGCACGGCGACGTTCCCGGGCTTCGCATGGAACAATTAGAAGAGCTCAACGACACCGCTTACGACGACGTCACTAGGAAATTGTCCGGATTTCTCAGCAGTGGCCGAGTGAAGCTGGACGACGTGGCGCTCAAAGAACTGCGCCGCGACGAAGCAGCCTTCAGGAAGGTCCTACTCAGCGGAGACGATGGAGACGAACGATTCGACGACCTCGTCCCGCTGAGCGACGTCACCGTCGTCTTCGGTAACGGCGCGTCTTCGGCTGAGTGGACGAGACTCCTCAACAAACACTTGAACGGCGCCGTCAACGTTTCCGCCGACACCAGGCTCCTTATAACAAACGAGCCGCGATTTGCGAGGATCGGCGGCCTGGTAGACTCGATGCCGGCATCGAGAATCCTTAACGTTGTTGGGTGGATGTTCGCTTACTCATACGCCTGGATCGTCAACGCCGATTTCGACTTCCTTTCACCGAGTACTGAAGGCCTCGCGGAGTACATACAGTGCTTCGTTGCGGTGCAGGAATCGTTCGGGATCGTACAAGCGATTCCACTCTACCGGAGAGCGTTCGACCCGTACGAAAGGCAAAAGGTGAACGCCACACTCAAGTGGACGTCTCTCGCGCTGCTCAGATCCGTGCGGGCTTCGCCGAGAATCGCAAAATCGACGAAGACGGAAGCACAGAGCAAGGTCTATTCACTGGCTTCGTCGCGCCAACTGTGGCCTCCCGAGCCACATCACTTGCAAGGAGGATCGCTCGACTTGATCTACGCGAACTTTACTGGGGATGCCAAGAATTTCTTCGGAACGTGGCTCGAGTCCAGGAAGGCCTTGAGGACGACGATTGCCACGCCGTATTATGACAACCTAATGACGTCCAGGTGAAGATTTCTGATTATTGCTTGAATTAAGAGGTTTAACTAAATGTATCCTTTAAAGTTTTGATTCGAAGAACAGGTACCGACAAGGTGTACCTTCAATTTCATTGTGAAAGAGTTGGTGTTTTACTTTCCATACTGGTGTTTCGCACAGAGATGCACCATTGAAACATCTTCACACCGTAATTATGAATATATTCCCCAATAAATGCGAAGTGCGTTTATGGGTGAATACTGCCTTCAAAAGTGGCACCACGAAGACAACTAATTCACTGCCGCGGAGTCATACACAAAAGCAAAATTTAGGTATTATCATTTTCCGCACCCACATTCTTGTGTTGAGTGCGTCTTCACGGCGATAATTAGTTTACACTTTCGTGAAGCCGCATACGAATGCAAAATTTGCGTATTTGCATATTTCTATCCTCACCCCTTGTACTCAAATTTAAGCTCTTGGTGCCTCTTATGCGCTTTCATAAATAATCACGCGTGATCTCTGACAGGTATCGCTGGCCCTCGGGAAGCGTGCTCTATCTTTACGCATTGAACGAGCTTCGCCTTAGCCTGGCCGCCCTGTTCCCACCGTCATACCGGCGAAGCGGATCGGCCGCCATGACGTACGCAGGTCTCGGGTTCAACTTGGCAACGCAAGCACTGCGTTCGGTGGACCTGCGTGGACGTGAATTGGACAGCGCAGGCCGCAACACTTCGTGGTGGCAACCGGGCAAGCCGGGAGAAAGCCCCTGCAGGTCAGTAGCTATTAAAGAAAAAAAAATTCGCCGACGATTACGATACTTCCTAATACGAAATTTGAGCGCATCTGAATACGTGTTTTCATTTCGCGATATTACTGGCTGGCGCGGACAGTCTGTCTCGTGGGGCGCGTCGCAAACGGAGCGAAGCGTGGCGCGACCGCCTCGCTAATCTGGAGATCGCGAGAGCCGGCGCGTGGGTGACGCGTGGGCGCCATGCACAGCAGCCGCCTCCGACAAATCTACCAGACGACGCGCGCTACTGCAGCGCCATCTCGTGCCCATCGTCGCCGCACTATGCTTTTCTTTTCACGCTTTCGCCATACCCACCTCCGCTTTCCGCCTCATGGTTCCGCTGCACCCTCCTCTCCGCTTTCCTCCTCGCGTCTTTCATCCCCCGCTGCGAGACGCGTTCGCTTTCATCTTTCGCTGTGCTCGTTCGCTTGGTTACGCCGCCGACGCTCGTCGCAGGAACGGGCACCTAAGAGCTGCGCTCTAAATCTGCAATGAAATTTTGGGCCGCGTCAAAAGCGCAGTTTCAGATAGTGCCGATGTAGAAGAGCCTCCGCGCGAAATCTTCGTTTGAAATACGAGTGGATGCTTAACTAGAAGGGCGAAAAGGTGGATGTTCTTGATGCCAAAACTGAGAACAACGCACGGCGGCCGCATTTCGATGGGGGCGAAATGCGAAAACACCCGTGTACTTAGATTTAGGTGCACGTTAAAGAACCCCAGGTGGTCCAAATTTCCGGAGTCCCCCACTACGGCGTGCCTCATAATCAGAACTGGTTTTGGCACGTAAAACCCCATAAATTAATTAATTAATTGAGAACAACGCTTCGATTACCACTCGCCGGATGGGACACATGACCCAGAACGCGAGACTCCTCTGCATGACATTCGAGATTTCTGTCGCCAGCTGTCGACGCTGCCCGCGATGAGCTTGATGACGGGGCAGTTGACAACAATGTCATGGCGAGCGAGCACAGTCGACAAGCATACGATAAGAACACGCAGAGCGTAATCGCGGTTGTTAATTCTTTCGTTCGTTTCGCCATTTCCCGAATTCTCTGTCTGCCCCCTAATAGCGCTACAAAACCTGCTCTATGGGGCGCCATCTCGTGTTGCCGTTTACATTCGGCTGGTCACAATCGAGCGCTCGGCACACACTCGACTGGTTCAATGAGAGCGCTGAGAGGCGCACTCACCGTCGAGCTGGGATGGCAACCAAACTCTACCAGAATTCCGCGCATGTGGCTCCACTTATCGGCCGTGGAGCAGCTGAACGTTCGGCCAGGGCATCCATTCTCTGGTTCCAATCTGAAGAGGGCTCCGCATCGCTAAATACCGAGTCGTAGCACGGCAGGAACTAGTCGAGTGTAGCACTTGTGTTACTCTTGGTGAACATTTTACCTTTTTTTAAATTATGGTGATGTCATCGCATAGAAGGTTCATTTACTTAATTCTGTGGTTATGCATGCAAAACTCACAATCTCCATATGAGGCACGCCGTAGTGGAAGTCTCCAGATTAATTTTGGCCATCTGAGATTTTTTTTTTTACTTTGCGCCTAAATCTAAATACTCGAAATTTCACCCCAGTTTCAAACTCTATTTTGATCGGCTTGTTGCGAATTAAAAGCGAACAAAATTGAGAGAAAATGCCGCTCCTCCTGAACTGCAATAACGGCCGGGCTCAAGTCTATGAATATAAAAAAAAAAAACATGGGCTTTAAGTCAATATGCCGAAATCGCCAGGTTTTGTGGGAAAGTGCCAACTGTAATGAAATTGAGTCATTTAAGTATCCTTACGTGATTAGAATGCGAAAGCCACCTTAATTCGCCTTAATCTAACTTATAGTCCACTTTAGTCTACCTTAATGCACTTTTATCCACGTTAATCTACCTTAATGCACCTTAATCCCGTTTGATCCTCCTTAATCTACCATAATCCGCTTTAATCTACCTTCATCCACTTTAATCCAACTTCATCCACTTTAATCCCCGCCCCCCTCCACACCTTCACTTTAATTCACTTTACTCCGCCTTAAGTCGACCGTACTCTAATGTGATCCAACTTTAATCTTGGCATACAAACAAACAAGACGCTCATAATTTTTTCCTGTCACTCGATCGTTGAGGACAACGCCGGCTTTTCTGCCTCATGGGACATCATTAAAAAATCACCAGCCCTTCCTCTGGGGCGAAAATGGGGGTATGCGAAGCTTGTCGTGTGTGCATCTGACCTTCGTGGTGATTTTCTCTCTCTCTCTTTCTCTCTCTCTGTATTTCTCTCTCTCTTTCTCTCTATCTGTCTTTCTTTCTTCTCTCTCTCTCTCTCTATTTCTTTCTTTTTTTCTATAGTTCCTTCTTCCTTTCTCTCTCTTTCTCTATTTCTTTGTTTCTCTGACTTCTGTGGTGATTTTCTTTCGTTCTCTCTCTTTCTCTCTCTTTCCTTCTTTCTCTTTCTTTTTCTTTCTCTGACCTTCGTGGTGATTTTCTATCTTTCTTTGTCTCTCTCTCTTTCACTCGGTCTTTCTTTTTCTCTGTTATTCTCTTTATCTCTCTATCTTTCTTCCTCTCTTTCTCTTTTTCGTCCCTGGTATGTGCCAATGAGCTTGGACCCTTTCTGCACTATCGCCAGGATCGGCCTACTTTGGCGGAAATTTTTTGCTGGGCACACGAAAGAACCGTTGGTTGGTAAAGGTATATATAGCTTCTCTATCAAAAATGTTAGCAACGACATGCTTGGCATCCTAAGTCTTGGACAGCGAACCCAAAGCCCCTACAGATCCCACGCCGCGGCCGTGGGATCGAACCTGCCACCTCGGCTGCGAAATGTCATGGCCACTCAGCTATATACACTGCGGCGCGTGTGCTACTCGCAGGTTGGACGCCGCCAAGTCTGTCGCCGAGCGCCGCTCGATCGCTGACCTCTTCGCCCTCGACGTGGCGTTGGCCGCCATGAAGCTTAGCTCGCAGGAGAACCGGGACAAGCGGACCCTGCGACTCAAGTCGCTCGAGTTCCTCACGGCCACGCAGACTTTCTACGTCAGCTATTGCAGCCACTACTGCGGGGAGCCCGACGGACGACGGCGGTGCAACCTGGCCATGAATGGCTCCGAGTTCGGCAGATCGTTCCACTGTCGCCCTGAGCAGCCAACACCACAGACCTGTGTTTTTGTCTAGAACAGAAATCGGTGTTATCCGTTTCGCCGTTCGGGCTGTTGTCGTGTCATTTGCCGCTTATTTGTCGTAGGTTGTCTAGACTTATAACGCATCGCTGAATGACGAAATAGTTTAATGCAACATTTATTGTTTCATGTTACTGAACTAAATTTAAATGTACAGTAATGCATTTTAGCAAATGAGACCAACACCATATTGCTGGTACTCGTGACTATTTATTGAAGTGAGATTAGTTAGCCAATTACGTTTATTTACGCAAAATTTCGAGTATTCATTTTAGGCCGTAGGCCTTATTGAAATGTTCTAAGTCATGTTTAGCAACACTTGTAAAGGTTGTTTTCATGAAATTATGTTTAACGTCGTCCTTTTGTTCGGGCTCTGAATAAGAATATGGAGAAAAACATAACGTGACCGTGCTCTAGGGCGTTTGGATTGCAACGCTCTCAATTGTGTTTCGAAAGAACGAAGCCCGTATTCAAATTTCAAACGAAAAAAACAGCGATCTGCCGCAACGTCCTGCGTACAGAGCTGAGCCACTCAAACGCGACAATCGGATCGCATGGCGGCCGACGCTTTTTGCGCCATCAGTGAGCGCTGCCTGATCACTGGGGCCGAAATTCAGTCAGAGTGAGTCCCGAAGGCTCTTGGTATACCACAATGCATCAGCACAGTGCCCCCAATATCGCGAGAGAGATATTCCAAATGAACTTCTTGGGCAAGTTGCGGCTTAGAGTTTCTAACTATGCTTGAATGTGGCTAGCCGCGCCGCCCAATTTCTTCGACAATACGACTACCGAGACCATCAGGAGACGCGTATCGTCATCTTGGACTCCGGCCCATACGGTTCTACGTGGTAATGAGGCTGCCGATGCCTCAGCCCGCGCGCTTAATCACCAGGGCATCGCTTCAACACCAGTCGCCTCAGTTTCCAGAACCCAACACGGCCATCAACTTCCGTGAAATCACGCGACTTTACAAAACTAACCACGGCCAATTCCCCCTCGTTTAACGCCTATTTTTACATCACGAGAAAGATAGCGAAACTTTATTGCTCCGGGCGGGCCTTTGAAGTATTCCATTTGAACCAGCCAGACAGTCTGGCCGGTTCAACTATAGTGCACTGGAAGAAAAGAAGCCTACGTAATCCATCGCTGGGTGACGATTCGCTTACACAGATGGCCACGATTGCGGCTTAAGCTCTCAAACACAGTGCTGCAGGTCGCAAGGAAAGTTGCTGTTGCAGCAATTGCGAATGATGATTCCTCGGGCTGCATAATATGTTTCTCGTGTGCCCGTCTGGGTATACCTATCTGAAGATCTGGACCAATGACGCAATAAATATTAATTTATTTTCGTGAAGAGCGCCGTTCAAGCAATCTAAACAAAATTTTTAGACGTATATACAAAACAAGAATCACGATGTACCACAAAAAAAAAGGGGGGGGGGGGGCGGAAGAAGGCTGAGCAGTAGGGTTTCTTATCGGTAGTGGCTGCTGACAAAACTACAAATAGTTCCTTCGATGCCAAAACTGTCCGTAGTGCGTGAACATTATCTTCAATCCCTTGAGTAGTGAAGCCGGGCTTCGCGCAACTTGAACTTGGGAACCGTCAAACGACTGCTAGCACTGCTAGCGCAATGAGTGGCAGCATAGCCATGCTACTCCGACTCCGAATTGAAGTTAAAGTAGCCCTGCGACTGCTCCAGGATTTCATCGAGCTTGCTCACGATCGCTGAAAACGTTGGCCTGCAGATGGGGATGGCGTTCCAGCATGAAGTCATCAGGTCGTACCTGGAATGAAGCCGCGAAAGCGATAGCGAAACATGAACGATCACACGCGGAAAATAAGCACACAATCATAAGATAACACAGCATGCCAAGTTGGAATATTCGTAAGGTTGTCGACAGCAGTTGCAGCTAATAGCCCTCTCGACTAGGCATGCAATATGTCCAGAAATTTTGAGCGGGAACAAAAAAAAATCACTTTATTTTTCCTGAACAAGTTTTTTTTTCCTGTTTGTTTTTCACAAAATTTTGAGAATTTCGAGCTCATATTTATTATACCAGCAATGACAAATAATCATTCTTAAATACACGTGATTCTCTTCTACATGTGAGCTCTCTTCTACGAAAGATTGCCAATCTGATAACTGAGGGAAAGGTCACTAAGTGTCCGAGCCACTCTCGCTGGACACATTCGCATTAGGATCGATAGCGGCTGCTTCCACATTGAAATTTGTACGTAGACGCGTTTTCGAACACGTTTACTTATGAGCCTATTACGAAGCTTGTTATGAACATTTCCATACAATGGCTCAGAGGGCGTCCTGTGTTCCGCTACGTTTGAAAGCTACGCTACGTTTTGCAACGAAACTAAAGCGTACAAGGAACACACTTGAAAACTGTGCTGTGTTTGTTGTCATCGTCGCTTTTAGAATTGTATGCTGCACAGCAGATAACTGTATGCGAAAATTTTATTTTTCATGTTTATGTTTTTTTTTTCAATTATACATTTTTTCTGTGCTGAAAAATATTCTAAAGAAACTTTTGCCTCTTTTTCCTACCTTTGCGGGTTTATTATTTTTTTTCTGGCTCTTACATCTCTGTTCTCCACTGCGTGCTTCAATACAGTTCAATGTTGACGGTTTGTCGCGTTCTGTGCGTCGGCTGCAATGAAAATGCGCTCGCGCGAAGAAATTCGTCTCAGATTGTAAAGCAATTTTTTAAGTGAAGTCATGAACGGTGGTCGAAAAAGTAATGATTTAGACGCGTTGTCTAGTGATTCGTTTAAGCAGTCAGAATTTGCGCCTTCCACGAACATTGCATCTGTACATTGCAATTCTAATGTATGCACCATTAAAGACGAGTATCATGGGACTTTGGACATTTGTTTCGTCTAGCCAAAAGTTCAGCTAAACACGCGGCAAACTGAACAAAAGTTTTCGAACTGTCAACTCTATCGGCGGAATTGGCTTGAGGTTATACTTGCACACAATAGGCAACCTTACCCGTGGGGACGAAATGCAGGAATGATAGGGCGAAATCCAAAAACGCTTGTGTGCTTAGATTCGGGTCAGGTAACAAACCCAGGTTGTCAGAATTATTCCCCTGTACCCCAATACGGTGTGCCTAATAACTAGATCGTGATTTTGGCGCGTAAGACCTTCCTAATTTAATTTAATGGTCTTGATGACCCTCATCGTCGTCAACTTTCATCGAACGAACGAGCTGTGAACAAGAGACACCCCAAAACCAAAAACACACGTTCTTACGTTTCCTGTGGACAATTGGCCGGCTTCTCTAAGCGATGGCCTGTTGTCAGAAAGTCCAACAGCTGGTGGTTGGCGACGCCAGGGTAAGGCACGGCACCCAGACTAGCCACTTCCCACATGAGCACGCCGAAGGACCACCTAGACAACAGGAGGAAGAGGTCACCGAACTGCCGTCGCCGAAAATGATGCAAGCAGGCCTGATTATTATTATTTATTTATTTATTTTACTTTCAGAGTGCCGCTCTTAATGGCCCCTTCCCGCAGCAACCGGTGGCGGCGGCGTAATCGAGCGAACTACCACAACAACGAAAGATGAAAGAATGACGCGAGCCGCGAACGGCGGAGACCAACGAGAGCGGCTCCTTCGGTGACGTGCGCGCGGGAAACTGGTTTCGTGCGAACCCGCCCGACAGCTCGATGCGTACTCGTATCTGATCTCAGCTGGACCGCTAGTTTCGTACTATCGTCTGCTCGCGTCAGCCTCTCGCTCGCGCTAGTTTGGTTAGCTTGGTGTGGTCTCGTTCGCGCTTGTTTCGACTGTGCTGGTTTGCGATTGTTTTGTAATCTGATTGTATGCGCGACGCGAACTGTGTAGTACGTTGCGGAAGCCAAGCGGCGCCAGTAATTACACTGGAACCTTCGATGAGTCATGTATAAAAGCCGACGCGCTTGACCCACAGATCAGATATACGACGATTGCCGACTCTGCAACATGTTTCTCTCAAATGGTTTGCCTGAATATATCGCGAAATGAAAGCACGTATAGAGCTGCACTCAAATTTCGCATAGGGAGTATCGTAATAGTCGGCGATTTTTTTTTTTTTTTTTTTTTGCACATCGTTTCTGCGTAAATTTTCAAGGTTTATAGATCTTCGCGAAATGTAACATTGTCATCTACTCTACAGTACCTCGAACGTATACTGTCAGCTGCATGATGATCACAAAGGAAACGACAGTATGTAGCATGAAGCTACTGTCGTTTCCTTTGTAATTTTGGGCTACCGTAGCATGGATGACAAGTTTCCCTTTCCCGCCTTTTCCTTTTTTACAAAAGCTCACTTCTACACAGGTTTAAAGAATCAAGCCGAACGCAAACTTCTTGCTATTTATTCAGCAAAACGTGCCAAGATAAAGAAATGTAAATAACGAATCAATGACGCGTGCACTGACACGTGCTATTTGAGAAATGAATACGAAATTAGCCAATCATTTCTGTTCTGGCTTGTGCTTTGGGTTCGCATACTGCCATGTATGATCGGTGAAATCCACAATTGATAATGAAATTCGAATCAGTGTTGTTAAAGTCGAAATCGGTGGTTAGATAAATACAGATGAAACCAGTACTTACAGAATTAGTTATCAATTAGTGTATCAGATAGTCAGTCAGCGAATTGGTTGATTAGTTAGAATTTGCGCCCAAATAATGACTTTGCGACCGGCTTTCTTTTAATTTTTTTTTATTTTTTTATTGTGGTGCGCTCTCATCTGGAAGACTGAGCTGCCCGCTTAATTGGTTTTGACGAACATAAAAGAAAGACCATAAGCAACCACATGAACTAACAGGCGTCAAGAACCCTGTGGGTGAAAAAAAAGGGGGGATGTGAACGGGTGTCAGTATATACTACCTAAAGTGCACTAATGAAATAATATTGAATTTTTTAGACGTCTTAGAAAACATTTGCACGGTGTAAAAACCAACTTAGCATGCTCAGATTACCGCCGCCGTGACACTAGTACGACGAGAGGCATCCGATTCTGGACGGGGAGTGACCTTTCTTTGACACCCATAACACTGTTGGCGAATAGTTTTAGCTGGTGATGCACTGACCCTAAAACCTCCAAACATCTCAGCTTGTGACGAACAGCCTGATATTGAGTGTGAAAGTGCGGCAACAGGCACTCCTCACGCACACGTCGCTCAAGGTGGTGTAGGTCATGTGGGAGAGCGACTCGAGCGCCATCCAGCGGGCCGGCAGGCGACCGGCGCCTTGCTTGCGGTACAGGCCTTCCTCGTACATGTCCCTAGAGAGGCCCAGGTCGGCGATCTTGGCATGCTGTTCGGTTACGAGCAGCACATTGCGGGCGGCCAGGTCGCGGTGCACCACACGTTTCGAGGCCAGGAAGTCCTGCAGTCCATCCAGAGCAGAACGGAGGCGAGCTTCATTTACCAATAGCCCAAAAGAGTAGGGTAGAGTACATACATACATACATACATACATACATACATACATACATACATACATACATACATACATACATACATACATACATACATACATACATACATACATACATACATACATACATACATACATACATACATACATACATACATACATACATACATACATACATACATACATACATACATACATACATACATACATACATACATATGTAATCATCATCATCAGCCTATATGTCCACTGCAGGACGAAGGCGTCTCCCTGTGATCTCTAATTAACCTTGTCTTGCGCTAGCTGATTCCAACTTGCGCCAGCAAATTTCCTAACTTCACCCACCTAGTTTTCTGCCGTCCTCGACTGCGCTTCCCTTCTCTTGGTATGCATTCTGTAACTCTAATGGTCCACCGGTTATCTATCCTACGCATTACATGACCTGCCCAGCTCCATTCTTTCCGCTTAATGTCCACTAGAATATTGGCTATCCCCGTTTGTTCTTTGATCCACACCGCTCTTTTCCTGTCTCTTAACGTTAGGCCTAACATTTTTCGTTCCATCGCTCTTTGTGTGGCCCTTAACTTGTTCTCGAGCTTCTTTGTTAACCTCCAAGTTTCTGCCCCATTTATTAGCACCGGTAGAATGCAATGATTGTACACTTTTCAACGACAGTTCCCAGTCAGGATTTGGCAATTCCTGCCGTATGCACTCCAACCCAATTTTATTCTTCTGTAAATTTCCTTATCATGATCAGGGTCCCCTGTCAGTAATTGACCTAGATAAACGTACTCCTTTACAGATTCTAGAGGCTGACTGGCGATTCTGAATTCTTGTTCCCTTACCAGGCTGTTGTCTTCTGCATATTAATCTTCTACTCCACTTTTACACTTTCTCGATTAAGGTCCTCAATTACTTGTTGTAATTCGTCCCCATTGTTGCTGAATAGGACAATGTCATCTGCAAACCGCAGGTTGCTGAGATATTCACCGTTGATCCTCACTCCTAAGCCTTCTCAGTCTCAGATAGATATGTAAATGAATAGATTTGAGAGATGGCGTGGAAGAGCATGACTCTAGTCTTCTACTCCTCACCGAAGTTAGGCGAAGGGGAAGTGAAGGGAATGTTGGCACCTACCCTGAAGGTAAACCGCGAAGCTATGGAGTCAGAACGGAACAGTATCTTCAGAAATAAATCTTCGCAGTTGAGGATAGATTCCTCGTGATTTGGGGATCAAACTCTGCACCACAGCGTTTTCGGAGAAATCCCTCTATAACCTGAGCTATCAGCTCTACAAGCTTAATCTTTTTAGGGCCACTCTTTTAGCACGTCTTTCCCAATGCGACTGATACACAACTTTGGCTCGCTCTCAAATCTCTCACCATTCCTTGGGCGACTTGCCGTGCTAGCGACAGAAGATGCAGCAGTGACGGCACTTCTCCGAGATCTGAAAAAAAAAAAAAAGAAATGTACAACCTGTGGGAACTCTGAACACTGATAACTGAAATGCCCATCAAATTGACGCCAATACTTTGCCTAAGTTTATCATTCTTGTGGACCATGCTCTAGATCACTGTGTGGCTAATTCGGATTCACGGGACATTTGATTTACTGTTACCACTCTACCGCTGCCATTTATAAAGCCCGCCATGTTCTACTTGCCTGTACACATATTTCCGCTTCGACAAATTGTGTTTGTTAAACCTAGCATGCAGAGCATGCGGCAATGACTTGATAGTTAGCAAGAGGCAAGGTTAATTGCAGCGCACTTCCAACGTTCTCAAATGAATGTTATCTTGCAATATTTTTTTTTCATTTTCGCTCTTGTCTACATTGCTTTAATTTTACGCAGAAGAAAATGAAATGTCAATTCATGCTGCTATGCTAGTGCAACAGTTTGAGCAAGTTAGTGCACCTTGACTTCATATACACAGCGCACAATCAACAAGGCTGATTGTTTATTGACGTAAACCTTGCTTCATACGTGGATTCACCGCGAATGTTCACCGTATTCACAATTCACGTTCCTAAAAAGTAAAGTTCTTTATCTGCTAGCTTGATTTATGGTTTTGACACACTGAAATCACAAAACCTAGCTATCATTCCCACTTTTTAAAAAATGTCGCTAATTAACTGGTTACGGTTCTTGAAGACAAGTATATGCTTCTCTAAAAAAATCGTCAACAGCCACATTTTGTAATGATGGTGAGTGAGTGAGTGAAACAACTTTATTCGACGCGTCAAGAAAGTGCCAATTTTCTTCTTTTAAATACTGCTTCGATGCTGTAAATACTGCTTCGAGTCGTTCGTTTTAGTATCTACCTGTCTCGACCACGTAGGCCTGACCAAACGGGCCTGACCACATTACAACCATCCACACACCCAAACGTCAAAACCAAGTCAACAGGCTTGCACGACACAGCTCAACGAGACTAACCGTATTGCAAAGCTGAATGGCTTAAAACGCATGGTATTGAACCACCTTTCGGTCAAGGGTTTCCTGGAATAAACATTCAACTTGGAGCTTGTCTAGCATCTGGTATCCACTAATCTGGTCGTGTTTGACGACAGCCTTTGAACAAAGCATACTCAGTATGTTGTGTACTCGGGATGCGCCCGGTTGGTGAACAAACTAAATATCCTGTAGTATGTAACTGATGGAAGAAACAGCGACTACCCAAATTATGTAAGGCAGCAGAGTAAGGGTGGTGAACCTAAAGTTTTTCGTAAGATTTCTATCCCCTGGCTACGCTAGTACTTCTGTAACACATCCAATAAGCAGAACTAAATTAAACACTGCTGACAGCCTCCTACACAATCCAATAGACCCTGCTTTCGACAACTTCCCGTGACGGATTTCTGGAACGTACCTTCTGGAATTCCAGAATCGGTGCTTGTTGTAGATACACTGAGCAAACCTAGATCACCACTATCCGATCCGTAATCATGAGCCTGCATGAGCAATGAGGAATATTGAACACTAGACAGTCGTTGAGGCACAAACAGAGTTCATGACTGCAATTCCTTTATGCTAAGCATCACAGTTTCAGGCCAGGAAATGAGAATTCGAAGTTGAAGATTTGATAAGCTTGGGAGTTCACTTGTAAATTGACGTAACATAGGATGTTTCGCTTTTATGTTGTCCGCAAAACTTCGAGATGATGTGCACATACATAATGTTGTGAAATCTTCTAGAAAAGTTGCTTTGGCAATGACTTTAAAAGTTGCACAGTACAAACCGACACTTCTGGTGCGCATTTGTTGGATTAGCTTTTCGTCAATGCAATGATCACAAGAGCTTAGTGGGGGAATGTGCCTGAGGGAATTAGGGAGGCAATAAGTGAGTCACTTAATGGATGAACGAACCGCGACACTTCGGGGCACTAGGCATCAAAACTTTCCTATTAGTCGGAATTAAAAAAAAAGGTTTGCACTCACGAATTGTCCGCCACCAGATGCACCTACCTCTTTTCCGAGTCGTGCCCTGGTCCTAAGTAGATACGTCCTGAGGTCGCCCAGTGGGCAGTACTCGACGACCAGCGCCAGCCTGGGACCCATCGTGCAGTAGGCTCGCATGCTGACAACGTTCGCGTGCTTGCCCACTAGCTTGAGGAGTTCGATCTCTCGCTGAAGGTTCCTCCTCTCTTCGGACGTCGGCAGGTCTGTGCGATGATTATGACAGACTCAGATTTTAATGACACGGAAGCCGTCACAGCTATAATGCGCCATGACTTGTCTGCGAAGTGACAGGGACTGAACAGCTCGCATAGCATACTTGAATTCCTTTTGTAAGTGTCATGCACTGCCCCAACTGGGACTCGATCACCACTGGGGATAGAATGAGTAGGCGATATGAAGGACCACGTGTTATTTTTATTATAAGCTAGATAGAGGTTTAAGGAACATGGAGGGTTGAAGTGGTCCAGAGTGATCAAAAAGGAACGTTTCTGGCAGCATCTTTTAGAGAAGGCGGCTTGTTTTCGTAGGGGCAACATCTGCTTTCATTGGCAGCCCGTAGTGTAGCGTAGGATGAGGCGCATCGAAATGATCAAAAAAAAGAAAAGACGGGTCCTACCCTTGAGCATCTTGACGGCGACCGTCTCGCGGACCTTGCCGACCCAGACGTGAGCCCTATGCACGACGCTGAAGGCGCCGCGACCGATCTCTTCGTGCAGTTCGAGCGTCTCGAAGGGGATCTCGTACGTGTCCCAGGACCTGTGCAGCAGGCGAAAGGCACTCCTGCGCAGCTGCAGGAACTCGCGTGGCGAGGATAGCTCCGAATCGGCACTCTTCTTAGCGGCTGCTGGCGATGCACCCAGCTCCTGCAAGTCCGCGATCCAGATTATGGTTGCGGAGGATAGAATTGATCCATTCATTGATTTATTGACTGACTGATATACTGACAGACTGACTGATCATTTATTTATTTATTCATTCATTCATTCATTCATTCATTCATTCATTCATTCATTCATTCATTCATTCATTCATTCATTCATTCATTCATTTCTGTTGAACGGAGAGCCGAAATGTAGCCAAGGTACTCCCTACCTCAATTTCCCCACATCAACCGATGTGCAAAAAGAACACAATATAGAACAGAAAGAAACATTTACGCAATACGTTCGCGAGAAGTTTCACGAGACCCAGGTGTGGCAGTGAGCGTACGCACCCAATGGGAGATCGCCTTTAGTCGACGTCGCCGCTGCTGGACGACGTAGCCGGAGGCGGTCGCCGTGGCTATAGCCACGAACACCACGCAGGTCCCGATGCTCCAGAGCAAGACGGTGTTGTACCCTGTCTGCCCTTAATGTCCGAATATAAAAGGGGTCTTGTGTGAGAAAGGCAGTACGCGCATTAATTACTGTCATGCTGACATGTACATCCGAACCCCAATGCCAGCTGTACTATCGGATATACAGGGTGTCCTAACTATCATGCACCAAGATTTTTAAAATATGCAAATGCCACGGTAACTGGGCAGGACCAAGATAATGTTGTTTGCCGTTGCTTGGTGATACTCAGATTACTTCTTGCATTCCGCCTAATTACATAATTAGTCTTAATAATTTAATCAACTTCTGAAGTATTGTAATTAGATGAAAAATGTAAATGAGCAAATTGTAGAGAAACATGAAAAACTCCAGATACAGATTTGTGTTGCTCAATACGGGCTTCATAAAAGTGTCTTTTTTTTTGAGCGTGAAAGACCGCTAGTACACGCAAAATTGTCGCGCGATTGGCCGCTCAAAGAACTTTGCGTGTATTCGCTTTGCGTGTATTATTTTATCCTCAGGGCATGCAATGTACTAGAAACGGCATGGGCTGTAATAAGATACAAAAGAAAAAGAACGAAATGGCACAAAAACACAGAACGAGCAAACAGCAATGTCATTAACTAAACTATTCACCACTGTAATAGTCCATTACACGTGAAAACAATTCAAAACCAAGAAAATGTCAAATAAACAGATTTCGGCACAAAGAGTGGTAGTTACTTATATTGTGCTGGCAACGATCTGCGGAAACGATCAGTGACTGTAGTACTGGCTATGATGAGACAGAGAGGTAGCTTCAGTCATGGCGTCCTTTAAGAACGACGGGACTTTGAATAAGTGACTGTGTTATGAAGCGGTTTGCTAACTCTGAGCATGTGGACTAGATGCGGTGATTTGGCAGGAGTGGGTCTGATCGAACATACAACCAAGTTGCTAGATGAGCATAATGGTTCACTCACGGCTGTACTTGGTGACAGCTGGCTGCCCCAGACCTGCAGGGCTCTCCGCCTGCACCAGCACACGGTAGAGGGCGCCATCCAGGATCTCCGACACGCCTAGCTGCTGTATATCCTGGTCATGGCGAATGACAGAAGTGAGTCGATGAAAGAAAGATCATTCACTCAATCAAGTCTTTATTTCACATTCTAGGTACACTTATAAGGAGCACAGAAAAAATGCCAGAGAAAAACGGCTTGACTGGGCCTGTACGCCGGTAGCGTATATTGAAAATCTAGAAGGCACGGCACCTAGCAACCATGGTAGAACGCGATTGGCTGAAACGCCGCTGGCGACGCTCTAGTGTCACACCGTAGCAACGCGCCGCCATTTTTATGCTTGGTGCGCACGACCCACGCACCGCGACGGATTTCGTTTCCAGGCGTTAGGTTAGCTTAGGT
This sequence comes from Dermacentor silvarum, assembly GCF_013339745.2. Lineage (NCBI taxonomy): Eukaryota > Metazoa > Arthropoda > Arachnida > Ixodida > Ixodidae > Dermacentor > Dermacentor silvarum. The sequence goes on from NC_051158.1 coordinate 15,644,784, forward strand.
CAGGTTAAGCGTTAGGCGGTGTGGCCTACTCTCACAGCGGTTGCTAAGGGCGTCCTGGTGCCGAGCGTCGCCGTCAGCGTTTCAGCCAATCGCATTCAACCGCGGCTTGCTAGGTGCTGTGGCTTCTAAATTCTCAATATATACTCGCCCTGGTCATAGCAGACAAAATAGACGCAGTAAGCACATAAACGCAGCAGATACATCACGATGCTAATTTATTTATTAAAGCGTGAAAGAAAAAGAAAACAAGATAAGGGAAATACAACACAGTGCGAAATTGAAGCCTGGCATGCATTTATACGCTGCAAGGCCTGACAAAAACAAGGGATAACAGCACGCGTCCATGTGAAAGTTGCTAATGAAGAAAGGAAAACAAAAGAGAAATAAGTAGAGTAGAATGGTTAAAGAAAAAAAATACTGGAGTGAATGAAGGAAGAACCTAAGTAATACAATCAATAATGACAAGCACAAATTAATGAGAGGAAAGAAACACGAAAGAGAAAGAACCTAGTGAAACGAGGAACGAGGGAGAGGAAATCCGGATCAAGAAAGGAAATGGCCAGAGATTACGGAATGAAATATACTCAAGAAAGAAAAGGTTAAATGCTCCAATGAATGAATAAAGAATGTTATAAAATAAGGCATCAATAATGCAATAAAAACTGAAAGAGCATAAAGAAAGACTGGAGTGAATGAATAATTTACTGATTGATGACAACAAAGCAGGAAAGAAGGAATAACACCGTGAATGGCAGAAGAAAGGAAGAAATAATAGCTTGTCTGATGAACTAAGTAAAATGGAATGACAGAAGAAGAAAAGGGCTGAATAAAGAAATTAAGAAAGGAAGGAGAAATACAAAGACGAAACGAAGCAAGTACGAAAAAAGGAAGGTGGAGGGAAGGAAAGAAGACAGAAAGAACGAAGAAATTAAGGAAGAAGAATCAATAATAAGAAAAGGATCATAGCAATAAAAACAAATTCCCAGGTGTCCTTTGCTATCGCCTAAGACACGTGAAGGTGAAAGCCTTGTAAAGCCTGCTATAATTCACCTTAATCCATCTTAATCGACCTTAATCCACCCTAATCCTTCTTAATCCACCCTAATCCTCCTTAATCGACCATAATCCGCTCTAATCCTCTTTTAGCCACCTTAATGACCTTCATCCACCCTAATCTACCTTAATCCTCCTTCATCCACCTTTATGCACCATAATCCACCAAAATCCAATCACTAATCAATAACTACACAACTTTGCTAATCATTAATCATCTCTTACACACGGCTGGACATGCCTTGGTTTTCTTCTGACCTTCCTTGGGTCACATGACTTTCTGTACCTCTCAACGCGACTTTGAAACAAAGATATAAGACTTTCGCTTTAAAAGGCTCACTAAAGTTTAAAAAAAGGAAATGTCGCTTACGGCCCCCACGGTGCGCCTGATCCTGCGCGTTGGCTTATTCTGTATGTCGAAGATAGAGCGCTCTTCCTCGATGGTCACCTGGTAGCCGAGTACGCGGTTCTCCTCTGAGGCGTACGCCGGCGGTGACCAGGCGATCTGGAGGCCACGACTGGGTGGCGCCACCCATGTGGAGGATGGACGTTGGACTTCGAGTACCTTCAGTTCACTGGGGGGTCCGGGAGCTGTGAGGGAAAGGCAACCCAGTAGAGACCCCACCAGACACGAATGTCATGGTCAACAATGATCCTCCATCACCGCACAAACCAAACAACCACTCTGCGGAGGCACATGAGAAACGACGGTACTCTGGCAATTTAAAATTTGCTCAGAAAACGCACATTTACTAAGCGCAAGCCAGCGTTTTGCGCATGCGCCAGTTAACTGCATTCTTTTGATTGTCAAGAGCATGTTGTCCTGTCAGGTTATTTGCCGAATCGCAAGTGATTTGAATTACGAAATTTCAAATTTCACTTTCTTCATTCACTCGTACATTAAATGTGAGCCAAGGTTAGTTGAACACTTGCTACAGGAGAACAAACGACGAAGAATTATTTTCAATGAAGCTTCACTTGCGAAGTTATCCGAACGGTTAACCCCAGACCAGGTTCAAGCCAAGCCGGGAATGTCACATCCCCAGGGTGCTATATTGTCAAATTCACCATCTTGTCACATTTGATCGGCTCATATCACGGCTATGCCTTCTCTGATTGGGTCAAAATGGGAACGTGGCGGGAACTTGACAAAATGAAACAAGTTGAAACTGGCACTAATAGCGCCCCAAGCGTCCCTCGGTGTCACTGGGCTTCTTCAATTTGTCATCCCGGGCTGTCCGGGACTGCCCGAGGTGTGGCATACGCAACGCTGATTGGCTCAAAGCTCCGCCTCGGGCAGTCGGAACTGTCAGGGAAAAATATTCGAATATGACCACTGAGACCCTTAAGAAACTCCCATAAACGGTGGCACCAGGTTTTACTCGGTAAGCGACATGGTGAAAAAACTCCGCAGCTGTTCGTCAAGCCTCCAAGATTGGGGGTGCAAACGCGCACCACGAGATCTCTGAGGTCATGCAGTTGCTCACCGCAGAGGCTGAAGTTGAACTGGTAGCAGTCGAGGCAGCTGGGCGTCTTGAACCACACGGTGACCACGCCCCCATTGACTTTCTCCGTCGTGTCCGTGCTTCGCAGGACCACCGTGTAGTTGGTGTCGAAGCTGAGGCCACGCATGTCGTAGTGAAAAACGTCGTACGGCTGGATGCGAAGCAAAGAAGAAACGCCCCCGAATACAGGTGCGAAGATTAATCTCGTGACCCAGGGGCATCGATTCTAGTAAAGTAACTACCGCACCTAGGAGAAGGAGAGAAAGAGAGCTCTTTATTAAAAAGCAGATGAGTTTGCTGCTGTAAAATATTCACCCGCATCATACTCTGCAAGAAAAAGAGAGAGAAAGGCTCTAGAAAGAGGAGGGCAGGGGACCGAGAAAGAAATAACGATATATTTATTGCACTTTTAAGTCTGACTTGTCATCTTGATTTCACTGTTGCGAGGTAAACTTGACGTGAAAGACAAATAAACCTCGAGTTTGAATGATCTTCATTTGTTTAATCCAAGTGTAATAATGGCTGTGGAGAGGTAAATTTGTGTGTACCTTCACGCCTAAAGAGATACGAAAGTTTCTTGCAAAGGGGAGCGCAGAAGTCCTCCGTACGTAAGGAAATAGACACGATAAGAAAAACGCTCACTTGCAACTGAGCTTACGTTGAAAAAAAAAAAGAACACCCGTCACGAGAACTCATGCTCATGCGCTGACTTCGGAAGCGCGGTGTAACGCGCGCACAGGTAAAAATGAACACATCTCGCTCGATGACCACGGAAACTCGCTGTCAAAACGCAGGAGTGAGGAAGCGCGGCAGAAGCAGCGAGCGAATTGACCTTCGTGCTGTCTCTCACTTCAACGCGATGTAAACGTTGAAGGCACAGCGCATACGAAGCCACCGGCACAAGTTGCACTTTGTCCACATCGCAGATCGCTCTGAAGATGAGGCCCGCGCGGGGGCGCACTTTGTGCACGTTGCAGATCGCTTTCAGGATACAGCGCCCGCTACAGCCGTCAACTACAGCCGCCGGAGTAGAACGCCGCCCCCCCCCCCTTTCTTCCTCACCCCCCCTCCCCGTTACTCACGCGCGCGACGAAGACGGCGCGCTTCCACCACCTCTTCGTCCCTCACGCGCGAAATATTGAGCCGCGATCGTCGGCTGACCCTCGCAAGCTTTCCCTCGCACATACAGCGCGCGGCGACGATGTTACCGTGTTTGCAATTTATACGGAACCTCACGGCGACGACGACAGCGACGGCAGAAATGCGCTTGGAGTGTCCATATAATTGCTAACGTAATAGAAGCGCCCGTTAACCTGAGTACAGGACCACTCACCTTTGAATTTCTTCGCATACTATTGTTCCTATCCGCTATGATTAAGTTTAGGACAAAGCCCTTTGAGAACAGTTGAGTGCCAAGGATTTCCCACAAGATGCATTTATGCCGCTGCCGCCGATCCGACGGTGACATCTACACAGTCGGTAAGCTGTAAAACAGAGTTTCTTCTTAAAGTGGGCATCCCCACTCAAAGCCTCTTATGGCGGAGAAGCACGCTTTGGCGATCCATGTTTTTCCATCGGGCTACACACGCACGCCAGGGACAGTGCGGATGACTGTAAGCACTGCACTGGCTTGAACTTGCCACCTTCGTTTGATTTCTTCCTTTCTCGCAAGTCTTAGAGAAGCACGCGAACTACTTCCAAACAGTAGTCTGTGGATCGTGACACCGAAAGACCTACCTTCGAAAGTATAAAATGGGAAGACGGGACATTCCACTTGTCCGGTAGGAGGTCAAGGGCGTAGTTACACGAAGGATCTGGATGAAACAAAGAGAAGGCCAGGATAAATAAGGTTTTAAAGAAAGGCAAAGTTAAGTGTGCTCGTCACTTAATGAAAAAAAAATATTCTCCATAATATACACTTCGTGGTGTAGAAGCAGGAGACACACAATAAAACCCAAATTTTTAATCATGTAAACCTCTTTTCGAATGATAGGGTACATCAATCGTCAATGCCAAATGTTCTTGTCGCAAAAGCAGGAAATATCTATCAGAGGTTTCGACTCATGGTTCCGCAAGCGCAAATCCAAGCCGCTGTTTTTTTTATTATTATTCCTTTTTTACAAATTTTATTGATTTATTGGTAATTAGTAAATTGGATGAAAACATACAGAACCAATGTTCCTTAGCTCAAGGTTGATATGGGACCTCCTTGTAACTGGTACATCGATAATACACTGCAGGAGTAATTGCGGATCATGCGGTGGGTGGGGGGAGGGGGGAGGGGGGGCAATGCTGTCGGACTCTTACCGAATGGCACCCCCCCCCCCCCGCCCTCTAGCAGCACGATAGAGCTGTATTGTTGTTGTTCCATATGTTTGTTATTGATTGCTTTGTTCATTGCAATGTTGGTAATAATTTTGTGAGTAAGATTCATCCAAGGCCTACTGGCCATCACATTCGCTTCGTGCTGGCTTCAGACCAGCTTTAGTAATGCAGAGGTGCTATCACCGTTCTGACGCTTACACTTGTCGCCAGTTGCCCACGTAAGCCGAGAAACTACGAAGTGGCCATCTGGCGTCGATTTGGAAACGGAGACGTTCAGTGGTTCACCCGGAGCAGCGGCATCTGCGATAAAGGTAGACTCGTGGAAGAAACAACAGGAACAACTCATTGAAGGACAGCGGCGCAAGCGCTCTCTCACAGGAAAAGACAAGCTGTAAGTCGGAAACATTAATCAATGCCTTGGGGGAATACACATAAGGGTGAAGCCCTTTTAGAAAACGAAATCGCTGAAATGCAGACACGTAGGATAGGATAGGAATAAACTTTATTTGTCCGACGGTTATTGCTGTTGGTGCCCGGGGCTAGGCGTAAGTCACACCTAACTTGCAATACGCACATTCTAGAATTTCACAACTGAACACCACAGAAATAGTCTTAAGTGTCTGGTTTCCGTGTCGATGGCACGCACTCGTCATCTTTTGTGACTGTGCCCTGCGTAAAGTTCCAGGGCATTGCACCTGTTATACAAGAGTCAACAAATGCGCAAATTCCTTTGTGCAGCATTTGCGTTACTCAGGGCCACACGCATATATTTCACATCCTTTCTAGATTAATGTTTAACAACGTATACCTTGCAGCTAATGCCTCGAATTGAAAAAAAAAGAAAACAAACCAATACGCGAGTACTGCTAGAAGTCGACAAAGGATAATAAAAAACAAATTTGAACACGCTTACTCTCCGAATAGTAAGTCCATGGGCTTGTTCTGGCTTGGCTCAGTGGCCCACTCTTGGATACGACAGTGACTCGAAACTGGTGCTGTTCATCGATGAGGTCTGTCACCGGAATCAGTCCCTGATAGCGCTGTGCACACAAGTATACATGCTGTTGCGGTCGCTTTGTTAGCATGCAATATAGTATACTCAGGCTGTATGTGCTGCAATTGAAGTGAGTCACGACAAAAGTAAGCTTTGCCAGCGCCATTCTTTGGAGAAGGCCGGCCAGATATCGAGATTCCGCAAGCCGAGCGCAACAAAATTCTGAGCCGCGTAAAAAAAGTCCAGTTTCAGATATCGTATATCGATATTAGCCGCTCTACAAAGAGAGAGAGAGAGAGGGAAGGATGGAAAGAAAGGCAGAGATGTTAACTACACTTTGCCGAATTTACTAACCTACACGGGGGCAGGGGGATGGGGAAGTGAAAGAAAAAGAGCGAAAGAGAAGACATTAATTTTACGTTAGAAATACAAGTAGACGCGTAATGAAAGGCTTGCAAAAGTAGACGTTTTGATAACAAAACTGAACTGAAAAAACGGGCAAATTTGCACTCGGTCGCGCAAAGCTTAGGCACAGCGAAACTTACTGGCTGCTACTGCTAGGTATTAACTTGGTTGCTGCTAGGTTTTAACTTGGTTTAACTTAACTACGCATGTAGGAAGGTATTCTCGAGTGATCATTTCCGGTGGCACTTTCCCTTTCGCGACATTTCACGTGACTAGCGCTGGACGCGTCGGCGCCTACGAGCTACAGCGCTCCTGGCATGCCACAAACGCAGGCAGGCTAACGAAGTTTGGTACAGTGCCAAGAACGCTGTCGCTTGCTGACACCGAACGCGTTGGCGACATTTCGCGTGACTAGCGCTGGACGCGTCGGCGCCTATGAGCGACAGCGTTCCTGGCATGCCACAAACGCAGGTAGGCTAACCAAGGTTGGCACAGTGCCATAAACGCTACTGCTTGCCGACGCCGAACGCGTTGGAGGCAAGCGGCTCGATATCAATCGGCCAGCTTCGCTGTGTTTTGAGCTTTACGTGGCCTAGTGCAAGCTTCCGCCTGTCTGTTGTTTGTTTGTTTGTTTGTTTGTTTGTTTGTTTGTTTGTTTGTTTGTTTGTTTGTTTGTTTGTTTGTTTGTTTGTTTGTTTGTTTGTTTGTTTGTTTGTTTGTTTATGTGTTTGTTTTCTCCTCCTCGCTCAGCGCGCCGCGGAGAGAAGAGATGCGGGGGTCGGGATGGCAGGGAGCTGGCGAGAAGGAGACCGCGTGTGCATGCACGTGGTCTCCTTCTAATTACGACTGGCTTAACTACGGCTGGCTTAAATTACGGCTGGCTTAAACGGCTTAGCTATTAAAAACGCCGTCATTACTTTTCGCCGGAATTGACGCATGACTTGAAACGCGTGTCTCCTCGTCGTGAGCTCCTAAATTGGGCGTCGCCCACGGTTGCGCATGGACACTGAAAATATAACCAACGCGACGAACTGAGACTTGCGTAATATCCGCTAACCACCAGATTGCACGCGTCGTCGTCGGTTTAGGAGTTATTTAGAGACTGCGAATAACAAATTTTAGGCTGTTACAAGCCTTTCGAACAAGAAGTTTTGTGAATTGAGCCCTAGATCTGTATTGCCACGTTGTAGTGACCACGAAGAAACTAAGCACTAGCTGTCAAAGGTGAATCGAGAACCCATCACGTTTTATTGGACGAACTTAATTACCCTATGCCCATACAATAAAGGAACGATCGATGCATGATCCGTGTACGGTAGTTGGATGGCTCGGATCATTGAAGTAACCGAGGCCAAACTCTTCCATCATTAAGTGGGTGAACCACTACTTTGTTTCCGGTTTTCAGATGTCTACGCTAATGTCTCCAACAACGACCACCGGCGAGGGATTGGCGGCAGCGTACGTTGATCAACGCGGAAGTGCGCGCGCCTCGTCATCAATCACGTGGTTTGACGGCTTTTTTTTTTGCGTTTCGTATTGAAACAAAAGCTGTGCTGTATGTTCGCCTCACGCCTCTTCCTTACGGGGAGTATTAGCCATGGCTCCTTGTCCTACACTGCCGCCAGGGTCGGCCAACCTGGGCCAATCTGGGTTGGGTTTTGTGTCGACGGACGCGAAATTTTTCCGGGATCCTAGTCATAGACAGCTTCGCTGCAAAACGCTCGTGTGCTCCTGGTAGCTTCGGCTGATCGCTCCAAGGCTTTGAGTCGACGCAGTCAGATCTGGAGTCACTCTCCGTGAAAGCCAGAGGCAACTTTCCAAACCATTGCAGCCTCATTCAAACACGCCTAGAGCGACGGAAACGGATCCACGGACAACTTTCTCAACTATAAGCGACTGCAGCAGCACATATCTGAGAAAAATGACGACTTCTGCTGTCGCCGCTCAAGAAACAGAAGTGGCGGTTGTCACGGGATCGGAGCTTGGCCAGATCTCGGAGCCGCTCCGAGCACTCTCGACTGGATCCAATCGCACTGATGGAACCAGCCAAACGCGTTTTTGAGCACTTCGTTTCAATCAGCCAAATGCGGTATCACGTGTTAGAGTGCTCTATAGCGTTCGATAGTGATCAGCCGGAGACACCGGTAGATTCATGTGCGGGGTAAAGAACCCCAGACGGCCAAAATTAATCCGCAGTCCTCCACTTCGGCGTGAATCATAATCATATTGTTTTTTTGGTGCGTAGAATCCCAAACCCGGCTTTTTTTTTTCTTCTTATTCTTCTTGGTAAATAATAGCTCAAGCTAGCTTAAATTGTGGAATGTACTACAACAGTATCCGCGAGGCGCGCACAACCTATTTTAAATTTACAGTTACATAAGACTTTTGATACCGAATCTGCAACAGCATTCAAGAATTTTTCGATAGTCTTGTGCCGATCAGCAAATTGACATCAGTTGTGATCTGGTCGAAAACGGTCGCCATCAGAAAGCGAAACAATGTACTTGTGATAAAGCAGTAAACAACAACGAAAAAGCCGAAATCTAATATTTATTCTAACTTTAATCTTTAGAGAAATGTCATCAGCACATTTATAATACTCCTTTCCGTAGCACTTTTTGAAAGGTCATTCCGCGCCCGCTCTTACGATGGGCAAACAACTCACCGTTCCGAGCGTAGTCCACAGTTTCGCATCTTTGGCTGCCATGGATCTGGTTCTCACCTCCGTCACGAACATGGCCGGCAGAGGTCGGAAGCTCGCGTTGTTCACCGATTCGTTACCAAAAGCGTCGTCACTCAAACTCCACTTCAATGTGACACCGCTCACTCGGGCTCCTTGCAACGAGTAGCAGACGATTTCAGGCGCAGGACAAGCTCCAGGCAACGTCACTCGTCGCTGTAAAATTTGAAGGGGCGTTAGAGGCTTGCACTAAATTAACTTAGGTTGGCAGTCTTTCCGGGACGCCTCTCGCGGGCTCTTATGACAACTACTGCCCATGAGGACAACTACTGTCCGAGCTATTGTGCCCACACTCGGGAAGCCCAGCTATCAGAACCGGACTGGCATCGTTGGAGAAAGATTGAGCCTTGGCTTTGGGGTGTCGGTGCCTTCTTTCAAGACCATGACCGAGCCAGGAAGTAACGTCCTCACGTCTTTATAAACTATATTTTCTTGCACTCAGTAGAAAAGGGTTGATTACTACTCAAGGAAATGAAAAAGTAATGTTCTTCCGTTTTTTTTTTTTTTTGTTTTGTTTTTTTCGCACGAGGGCCTCAGTGCTGGTACGGTAGTGTAACGCCATTAATATCAAAGCATTTTTTTTTCTATGCAAGCGGATTAAACTGAAGAAATATTCTCAAAACTTGCTATAGCTTTAGTACTTGGTTCCTTTATGATGCGATGTGTAGTCTCCATTAACCATAAAAATTAACGGTCCACGATTAGATGCACTCAAAATCTGTGATGGCACAGCGAACAGGTGCGTCCAGACGAGTGGCTAGGTGTATTTTCAAACTGCTCGAGCCACTGTAGTTTAGCAAAAATTGAGAAAAATTGCGAAGATAAGTGTTTGACTCTTTTTGAACACACTGTATAACTTTACTTATGAAAACTTCACTATTTCCAAGCAGGCACCGTCAAAATCCTTGAAGTCATGGCGAACTGATGCGAAAACTTCAAGGCGAAGGCGCCTGTTTTTTAACTGTGAAGCTTTTCTTTTTGTGATAACCCTGCATCGGTTTCTTTCTTTCTTGTTTTTATTTTCTTATTTTTCATTTTATACGAGTAAATAGCGCTGTAAACCAAGTTCTTTAGTGATTCAACCTCCACCTCTCCGATTTCTGTTGCACTCATTTTCTATTTAGTGTAATCAAAAGCCTGTCCACGTAGATTGCATCTAATCATGACTTTCTGCGCATGCTTATTGTTAGATTCGTCATACATTTACGTACAAACGTTTTCACGCGCGTTATTTATTAAACTCGCTACCCGAATGTCAATCTACGCTACATTTAAGGTCTATTGCAGCATAATCTCACTTGAACTCAATTTTGCGACAATGCTGTAAAGTTATAAAGCAATGACTCAGATTTTGAATCAATAACTTTTGGATTGTCGGGTAGCAGGAGACAAGCGCCATTAGCAGGGTACCGCGCAGATGCACCGTAAGGCGGATATGACGTCAATCCCAGACTTGCACACTGCGTGCTGCAGTTATATCAATGGTATTCTTTTATATTTCTCTTTCTTTTTTGCCCTTTTTATTCTAAAGCGTCTTGGATGTGTAGTCAAGTAGCGAGCAGGCATGTACGAGTAAGTTCCGGTGAAACCAGCGCCACCTAGGCTAGAATAGCAAAACCTGAGTCTGAGTTCGACGTCACTTCTGTTGCGCTGTAGTGACAACGCTTCTTCCGGTTTCGGTATGACAAACATGGATTTTTGAGTGTTAGTTCTGGAGCAGCCATTTGCGTTTCGCACATAGAAGTTGGCGCTTTACAAGCTCTTTACCTATGTGCTCTCATTACAAATACTCATTTGGCCGATGCAGAATGTCGTTGCGGTTGATATTTAGCACAGCACGCCGTCAATTTAGCTGCAAACAGCCAGCATCCGAAAGACCATAAGTGCCCTTAGCTACAGTGCAGACTTCAAAAATATGTATACAACAAATTAAGTAACTCCCAGGAAAGAAAAAAAAAGTGTGATAGCAACTTTGCTGCCAACTTTGACGCGAATGAAGTAATAGTTATTTACTCACCAGTGCTTGTCTCATTAAAGAACAAGCATCCACTGTTACACTGTTCTGTTTGCTGAAACAAAGAAAAGAAATTCTTGTGGAACGACCCTGTTAAGCGACTTTCGTTAAGCCCACATAAATTTTCGTCCCTGCCAAACTGACACTTTCTGCTCAGCATATGTCATGCCATAGTTCTAAATGTAGCCCTTTTTGATGATGATGATGATGATGATGATGATGATGGAACTGAACTATGACACGTACTCATTACTCGATCGTAATTGAGAAGTCAGACCAGGGGTATTATTGTGGATACAGTCGAGGAGGAAGGGGAATCTTAATGAAGAGAAAGGGGGAGAGGTCGGAGCGTGTCTGTAGCCCGCTGCTCCTCACGGGGGTAAGGGAGAGTGAGGGACACGGTCAAATTCAGCTATATTGTCTAGTTAGTCATCGTCATGCGACTGTGAACACGTGAATCGAACACATGTTTTCTTTCTGCTATTGTTCATAACGTTGAACGCGGCGCTCAATAGAGTGTGCTAAACGTCATGTATTAATTAATGAGTTCTAATCGTCCCTCCACTCAGCAGTCCAGCTCGACTATAGAAAGTTGATGGCAGCGCTGACCCTCGGCAGAAGTGATCACTGCTGTTCATTGGCCATTACCTCCGAAATTCGCTGCGTGCCGGCTGGTTTCGGGTGCGCGCAAATGTCGGAGGTCATATATTAGGCGTGCACTTTTGCGTCAATTATTAGAAGCGTAGCATCTTCTCCAGTCTAGGGGTGGCGCTGTGCTCAACTAGGTGGAGTGGAAGAACTTCCGAGTCGAGGATGGTTTGAAAATATGAGGGTATGCGTGGTTGACAGCCGCACGTTTTTTTTTTTTTCATTGCTAGTACATCTCTCCCTCCATCTGCTATCTATCATTTCATCTCTTTACCCTCCTTTCCCATGCGTAGGGTAGCAAACCGGGCGCGTGTCTGGTTGACATCCCTTCCTGACTTCCTTCCTTCTTTACCTTCTCCTTGTCATCTCTGATTGACCCCACAGGGCTGCTATGGCCTCTCTGTTTTACTAAATAAGCTAACATGGCTCAATTTTACAGTGTTTAGAACAGCACTGCAGCTGAACGTAAAATGAAATGGAGTTATACAGAACAAAGGAACGAAGGCTCCTACAATAAAATCGTTGGCCCTTCCCCTACCGGAAAATGGGGGAAAGCGAAGCTTGTCCTGGTGCACCTTGTGTTTGACGGTTATGTTTCTTGTGAGTAACTTGACCGTGACCAAGGGAAGGTCAGGTGATCTGCTCGGCGTTGGCGGAGTGCCGCAGCTTCAGCGGCTCGCACCGTAGGGTCGGCCCGTCGACGACGCGCCCTTTCACGGGCGATCTCCCGTCGGCACTCGGCGAGAGCTGCCTGTTGTTCGGGGTACGCACAATGTGCAACCGTCCCATCGGTTTCATCAGACTGAACTCAACTGAAGGGGGCGCAGCGCGCGCGCAACGCTTTCCAGCCATTTCTCTTCCCGGCGGAAGCGAAACTGCTCTGATTCGCTGCGCATGTGGCGTGAGCGCGCGCCTACGTAGCTGACACCGAGCCTAATGACTCACGCTCCGGCGCCGGCGAGCCGCAACTAGAGCCGGAGTTTTAGCGTTACATCGCCGGAGCAGGCTTGCTTATACAAGCTTCGCTTGAAAAATATCGAAGATCAGATAAGTTGAAATCAACAGCGATTAACGGGGAACAAATCAACATGAATTTCGACAGTAACCAGTGTTTCACGCTGGAAATTATATACTGCAAGAAAGAGAGTTGCTTCCGTGATGACCAGTGCTTATATTTCCCCCATTCCATGAGTTTTATCTCGCTTACCCGCTAGCATCCTACTATGTTGTAGTAAATTACTACTACGGGTTATCAAAAAGACTAGTTGCAAAAAGTGTTTGCTGTTGTACTTACGCATATCGCTCCGCAGCTTCCGTTCCGCTCTGAGCCGACAAGGCATCCAAAAAAGCACTGAAATGAGTGCCCCAACATTATTTTCATCCCGCAGATAGATAGATAGATAGATAGATAGATAGATAGATAGATAGATAGATAGATAGATAGATAGATAGATAGATAGATAGATAGATAGATAGATAGATAGATAGATAGATAGATAGATAGATAGATAGATAGATAGATAGATAGATAGATAGATAGATAGATAGATAGATAGATAGATAGATAGATAGATAGATAGATAGATAGATAGATAGATAGATAGATAGATAGATAGGCGACGGCGCTCCAGCGCAGACGCCCTTTTCCTCTCCCAAGCGCCCAGTCGGAGCGGTACTGCTCTCTCTCTCCCTCCTCCCCAGCTCCGACTGGCTCCTAGACCATCTACGCTGTTCTAAGCTCTCCCACTGATAAGTTCTTGTAAGCTCACCCATCTCCTCTCCCTCTACCGCGTGACCGGCTTCACATGCTTCACACGCCTACGCTTATTTCCACTTTGACACTGTTAATGCTGACGCTATAAAGAGAGAGAGAGGTTTATTGAAGAAAGGCAGAGAGGTCGGCTTGAGCGTTAGTTTGCTCTGGCCTGCTACTCTACACTGGGGAAGGGGGGGGGGGGATAAAAGGTTAACACTATAAAGGTTAACATTTGCGGCAGTGGAGCAACCGCAATGTCTGTCACTGTTAGGGCAAAATATACGGCGCGCACCTTGTTCAACCGTTACAGTGCGAGATGACGCCATCGTTCCCTGTGTATTGTACGTTTCTTTACTGGCGTCGCCGCGGACAACGCGTGCTGATCAGTTTACTTTGGACGAAACAGGCGATTAATGCACTCAAACGTGGTATAAGAACTGAATCAACCACGAAATGTGCGCACGTTGTGAAATTTGAGAACGAAATACAGATTGGCTTAACTGCAAGTGTCATGAATACCTGGCGCTTCTCTTTTTGTAACATTTTGTCTAACTCCCCTAACAGGTGAATAAACGTTTTTGTAGGATACCTGAATGAACGCACTAATTAAAATAAATGCAGCAGAAACAAAAACTCAGAAAGTTGAAGTGGTCGTATGCCAATATTCAATCTCGGTAGACACGTACCTCTCTGCAAGGCTCCATTTCGCACCTGGGAGGCAGGAGAAATTCGTCCGAGAGGTCGTTTTTCGTGGAAGCCTCTGTTCGAGGTTCCATGAACTGCTCGAAAAAAAAAAAGTGTTCGTTCCAGTTTCAGTTCAAAAAGACACTAAGAGAAATATTTGCATCAGTTTAGACTAATAAACTATGCTTTAAAAACTCAATATTCGTTAATTTGGCGATGAGATATATTGAGCATTATGGAAAATGAACGTGAAAATTTCACTTTTTTTTTAATTTCGCACCTGTACTCCAGGGATGGTACGTCAGTGTTACGTCATAAATTTCAAGGCATATTGTCGTATTTGGGCGCTTGCTGATAGGTAAATGTTTTTGAACCTTGTAAAGGGTTCTCTCTATCTTTTTTTTAAATGCCAGGTAGTCCCTTATTTACCGATAAAAAATTAACTTGGCTCAGGCAGACACGGTCAAAATCAATGACGTCACGGTGACCTGGTGCGGGAACTTGACGGTGGCATCGCCAGCTGAACGCCTTTCTTTATTGCTCCTGTCGTGGCTTACCAAACTTCTTCTCACGCTAGGAGAGCGTTTATTTGGTATTGCAAATGATAATTAGGGGTGGGATGGATACGGTAAAGACAGGGAATACATTTTTATTCTGAGCAATCGCGCTCTGCGTCTTAGGTGGGCGGCCTCCTTATTCCAGGTAGCCGCTGGCCACGGCCGGCCATCTCCCAAGCAAGTTCGATCAGCCTGCGCTCTCTCTTCGGGTCTGAGTTTATCTTGTTCGGTTAGTGTCGGGTGTCTAAAGAGGGTAATCACCTAGCCAGTGTGCATTTATTTCTCGCTACCTTCGTGTCCGCTCCATCATCATTAATACCTGAATGTGTGATGAGTGCAACGTTAAAGGATAGAAAATTCGCGCAAGGTAGATTATCGCCTAATGACCAGATAAGTTTCAAAACAGTGTAATATACCTTTAGTGTATGGCTCCCACCAGGCCCGTAGCAAGAAATTTCTGTCAGGGAGGGAAGGAGGGGGGGGGGCACTTTCTGAAGGCCTTTAATATTTGAAGAAAGCACCTATTTTTCAGTAATTATTTTGGTGAAAAATTGCAGTATGTACATTATGTGACTTTTTAACTATAATTTTTATTAATAGTAAATTTTTTTCAGTTTTGAGACGAATCTTCCGAATAGTATAATATTGCTATACGGACGATTCGTCTCAATATATTTCATTATTAAAAGTAAAACGGCGTTACTCAGAGCCTAAAATAAAAAGACGAAGAGTGGAAATATTCGTTTTATTGACGCACACTCAAGAAGAGCTTCACCCAGGCGTCTGGCATGGAACGGTACACAGAGGGAGAACTGCTCAGTTCGTGTTCCGTCAGTTGTGCCATCGGCGAGAACGGAGAAAAATCCAGACTTGTTCACAGCTTGAACAATTCCGTCTTGTATTTGCTTGCCGATTATCGCAATGAATTCATTTTGGATCGTTGGGCTTGTGTAAAGGACATTTCCACCAGACGTTTTTATGTGCTCGGCAAGAAATCTGATACCCCCCCCCCCCCCCCCCTCTCCCTGTAGTGCAGCAGTGCTCTAAAGTTTCCGTCATTCTTTGCAGGTTCTTCCAGTGTGAGTCTGGTGCAATCTGTGTCTCCGATGAGCGCGATTTATTGCCGACCACAAAGAAGTGCTGTTTCAATGACTGTCTGCAGCATTGCCTTGTTTTTTTTTTTCGGATTTGATTTTTGCTTGCTGGTTCAGCTGAAGACCAATGTTGTCCATTTTTCCATGAGTCACTTCCAGAAATGACTGGCCATGATCGTTCCGTCCTTGTGGTACTCTGTTTTCGCGTGGTTTTCGAATACTTCAAGGGCGTTTTTCCCCTTCGTAAAGGGTGAAATGACGAGACTCCACACAGTTTCACGAGAACCTTTTCCTGTTCCGCATTTCGAAGAAAATAGGACACAAACCTAAATAGAAGGGTCGCAGTGGCGGCAAAAGTCGGGAGTGCAGTCGCCCCTCTCTGTTTATCCGGCACCGACTGTCGGGTGTGGCGTCCTCTGCTCTTTTGTGATGCTCCGGGTCGCTTACGCGGCGGCCCGCTTGGCTGATGTACTCAGCGCCGTAGGACATAGGCACGGAAAGATACAAATTTCGAAGGTGGGGGGGAAGCGGGGTCGGGCTCCTGCCCCCCCCCCCCCTGGCTACGGGCCTGGCTCCCTCAGAATCATGGAAACCAATGGCACGTTGCCAGGAGCCTGAGATAACTGTAGGGATAGATGATTGCAAGAACGACCCTGCCTTCCCCGATGGTCAGTTAGAATGTTATATGGATTCATCATATTTTTATTAAGAGGAAGTTATGCCTCAGAACCTGCTATCCAATTACATAGAAACGAAAAAAAATAATTGTTTATCTAGGAACCACTGTACGAAATTGGAGGATGTTTGTTGAATTTAAAAGAAAAAATTAGTAGCATTTCCCCTGTCGAGGAAATGGGAATAAGCGAAGCTTGTCGTGTTCGTTCGGTGTTCCTCGGAACGAATTGCCCTGTCGAGTACCACGTTGTGCTCGAACCACAACCGGTCACACGCACTGCAGCTGGCTCCGAAGTTCCGGTTGAGAAACTCGCGTTGAAACCTGGCCGCCGCACCAGGGAAGTTGGCGCTAGCGTTGCCGAGGCGTGCACCACCGTTGTCAGGTCCCTGGAGGGCAAGACGACGCTGACGTTTGGCTTCAACATCGCGTTCTCGCAACTCAGGATCGGCGGCTCTTCGCTGACGTTTGGCTTCAACATCGCGCTCCTTCAACTCGGGGTCCGCGGCTCTTTGTTGACGTTTCGCCTGGGCTTCGGAAGCCCTCATGCTAGAATCGGCACGTCGACGACGAGCCCTTTCTTGAGCACGTTCATTCTGGATGAATTTCCATGAAAATTTCTTCAAAATTAAATACGTCCGTAACGTAAGACAATGAATGGCTCATATCCCCTTAAGCAATGGCTCATACCCCCGTAAACGTGGCCTCCCCATTATGACGACAGAAGTGAAATTCTATGCTGGAATGATTAGCGGCAACGCAGCCACCTGTGAAAGAAGACGACGACGAACGCAGAAGCAGTGGCACGAGCGCGTGCCGAGCACGAGTGCGTGCCGACCACCTGTGCAGCTCTGAGAGCAGCTGGTTTTTTTAACGTTACATCACCGGCGCAGGCTAGCGTATACAAGCTTCGCTTGAAAATGTAACATCAACGGACTCCACGTAGCATATTTCTAACTTGTCCTTACGACTTTTTAATAAAAATGCTTGTACATCGTGAAATTTCGGCAAACAACATTAACATCTTTACAAC
Source organism: Dermacentor silvarum (assembly GCF_013339745.2). Classification (NCBI taxonomy): domain Eukaryota; kingdom Metazoa; phylum Arthropoda; class Arachnida; order Ixodida; family Ixodidae; genus Dermacentor; species Dermacentor silvarum. The sequence continues at coordinate 15,662,265 of NC_051158.1, forward strand.
TCAGCGTCTACAGAATAAAAATGACACCACAATTATGCAAGCTGCGCCTCGCGAGACATCTAAAGCGGACGAAATTCCTGCGTTGTACGCCGCTATGAAGTACACCTCTCATTCGCGAATAGGACTTTTGCAAAGCCCACGTACGACGTATGCAACGCTACTACTTGACGCGAAATGTAAAGTCGTATATCATGTCTGTCTGCACGAGGTGCTGTAACAGACGCAATTTACAGAACTGTCATATCTGTTTTCGGCGAAGAGTCCTCATTTGTAAAGTTTGTGCTTCAAGTATTTTTTTTTTATATCGTGTAGCATGTCTCAGCAATATCGGTAAAATTGTGATGTCCTAAGGGAAAGTTCTCCTACTTGCGTTCGCTAGAATTTACCTTTCCCTCTTAAATGCCGCACATTTCATTTAAATCGGTTCGGCGATTGTCTGACGAGAGCATTTCTCCGTTTTGCATTGAAATCGCTATTCGACAAGGTCCTTCCTGGGAACCGGTTTTTCGTGGTCTGCAAAATTAGGGCATTCTAATCGCACGCCCCAGTGACGGCTCCCTCACAGTCACTTGGGATCAATCTAGAAGGTCATGCTTTTGTGTACTTGAACCGCCGAAATTGATTGCAGTTGCCGGAAAATCTTCATGGCCAGTCAACGACGCCACCACTCTTTATCAGACAAGATAAAAATGCGTCTCACGGGCTGCAGTACAGACACACACACAAAAAAGAAAAAACACAAAGTCTGATCTAGTCACTGAATTCAGAGCAGGGATGGCATTGCGAACCTTGTGAAAATCAGTTATATTGCCTAATTCTGCAACATTTTGAGCCAATCAAAGATGCCGCAGCATAACTCTGGGCCAATCGGAGCTGACAAGAGGGCACATTCGACAAGATAGCCGAATTTCACAATGTCCCGAAGAGCACTGCTGTGCATGGAAACGAGAGAGTGGGCGCCGTGTGCAACGGTGACGTCATGTCCGGGGTGTAATTTGGATACAAAGAACCTCTTGGCAGGACACGCTCCCCAAACATATCACACTTTGCTACATATACCAGGTGTTTCAGCGAAATTTTTTAAGGTTTCCTGTGGCAGATAGCACAATTCTAGTTCATGAGCTGGTCTACTCGAAGAGGCAGACATTACTTGCGCAAAAAAATGTAAACGCATAATCGACTAACAACAAAACATTCACTAATTACGTTTTTAGGGGATTACCTTATTGTAATTTCACAAATTCTAGCCGTGGAGCTCGCAAGGCGGATCCAGTTGGAAAAAATTATCAGGATGACACCTGTTTCGAGATATTAATTCCCGAACTTTGCGGAGAAATGCATTGGCGTTCTAGTTACTTTCCTAACAAAACGTCGTTTTATGCATTGAAGCACAAAAGTAACTGGAACGCCAATGCATTTTTCCGCAAAGTTCGGGAATTAATATCTCGAAACTTCAAAGTGACGCAAGGTCACATTGAAGATCGCACGCAGGTTTCATTCGTTGCAACTGTTACGTGCAGCATGTCGCGTCTGGCGTGTTCAGCTTCTGCGAAAGCCTGTTCCACGCGCCAGATGATTATGATTAATATTTAATGGCATCCTCATTGAAACGAGGCGGTGACAAATAGTCACCTAGCCTTCTTGAGTTACTCAGGTATGCTATACATGTTTTTCATTCTAACATTTTTGTGTTATCTCCTTAATCTCTTTTTTTTTTAATGCGAAGCATTTTTGGCAAACATTTGCTACTTTGACCGTATCTATCTATCTAGCCGCCTACGACTTTGTGCTCTTATGGTCGTTCGTTAACTTGGTATGTACCAAAATTGGCATACTATGACAAGAGTATATAACGAACGTAAATGATGCCATGACATGAATATCATGACATGCGTGTCATGTAGGTCATGAAAAAGCTACCTACGTCTTGGTCATGGTCGTTTCGTTAACTTGGTAGGTACCAAAATACATACATTGTGACAGGAGTGTATGACGAACATAAGTGATAGGTCATGACATGTGTGTCGTGTAGGTCATGGCAATGACCCAGATAGAAAGTTTAACACTCAAAAACTACTCATATGGGTTTGGACGTGGGCAATAAGTGAAGGAAACACTTAGTATTTCCTTCAGCATGGATTAGATGCTGGTAGAAGTAACAGTCATGAGCATGACTCAGCAAAAACGTCAATGACTCAGCAAAAAAATCATTAACACTCAAAAACCACTGGAATTGGTTCTGACGTGGGCACTAAGTGAAGGGAACACTAAAGGACGATGGTAGAAATCGTAGACATGAGCATGACTGAGCAAAAATTACAATGACTCAGCGAAAAAATATTAACACTTAAAAACCACTGGCATGAGTTCGGACGTCGGTACAAGTGAAGGAAACCCTAAAGGATGATGGTAGAAGTCATAGCCATGAGCATGACTGAGAAAAAAACGTCAATGTACTCAACGAAAAAAATATTAAAACTGACAAACACTGAAATGGGTTCGGACGTGGGTACTAAGTGAAGGAAACACTATAGGATGTTGGTAGAAGTCATAGTCACGAGTATGACTAAGGACTTTCGTCCTAAGGTCTCTTACGTGTAGCTAAAGAGACTCCTGAGGACTCATGACATGAACGTCGTGACATGCGTGTCATGTAGGTCATGAAAGAGCCGCCTACGTCTTGGTGCTCCCATGGTCGTTTCGTTAACTTGGTAGGCTCCCCGCACACTGCTTCGCATAAGCATCGATTCTCACAGGGCGTGGGATCTGCCGGCTTTTTTTTTTCTTTTTTTTTTGCAGCATACACATGCCTCATATAGTTCCGAATATTGGCTCCGCTATGTTTTTGTCCTTAGACAACACGCTCGAGCCTCATATAGCAAGGCACTGCCCTTTGTGTTATCGTACAGATTGTCCCAGAAGCAGCTCGCGCCAGCGCCATTCATAAGAAAATGATGGAATTTGTAGTTCTTTTCCTTTTCTTTATTCGCTGCCCTTGGCACAAGGAGTATGTACAAAAATATTAACAATATTCGTGAAACAAATGCATACAGCCTCCGTTTTATGCAGATACTGCAGCAATGAATTCGCGCACTTGTACGTTATCCAACAGGTACACTAAACACGAGTACACGGGTACACTCCGGGACATTCGGATTTAATTTGGCCTCACGAAGTATCTTGCGCTCAATGTGCTTAGTACCAGGACAAAGTCACAAGAAATGACGACTGCCCGCCGTGCACACAGGTGCTGGGCACTTAGGACACTTTGCAAGGTTGTCACTTGCAGATCCTCAGGCGCAGTTGTCGGGGCCACCCCATCCCGAAGCGTCCGAAAACGATTAAACTTCGTCCACCCGGGGAAAGAGGGCGGGACAGTAATCCAGCCGGAAATAATATGCAGCCGTCTCCAGAAGCCGTACGCGCGCCAGCATACACGAATCTGCGCAGTTCAAGAAAAATGCCTTGCAGGTTGTTGTTGTTGTTGTTGTTGTTGTTGTTGTTGTTGTTGTTGTTGTTGTTGTTGTTGTTGTTGTTGTTGTTGTTGTTGTTGTTGTTGTTGTTGTTGTTGTTGTTGTTGTTGTTGTTGTTGTTGTTGTTGTTGTTGTTGTTGTTGTTGTTGTTGTTGTTGTTGTTGTTGTTGTTGTGCGCACACCCCCAGTGGGGGATTGGCCATGAATGGAATGGTTAAATTAGGTGTATAAGAACAAGGGAATTAGCAATTTGAACTTCGGAGCTTAGAAGGTAACATTTTTGTGAAAGGAAAATAGCAATCTCCGTGAAAAAAAGGCGTTGATGCACCCACGCTGACGCCTGGTGGCACGTCTCCTCCATCACGACTACCAACGTCGATGACCATGAGCAACCGTCGTGCATATGGAAGCTGCACTACGCTGCACACGCTAGCACAACGCGAAAGACGAAGCACGTAACTGACACACTAATACAACGCGCAAGACAAAGCACGTAACTGAATCGTCACCGAGTCAAATCAGCGCGTACAGCGCGTCGTAATTGCAGCCTCCGCGATCAACTTCAGAAACATTTTCAGAGCTAATTGCGGAGGCCACGCTCCGCTGTGCTGAGTACGGTGAACGCCACCTAGGTGGCGTTGGTAGTGCTTCTTGATGCCAGCGTCCCTTCGAATGCTGGCATCGAGGCGTCGTAGTGCTGAGACCACCGAAGCGTTCACTGTCGGTGCGCGTTAGTGTCATAATGCAGTACTTCTCTTTTCTGCTCGTAGGCGGCGGCACCGCCCCGAGCAAGAGCGCGGGTACACGGAGGAGTGTTAGATATATAAGGCGCGTCTGTGTAGCTCTCTGCAAATGCGTTTGTGGCGCAATGGGTTAAAAATGAATAGAAAATATTGTTAAATAAATATTTAGATAAATATACAAAAGAAAATATGGTGGTGAGGGCGGACGATCAGTCTAGCACGGTAATCGATTAGATTCAATCATGTTTCACTCTTGCATGGTTTTGTCCTCGTCTTCTCGTGAAGGAGGGCGTGGTGATCCCGCAGGATGCTCAAGATGGGCCACGGCGTGGAGGGGTAAGAAACGTACTTACGGCATCCAGCGTGCGAGCAAGGCTGTGATGGATGATTACACCCCTACTGGCGAGACGCAGTATAGGAAACTGGGTTGCGGTCGTGTCGAGTTGAAATATCAACTAGAGTCCGTAGGCGTCCTTCGGGAAGTCGCGGATCTACGTGTTTTCATAGTGTTTGTGAAGATTGACTCTCCCGATGACTATCAGAAGCATCGTCTGTGTCGTCGTACTACTCACTGAAGCAAACTAAACTAACGTAGTGGCCTCCCGTGACAATGAAAAGAAAACGGCGGACGCAATGGGCTCAAGACAAAAGTCCCGCATTATCATTCCGGTCAGCTCAAATTATGGAACATAAAGGGGGAAAAAAAAGAGAGAAAAGGAACATTATATTCACAAAAGCAAAATAAGACAAAATAAACATACGAGTAGGAAATGTCACTTGTTTATCTTCTTTTCTTTTCAGCGTTCGGGCAAATGCGATACCCTAGCAAGGAGAAGCTACGCTAATTCAGTATATCTTCCGACAAACCGAAAGCGTTGTCAAACTCAGCCGGACCACTTGATACGCGTGTAAAAGCTTTGTCCGCGCAGCTCCCCAACCCTGTTGCTTATCTTGTAACAGTTTCTTTTCTTTTTTTAGTTTCTTTTTTTTTAAACGGGGTTTACTCTGAGCCCTAATCGGCGAGAGAGTCCTAATGTCCACGAAAGTACACTGACTTATCACGTAACGCCCTGCATGACGTGTCCTCCCCTCACCCCCCCCCCCTCTTGCCCAAATGCGCAAGTTTGGCAAAGAAAGCATCGCTTTGAAACAATACAGCAGATGCATGCCTATGTATATTTGTCGTATGTGTGCCCTGTTTTCCTAAGGACGCAGCTGCGCTAATCGATCCAGCGTTGCGTTCTTCTACGGATGACGATAAGGTATTCATGAGGGATCTTATCTAAAGGAGGCTCGAACACGTTGCCCACAACGATAACAAAAGGCTTAGTGATAATAAAGCTTTAGATTGGGGATCGCAAGCAGTTTGCCTATACTCTTGCGTCCCCCTCCCTCCCACCAACTTTATCGGGCATTTTTTTTTTTTTTCTATTTGCACGCGCGTGTTAAAAAATAAACTCTGGAGTTTTCCTTCCCAAGATCGCACCCCGGTTATAATGCACGCCGTAGTGGGATACTGTAACTTCATTTTGACCAGGTAGGTTTCCTTAACGTGCCCCTAAACGAGAGCTTTTACCTGCCTCGAAGAAAATGTGAACTTGCGGCTGTGTTTGGGTACGTGTGTGTGGGCGTGTGTGTGTGTGTACTTATGCAAGCACATTTTCCGTTATGCTGGCATGCCTGGAATGCTCCAAGCGAAGTCAGCTTTTCCTGGACAAGTAAAAAAGAAAGTAATAATAGGTGACAAGCTTAAAACAAATGATTGTAAATAGACGAGTCTAGACCAAGACAAAAGAGGAATCGCGTAGAAGGACTTAAGGTCATCGAAGCCATCGAACTGCAGTGCTCATACCTGGAACGCATGACTGCGAATTTTGTCTATAGAGATTTTGAAACACCGATCAATATACCCACTAACAGAAGCATTGCAATCGTCTTTACTGTATTAGAAGTCAAATCTTTTTTGTGTGTTTGAAATAGCCACAAGCGCAACAAACCTTCAGAATCATATCCATTAACCCGTTGACGGTTCTGGAAGACGGATTATTAGCGGAACAAATAGAAAACAGAAATTTGTACTCCGTATTCGTTCCCCTAACGAAGCTCTGGGATTTCTCATACGCGAGACTCGTCGGGCCTGCCACCTCGCTCTTGAGGAATGCGATTTGTACTCACGTGATCAAGGCAGTACGCTTGACATTGGGCAATCCTGAGAGCGTCCTCGTACGTTGCTGATCCCGGGGCGTCCCAGGACGCGCCACTTCCGGTCTGCGATTCTGGCACGGTCGCGACGGCACACCGTGGCACGAACAAAAGGAACACAGTCAGGCTCACCGAAGATAGCGGCCGTGTCATCACCACAGCGGAGCGATATCAAGAGGTCAAAGGTGCCGCGGACTTCGAGGGGGACGCCGATTAATCGACACGGACCAGATATTAGGCCTAGCGCGAGCGCGCTACACACAAATGCAGCCGACAGCCGAACACAAAGAAGCTTCACCCGCTGCACAACTGCCTGCAGACAACCGTCGTCTGTTTCGCATGCCTCGTAGCAGAAGGCGTTCCACTATCAGTAAGAGAAGCTCGTGACGTCAAAAGAATGTTTTCTGGAAGAGATTGGCTGCCCGAAACGGCGCTTGTTTCCGGTCCACGAATGCAAAACCGGACGCCCAGTGAGGCGGGTACTTTGCCATGTCGCCTGTAAAAGAGCTCAGGAATGGCTTCCCGAGGAAACAACTCGCGAGCGGTCGTTAACACTTCGTCCGCTCGAAACGTTGCCTTCGCTGTAAGACAATGAGACGAAAAGGGAAGGGGGGTTGCAGCTCTTTAGGGGGAAAACTAGTTACGTGTTGTGAAGTTATGCATAGTTGAGTTAGTCGTCTCGTTTCAAAAACTGTGAACCTCTGTTCCTGCTGTCGGGCTCGAGCTTTGTATGGAACTGCGCTGAGCATGATCGCGTGCAGTGACTGGGACCGTCTCTCATCGTGTGCTCGCTACAATGTTGTTGTTGTTGTTTTTTTAATTTCGAAAGCTTGCCCTTAGGCATAATACTTGTTGTTGGTGGTGGTTGTTGTTTTTGTTGCTAAAATGAAGCTTTCTATGTCTCACTGATTCGTCCATGAGCGCCGGAAACGCACTGCTACGCCACGCTATCCAAATGAACTCTATATATCTGCATTGCATTACGCGCGTCACGCAATGCATTCCGGGCCGTCGCCATGGGTAGGCCACGGGTGCCGCACACGGCAGGAGAGGAAGCTGCCATACGCGAACGCAAGCGCGATCATGCCCGTAAGGCCGATCCTGTGTGTTGGCAACGGCAGAGCCTCTGACCGTCTACCACAGCGATCACAAGGCAATACTGTGCAAATGTAGAGTGGTCCGTGAAAGTGTGAGTTTGTGCGTTTAATCAACGGCTACATGATCTAAAATAAAGGCTATGCAACTTAAAGAAATGCGTCTTCATTCAACTTCAACGTTCAAAAAATATAATCCTAAACAAGCAATGAAATCACGTAAGCATCACATCGGGTCGGTCAGCATTTCTTGGGTCCGTTGCGTGGTCGTTTGCTTTGGACTTTGACTTTGATTAAGTTTGAATGAGAGAAAGCTTTGCGTTCAACCATTTTTCTTTGAGAAAGGGGCTTTGGTTTTTTGTTGACTTTGTTATCTTTATACCATATTCTTCCTCATCCCCTACGAAGTGTAGGGTAGAAAACTGAATTTTCGTTTCTGGGTAACCTCCTTGCCTTTGCATTGTTTTTTTTTTTTTTCTTTTTTTAAGAGAAGCTTTCCTTGCCTCTTCGACTTTTCCAGTGCTGCTGCTATCGCTGCCTGGTACACCACGTCGGGAGGTGGTTCGGAGCGTTTGTATACATGGAGGGAACGCATCAGCGAGAAAAGGTGACGCGAGAAACTCGTCTGGACCTTTCCATCACGTCACCACAATGCCTCCGGGAGCTCCCTGGGCGTCACCACAATACGCTCTAGACGGCAGCAATGCGTTTAGCATTGAATAGGTATAGCGACACAACGTATTGCCACCATCGAAAAGATTTACGTACGAGACGTGTACCGCAGTGGGACTACTCTTTCGCGCTTCCCTAAGAGCACTCGGCGCCATCTAGCACCACCACCGCGAAGCCTTTGTGTGTCCTCCGAAATGCATGGCGCTCCGGTGCGTGGCGAACGCTGAGAAACGCATCAAGCGGCAACTGGAGTCCTCTTTCGTGCTTCTCTAAGAACACTCGGCGCCATCTAGTAGCACTGACGAGAAGTCAGGGCGTGGCCTCCGAGGCGAGAAGCGTGGGGCCCAGGTGCCTGCGAACGCTGAGAATTGTTCCCTCGCTTGCCGCGCACTCAGTGGCACCTACTCAGCATCCCAAGTTGGCGAGACGTTCATTGAAGGGCGGCACATACCCAGTCCATTCATGGCGCAGCTCGCTAAAGCGTTGGCGTGAAAGGCGTGCACTTAAAAGCGGCAAATACGTGGTGAATTTGTGGCGCAGCATGGGAATGCGTCGGGTTGCTGTGCTCTTGACGAATCCTTGCGACGTTGGTTCGATTCCGCTCAGGGTCGGAGAAGTTTAAGGCATCTTTCTTTTGTCATTGAAGAGCGGCACATTCCCAGTGACACATACACAGGGACTCAAGTTGGCATCACAGAGGTTCATTGGAGATCAGCACAGACTGAATGGCACATACCCGGTACTCCAAGTCAGCGTCAAAGAGTTTTTTTTTTCAAACAGCGGTACCTACCTAGTCCCACATCTAGAGTGATCGACCCAGGAGTTTGGTTGAAAAGTGCACGTATGTACACACTGCCACATGCTCAGTAACACAAGTTTGCCCACAGTTTGGTTTGGAACCCTGTTACCTCACCACAGTGACCCGATGCGCTACCATTCGACCACGAACCAGGTAGACGGGAAAACGGTTAGATACAAACATAGATAGCACGCTTATAAAGATAGAAACATACATACATATCCCCCGGAAAGTACGTGAACTACCCTAAGAATGCTAACGCATTATTGAACAAATAAAGGCGCCATGGATGACTGCATGTTTAGAAACAGGAACGCTACCCTGACCACGCCCCTTTGAGCGTTTCCTTGCGTGAAGATACCGCTTGAGGCAGCAGGAAATCAGCCGGAGATGAAACGACGTGGTGCTTGACATTTTCAGCCCATCGGTTGGATTGTTTTACAAGGAGTGTAAAGAAGGTCGGCGTTCCGAACCTCTATCACTCGCTGGACCAGGATATCCTTTCCTCCGGAGCTTATAATGTCGCCGCCAAATTAGGGCTTGGAAACCATAGAAGGTCAAGTTATCCATCTATCTCTTGAGAACTTTTTTTTCCTCGCCGCATCACTCTCCAAGCTGCATATTTTAGAAGCAGATGGGCCAAGAGTCCTCTTCGTAAATGTCTCGTTACTCTCCACAACATGGCTGAATCGATTTCCAAAGTAGTTTATGTATAGCTTCTTTTACATGAACTCCAAGCAAGTGGGTCGAGTTGGAAGGCGAGCTGACCCAATTCGACACAACCGCGTTTGCTTGCCGCTTGCCAAGAGGGTGAAGTGAATCAAGCCAAGCCCTTTAAGGTGGACTCGTGGAACTTGCCTGGACCCTCGCTCGACCCGACTTGCTAGCGTTTACATGAACCAAAAGACACGTTTTCGGCCCGACGTGCCGAGGCAGCTCGACTTTATCAATTTCATGTAAATGTACCTTGTGAGTCATTGCTGTCAATTGTCAGAACGTCGTGGGCAGCCATGTTTATTTCAATTACTTTCAAATCATTTTTTATTCATTCAAGAGAAAGGACCACCACATAATACCGGTGTTACACGGGGAACTTTCGGTCACGATCGAAGTCTATCCGGATCGAACTTCTTAATCGCGATTGACTCGCTTTCTCAGCCTGCCCAAATGAACCAATCGCAATTGAGAAACTCGATCCGGATTGGGCTCGATCGCAATCGAAAGTGCCACCGTGTGGCACCAGCATAAGTCTGCTCCACTTATAGTAGGCTGCCGAAGTGACCTGACCCACATCCTGACGGCAACGGACAATTGGCGACAGTTAAAAAGTTCGCAAGCTTTAATTTAATTATATTGTGGTGTTTTAGATGCCAGAATCTCAATCTGGTTGTGAGACACGCTATAGTTGGGGATTTTGGATTTATTTCGTAGAAATGGTGTTGTACAAGGGCTCCGCACAAGACCAGTGAAAAGCTGCTCCTTCGCTCCTCGCACCCGGTGACGCAAATTCTTGTCCTCGGTCATTCCTGGGTCCGCTCGTCTGTCTTTGTATGTATGTATGTTCCTTCCGTATGTATGTATGTATGTATGTATGTATGTATGTATGTATGTATGTATGTATGTATGTATGTATGTATGTATGTATGTATGTATGTATGTATGTATGTATGTATGTATGTATGTATGTATGTATGTACGTACGTACGTACGTACGTACGCACGCACGCACGTACGTACTTGAAAGAAAAAAACGTACGTACTACTCAAGAAAAAAAAGAAGGAAAAAAATCACAGCATATCCACGAAGTGAATGATGATGAGTGGGCGAAGCACCGGGGGATCATTCGGGTAAACCACAGCTACGGACGAGAGATAAAGAGAGCGCGCGTCGGGAACGAGAGAGAAAATTACACCATCTTCCCGTAGGGGAACTCTGAGTAGTATGCGAAGCAGCCATGGGGTCGACTCAAGGTAGTTCTATCAGCTGTATAAACTCGGACATGCAGCAGCACCAGCAACGCGCAGAACTGTTGTCGACGCCGTCGGCGTTTTGCCCGCGTTCGCACCGAACGCGCGCAAAGTGGAACCGGAACCGGAAGCGGAACCGGAAGCGGAACCGGAACCGGAACGCCATCTAGTGAACACTTCATAAAACTACAGGTGGCTACGGACACACAACGCCATCTATTGAGCAATTCATAAACTAGAGGTGGCTACATACTACTACTACTACTACTACTACTACTACGGAGGAGGAGGAGGAGGAGGAGGAGGAGGAGGGAACGACCCACACCCTAAGGAGCTTCGCCCCTAAAAATAATAGCGTGAATAGAAGAGCTGAGTAATGTTTGAAGCGTCCTAGGCAAAGTCGATAAAATTAAAGGTTAATATCTGCACCAATACATTTTCTTTTATTGCGATAGCAATTATATGGACACTCAAAAGCAGATTTCTGCCGTCGGCGTCGCCGTCGGCGTCGCCGCCGCCGTCGCCGTGAGGTTCCGTATGACGTCAATGGAGATGAAATCGTCGCCGATGATAAGTGGTTCTTGAGGGAAAGGGAAAGGTTGGCGCTATCTTCTGCAGCCCTTGAGGGAGCACGGCTCAGCGCCGGTGGTAAGTGGTTCTTGAGGGAAAGGGAAAGGTTGGCGCTATCTTCTGCAGCCCTTGAGGGAGCAGCGCGCCGAACGCTGTATGTGCGAGTGAAAGGGCGCGAGGGGCGCGCGCTTTCACGGGGAGTGAACGCACGGCAGAGAACAAACGCTTGTTCTGTGCCGTGCTCGCTTAAGGGCTGCAGAAGTAGGCGTCTCTTTCCTCCTTTACAATCACCATATATGTAGAGCAAACGCGCCTTCTTCAGACGCGCGAGAGGCCGTGGGGGAGGGGGAGGGGGGGAAAGGGAGGCGACGTTTAGCTGCGGCACCAAGTGCCTATTTATATCAGAGGCTCCGGCAACAGTCACCAACGCCGCACGCATTTTGAGCGAACGCGGGCAAAACGCCGACGGCGTCAACAACAGTTCTGCGTGTTGCCGGTGCTGCTGCATGTCCAAGTTTATACAGCTGATAAAGCTAATATCATTGCTCCGTATAGCTCTCTACAATTTTGCTATCGCAATTGATGCTTCGCCTTTCAGGTGAAACTGCGACAACTTTTTTTTTCTTCTTTGTTTACAGCGAAGCTGTTGGGGGCTAGTTCCCCCAGGATTGTGTCCGCATGTAAAAAAAGCTATCTTTAGTACTTTGGCTCCATATGCGTGTTTGTTTGGCTCCATGTGCGTGGCGGTTTTCCGTCAGTTGTGCCTTCGCACAGGTGTCAAAACGGATGACTAACATGACTGATAGGTCATGACATGAATAACATCCCATGGTCACCAGTTACGTCACGATTAACGATAATAAAATCACATGTGGCGCATACCCGCATTGGATATGCGCGTGTGAGCCAGGGACACGAAAGAAAGGAAGGAAGGAATGAAAAAAAATAAAGAAAGAGAGAGAGAGAGAGAAAGAAAGAAGGAAACAAAAAATAGAGAAAGAAGGAAGGAAGGAAGGAAGGAAGGAATTTTGGCGCTGAGCCGTGCTCCCTCAAGGGCTGCAGAAGATAGCGCCAACCTTTCCCTTTCCCTCAAGAACCACTTATCAAGGAAGGAAGGAAGGAAGGAAGGAAGGAAGGAAGGAAGGAAGGAAGGAAGGAAGGAAGGAAGGAAGGAAGGCAAGAAAGAAATCGCGTGTGGCTCATACCCGCGTTGGATATGTGAATATGAGCCCCCGAGAGCAGCAGCGGGAGAGATTTCGCAGGATCCTGACGCTGCCGTGCAGTGTGCCACGGCTGTGAACGCTGTGGCTCATACGCTAGTCTATGACGATGGGGCGGAGTTGGCGCGTCAAACGCACTACTTTGCCATCGCGCCGGGCGAAAACAAGACGCCGGCGCCCTTGCTCTTTAACAAACATGTCGGATGCGCTCAATATAACCAGTAATGATAACATATAAATTCGCTATAGCAATATTCACTACAGCAGACCCACCATAGTCACAGCTTAGCTGCTTTCCATCTTCACAGTAGTGAAAGGGCTCTGAATTTTTTTTTTATATATAAAACATCACGTCACGTGATGAGCGGCCTCGAAGTTAGGTAAGAGCCTTGTTGGACACGATTTATAAGATACAAACATCCTTTCAAGGTCCGTTTTGCCAAGCGAAGAGCTTAGATGTGGTGGAGCGTTTTCATGACCACCATCAATGCATCACTCGTTCTGGCGTGTGCACGTGGGTAGAAGAGCTGGAACTTGCACATGAATGCAGGTGCTATTCCTTCAGTTAGTATCACATTGTCAAACTTCGTCCTGTGCTTTGAGTTGCGCCAATCAGAGATGACGTATTGGGTAAGGTGCTTAGCCCCACCATGTCGCTGTATCATTTTCGTTTCAGTACCACCTCGTTAAGCCCCGTTTAAAGCGATACTAAAGAGAAAACAAATTTTCTGTGTATTGGTAACTTGCACTCTAACAACAACAAACTACTTTTGGTGTGAAAGGAACCTTAATGAACCAGAAAAAAAAACGCTAAAAAAGAAAGAGAAAAAAAAAGATAAATGGCGACGATGCCAAGTTGAAGTTTCCGCACATGCTTCCCACCATGGTACAAATGTTGGCGCCGTACTCTCGGGCCTATTTCCTTTTTTCTTTATTGGTAAGTATAGACCACGGTGTAAGAAGATAGGTGCTCCGACGGCGCGCCCGCGCTGGGGCGAGAGAGCGGCCACTTCGTGTGACCGGATGTGAGCGCCGCCGCTAGGGGCAGTACGTGTTCATGCAGGAGACCTTGGAGCAGCGGCACAAGAGTGGATAATTTACGACCTCCGTCAGCATTTAAACACCCATACCTAAAGATATGCAATTTTTCGTTATTCTGACGCCAAATCCTGTGCAGGTAGAAGGTTTCATGCCACTTAGTGTCAAAATACCGTCATTTCCAACACGAGAGAGACGCGTCGTCTGCTCGAGAAGACTGCGCGCTGCGCTTGCCGCTGCTAGGTAGCCGCTTCTCGCCGCATCGGAGTCAATCGGAATGTCGGCAGAAATATAAACGGACGTTCCTCCAACCAAATAGAGTCGTTTTAAGCAGGCGAACGACATATATGCATCGAAATAAAGCACCTCTGCCGCGCGTGCCCATAGAAGCGCCAGCAAAGCGAGCGAAATAGGGGACCCCAGAACAGGTGCTGCCCCTTGCGGCAGCAGCGTGCGCAGAGTCACACTAAGTGGCCGCGCCTCGCGCCGCCGTCGGAACATCTACCTTCTAACACCGTGGTATAGACTATACTGTATTGTGTAAGAGCCAAGAACAAAATTTAGCAGGTTTAAGGGGCTATTTCTGAGCCGAAACGACGCGAATACGAAAAAAGTATTTGAAATCCTGAAACACACTGGCGTACCAGCCCTGGTGTTCAAACGAAAAATTAAGAAAAAAATTAAACATTTATCTTCGTTTGTCCTTCTCATAACCGCCCATTTATCGCAAAATTATCCAAGGGACAAGTCTCAAGAAAAATTGGAGGACGCTTAAGCTCCGCCTTTAAGAGTAGAACGCGATAGCGTTATCGGGACCCGTTCGCATCACATCGTTCACATATGGCAAGTAGGCTTCATTCACTGCAACATTGAACGTGGCAAAGCCAGCTTACAAAGACCAAGCTTACACCGATCCCCTTAAAGTCGGATTCATTTTTAAACTGAAATGGATTGCTGGAAAGACGTTTTTCTAGGGGCAATATAAGTGTTCTTATATTAAATTGTGAAGGCCCTAGCACCTTTTTTTTATTATTTTATTAAGTGTTTGCTATTGCCCCGACGCGCGCAGGTCGGGTAGAAATGCTGGAAAAGGGGTTTGTGTTTGAGTTTCCTCGTAGCAGAATTAGGTTTTTCGTACATTCCAATTACAATCGACGCCGATTGGTAAACAATCCGACCGTGAATCCGACGCGGAATGGTAAAGTCGTACCTCACCATTTTTGTGACGAATTTCACCGTCAGAAATTCAATTTTTGTTCACCAAAACTTTGCCCCACGTGGAGGGCCTGCGCGGTCGATGTGGTTGGATGATTTCCTCCGTCACCCGCGATCACACGCCGGTAGCCGACGCCGGATTTTCCGCGACACGGGGCCCTAAACGCTATCGCGTTAAAAATGCTTTATTAGTCGAATTTGATTTTGGCGTTCCCTTTAGTGCGTCTCATACTTTTCGATAAATTGTACGATCACCTATAGAATGACAGAATGACCTCAGGCCCCACTATCTGCCTCGTCACAGTTACCAACATCACGAGACAAGAATAGATTCATCTCGACAAATGCGCGTCGGGTCTGAGGACGCGAGTAGGAAAATGATGTCGTAGATACCTCCTGTTCATCGTCACTGGACGACATGACGGCAGCGCAATCTGGTGGCCACCACTTCCGATTGCCTTCATTGACACCACTGGATTTTCCACTAAAACTTGAGATGCTGAAATTTAGCCCATGTTGTTATTGATTCAATGGCATCTCTACGGATTGAATATTTTCGATATCTAATCGCTGTTATGTGCGCAACTACTGGAAGAACCGATATTACTGCGTATTTATTTTTTATTTATTTATTTATTTCACATACTTTCAAGGCCCGAAGGCGTTACAGAAAGGAGTGGAGTCAAAAAACAAATAATGCAGTAAAAATACAAACAAAAAATATTAACAAATGGCATTCTGAACAGCGGTCTTGAAGTTGGTAGGGTCGGTGATGAGTGCGACTGATGCGGAAAGGCGATTCCAGTCCATGCTTGTCCTAGGGATGAATGAGTCACTGTACCGGTTTGTGCGGCACATAGGCACCCCGACTTTGAGGCTGTGGTCAGTGCGGGACGAAATATAAGACGGAGGGGCAAGAAGGGTTTCTTTTAAAAGGGGGTTCAAATGAAAAACTTTGTGAAAAAGGGAGAGACGGGAACATTTGCGGCGTGACGAAAGATCAGGTAAGTTAAGAGTTAGTTTCATTGATGAGACACTTGCATAGCGAGAGTAATTAGACAAGATGAAGCGTGCACTGCGGTTTTGAATACTCTCTAGAGTGGAAACTAATGAGGACTGAGTCGGATCCCAGATGGCTGAAGCATACTCCAATTTGGAGCGAACTAAAGTTTTGTATAAAGTTAGTTTCAAGGAGGAAGGGGCAGGGCTAAAATTACGGCGCAAGTAACCAAGCATGCGGTTAGCGTTATTAGTAACATAGTCAATATGCGAATGCCAAGAAAGGTTATTTGATATGTGAAGGCCGAGATACTTGCAAGAGGTAACTGACGTCACTGGTGCACCATTAATAAAGTACGTGTGAATGGCAGTGTTACGAGATATGCGCATGACCTTGCATTTATTTGAATTTAGTTGCATACACCAATTAGAACACCACTCAGTTATGCGGTTAAGATCATCCTGCAGTTCTTGGGAATCGGAAGGATTAGTAATTTTATGGTAAATAACACAGTTATCCGCGAATAGTTTTATGGAAGAAGAAAGAACGCAGTTCTTTCTTCTTCCGAAGAAGAAAGAACGCGTATATGGACACTTCAACCGGATTTCTGCCGTCGGCGTCACGGTAGCCGTGAGGTTCCGTATGAAGTCCAAGGGCGGTAAAATCTTCGCCGTGCGCCGTATGTGCGAGTGAAAGCGCGCGGGGGACGCGCGCTATCACGTTGAGCGAACGCACGGCGGAAAGCGAACGCGACCGTGGCGCGGAAGGTCGTGGGGGTATGGGAAGGAGGGAGGCGGGGCGACGCTGTGCGGCGGCACCAAATGCGTATCTTGCAACCGGGCGCAAGGAGAACTGGCCACTCAATCTCCCACGCGAAAGCAAGAAAGCGGGAAGGCAGCGCGGGAGAAGCAAGAAAGCGGGAAGGTAGCGTGGTAGGGAGGGGGGGGGGGGCAGCTTCTACTCTGCCCGGCTGTGGCGGTCGCCCGCACCGTCTCTTATCTCCACACGGTTCTGACCTTTGTATGCGCTGTGCATTCGTCGCTCAGTTTCCGTTGAAGCGATAGTCCGCACCAAGCTTCGCCCGCTGCGGCAGCTGCGCTTGCTGCCAGTGTTTTGACAGTCGTTGTCTGCGGTCATTCAGTGTGATCTATTCATGTTTGCTTGTGCGCGCTGATACCACGCTTGATAATTCATTTAGTGAGCGAATGTGTCCAAGTTTATGCAGCCGATAAAACTACTATCCCTACTCCGAATAGCTCTCTACTAATTTGCTATCGCACTTGGTGCTTCGCCTTTGGGACGAAACTGCGACATTTTTTTATTGGTCCACTCAGCGATACTCGCGCTAATGAATCTGCCATTTCGTTTAAATGCCACCCACAGTGGCCTGGTACCCATAATAGTTTTACAAAATTTAACTGTGGAGGAACTAATGCTAAAAACGTCTTTAGAGCTGGTCAATTGAATGAAGCTGTAAGCGAAGAACAGACAGAAAGCGAATCTGTTATAATAACCGCACTGATTTCGTTCAAAGGGAGTTTCCTTCGAGTGACGCGTCTGTTTCTTTGTTTGCTTGTTTGCAAGAGTGGCTCATACGCGTTTTAGGGGATTGGCCAAGAATCGGGTGATTTAAGAAACATATTATAAGAGTCTAAAAAGAAACACTACTAAGCAATTAAGAATATCTAAAAAGAATGAAGTCTCAGCGCTGTTCGTCGTTGTTGTTGAATATCGAACACATGGATCCTACCCACAATGGGCAAGCTATAGTAAAAAATTAAATTTCAGAATTGCTACGGATGGAGTGGCGTAGAAGGTGAAGTTATCTGTTAAAATGAAGGCAATAATACCGAATCTTGGCCTATGCCCTCAGTGGGTGCGAGCTATGATAAAGGATCATCATCATCATCATCATCATCATCAATACTAGGAAGAATGAATAATCAATAATTCAAAGGTACGCAAATAATTAAATATAAAATTTTAACAGGGCATTCTGTTAGATTCCATTAGAAATTTCTCGACAGTGGACCAAATATCCCTGCGGTCGAATTCCAGAGTGGAGGCCCCAAACAACAGAATAGCAGGTTATGTTAAGTCCAAGCCATGTATTCAAAGAGGGTGTTCGAATATTCTTTGTCTTGCCGCAGTGCAGTGGTGACAAGATAGAAGGAAGTGATGAATTGTTTCTTCCTCACCACAAGAAGAGCAGGAACAGGGGAAGGGGGGGGGGGGGGGGCACCATACCTGACCCGTTTAAGTAAAAGTCCAGGGAGAGAATGCGGCAACGTAATTTTGTGAGGGAGGCCTCAAGCGTCCTTGTGTTTCAAAATTCGTGACGTTGCTTATAATCTCAAAGAGCAACCAGTACTGGGTCTGTTAACGTTTTCATAATTGAACGTATACGAAATCTAGCCACCGTGATGTGTGCTGTCAGAGGTAGAACATCAAGTACTGGTCCTCAAAGCGCCGTCTTTGCCATTGAATTGGCAGTACCGTGTAAAAACAGCCATTTATGACAAGATGCCCAAATCGAACGAACGCATTGCGGATGGACAGGAAGTATCGAGTAAAATGGTTCTAGCATGGGCGAGTCACTACACGCGTAAAGGAAAGAGCAAAAGCATAGTGAATTGATAAGAATAGCCCAATTTTTTTCTAGAATAGTTTATTTACGTAGCGCTAGAATTGCTGCCATAAACCCAGACAGAAAAATGGGCACAAGATCCCGTAACCTTAAAGAAAAGGCCAGTCGAGTGTACGACAAAATATTCCACTGCTAGCCGTTTCCTCGCATTGTGATGCGTCTGTTGGAATGTCTACGTTCATTTCATTTTTTTGTGTGTTTAGACGATCTTGCAAAGGTGATGAAGAAGATGATGGCGATGATGATGAGCGTCCAAGATATGGCACGTACGATGATGATATTGATTACGTTATTTTATGTCTCGTACCCACTAAGGGGATAGGTCAAGAAGCGGGTGACGGGTGGTGGCTTAAGATAATTCTTACTAGAACAAGGGAAGCACCACTTGAAAGAGAAAAAAACGTAATGAGATACTGAAATAACTAGACAAGTATGCGAGCGACCTGTCCGACTAAAGGGAAAATTTTAAAACAGGTTGTAATCAAGAAGAAAAGTCAATGTTAATAAAGAAGTTGGAGAAACCAATTCCAGTGAAATGAATGCTGGAAAGATAGGTGGAATATTATTAGAATAGTTAGCATTGTAATTGTTTTGTGTCAGTTAAAAAATCGAACACTGCGCAACAAATATTTATGTGACTATAGTGTCGAGGCACCATGTGATAATATTACTGGTATACTTATTCTTTACTATATTCTGCAGGGTGTAGCTTCGAGTAATATCTCTGGTTTTAATACAGTCGGCATGATAAAAAGAAGTGGTTACGATATCATTCGCGCGAGCGCGCGGGAATTGGAGAACGAAGAAGAAGCCGATCTTTCTTTAGGCCTCAGTGTAATTCTCAACTGCATCCCTCGTTTATCGCAACATCAGCGTGTTTTGGTACTGGGCTCAAAAGATAAGGTTTCGAGGACGCCCAACCAACCGAACCGTACGGAGGGCTGCGAGCGAAATGAGCAAGCGGGGACGTGGCAACGAGGAGCGACCTCTGCAGGACGTTTCCAGTGGAGGTCGCATTGGCTTCCCTGCCAAGAGGTCGTCCGAGATGCCTACCTCGGCTACAGACCGTAATCTTCCCGACCATAGCGCGCGATCTGCAAATCTTGTGACGCCCATCCAGGACAGGTCATCGGTTGTTGCAGATCCTGACAAGAGTACGTTCCAGGGCAGTACTTCGTGGTCCAAAGTGATGCCCGAGTCCGCACCCAACTTGGTCGTTTCTCAAGGCGTATCCTCTGACCAGCGAGGTCTTACAGCCACCGACCATGAGAAAGACCGCACTCCCTCAAAGTCTACTGACCAGACCACGTCAGTGTCTTCGGGCATGCAGGTTGCGCGCAGGACCAAACGAAGCTCGCTAGCAGGAAAACCGGTTGAGCCAGTTCAACACAAGCCACCGGTCCTCGGAGATCCCGCCAAGAAAGTGCCACAGAACAGCCTCTCGCGGTACGAAGAATTATCGAAGCCACGATTTTCTGCAGGCGTCGGCAAGGATGATTCTGCCGGCCATGAAAACCTCCTCAGCGGCAGAGAGGTGTTCGAAAGTCCGGGCTCCGTCGACCTGGCTGCCCCAATGACCAGTGGTATGCGAGAATTGCACGAGGCTGAACGAGACTCGCAAGTCCCAAAGTTATTAGACCCTGCCGTGGGCCTGTCGCCTGTCCTAGGACAGCCGATCAACAATGTGTCTCTGAGCTCTATTTCCCGGGACAACGAACTACCGAAGCCCGGACGCTCCGGCGTTCACAAAAGCGATTCACCCGACCGGCAGTGTCTCTTAGCCGGCAAAGATGTGTCGGTTTGTCCGGGGTCCATCGGCCTGCTGCCATCGACGACCAGTGTTTCGCGGGAAGGGCAAAGGACTCACAGAGAATCACAGGGTCCTAAAGTGCTAGAGCCTGCCATGGACATGTCACCTTTTCTAGGAGAGCCAGTGAGGAAGGCGTCCGGGGGCTCTATTTCGCGGGACAGCGAACTAGCGATGCCCATACGTTCTTCTGGCATTCCCAACAGCGATTATCCCGAACGGCAATCTTTCCTAGCCGACAAAGAGCAGGTCTTCGCTCGGCCGGGGTTCGTCGACCCGGTGGCACCGACGATCAGTGGCACTCAACTGCACGGGACTGAACAAGACTCGCAAGTTCCGAAGCTGCTGCAGTCTGCTATGGATATACCGCCGGTACCCGAAGAACCTGTCAAGACGGCATCCCAGTACAGTCTTATGCAAGGCAAGGGGATACTCAAGCCGAGACGCTCGTCGGGGTTTACAAAGGACGACGTTCTCTACCAGCAGGGTCTCGTGGCCCTCAACCAGGACGACACCGGGTCCCGTGTCAGGCCCATCCCGAAGGCCGTACCGGGGCGCCACGGAAGCTATCAAGTACGCAAGTACCAATGCACCGCACGTCAATCTAGAACCGAAGCCTGAAACAAAAATAGCCGAAGCAGACGTTGCCTGTTTTGTATGAAGCGCCACGAGAAAAATGTTGTAATACATAACCGTAACCATTATTTGTGGTTGCTGTTGTGCAATAAAGATGTGACGTCGCTGCATAACAGATGTGCGAATTGCGGGATCGAATCCCGGCTACGGCGGCCGCATTTCGATGGATGCGAAATGCGAAAACACCCGTGTACTTAGATTTAGGTGCACGTTAAACAACCCCAGGTGGTCCAAATTTCCGGAGTCCCCCACTACGTCGTGCCTCATAATCAGAACGGGGTTTTGGCACGTAAAACCCCATAACTTAACTTAGATGTGCGAATTGACGTCCATAATTCTCTTTGGAATGCAGCGTAACGTATGGTAGACAAGTTACAATAGATTTGGCGTTCCTTTATTAGTGTCACGTTGGTCGTCCAATTCTGCGTGATTTCTTGCCCCATCACTCGCTTGCGAAAGGCGCCGAGAATAAATGTTGGGCTACCTGATTTATTGGTCGATGCTAACGTTGAAACACGTCTGCATTGCAAGAACCAGGAACAATTAGGAGATTTAACGGAAATCTTGCTTGTATGTGCAATTGTACATTGCGTAGTTTAAATTCTATTCGAAAAAATTCGTGGGGCCGCAACATTCATATGGGGACGGATTACCTGTGAAGCTGTTCAGGCTGCATACATGGGCTGCACATATTATGAAATCATACAGCTTTTTCATACGCCACCACAATACGCACCTCCTGTGCATCTGCCGTAATCGTGGCTGCAGCCGCGCTGGCACCTCCGACGAGCGTGACGTTATAACCACAGAAGCGCAGGCCACGTGCACAGGCGCTGTGCCCACTCTCTTTCCTCCTCTCCCCCTACCCTTCTCCATTGCTCTAGCGCTGTCGCCGCACCTTTTCCCCCTCTCCACACGAACGCGCGTGACGTTGTAACCACAGAAGCGCAGGCCACATGCGCAATCCTGTCCGATCGTATTGTCTCTATTCCTGTCCACGTGCCATGATACGGACGTAAGCCGCCCCGGGGTACCCCCCTTGGCAATGCATGCGGGCCAGCGTATGAGTGGGAAGAGGTAATCAGCTTCACTGTAAAAAGCAATATTCGGCAGAGACCCTTAAGACTGCTTATGTGTGTGAATGCGAAAGCTTTATACCGTTTGTATAGACCTGGGAATGTCATGAACACACTCAATTTATACATTCATGACGTGACGCCACCGCCTCCCCGGTTGTTTGCGTCGTCACGTGCCCAATGACACGCGCACTATAGGCCACACCTTTGGTCAGCCACATGGCTACGACGTGACGTGTGCAATCACGCACGCACTAGGCACACCTTTAGTCAGCCAGAATTGTGGAGCCGCCATTGCGCCGAATAATGAAGAAAGAAAACGCCATTTCTCCGGGGAAGCGGGCTCGTCTGGCACCCCGGTTCGATTCCAACCTATACCGAAATGTACCAAAGTTTCTTTTCAAAGCCATTAATTTACTTTGTTTACAGGAACCTCTCTGAGAAATGAGACGTTAATCCGAACAATTTTTTTACGTTTTAACATTTGCTGAGTCGCCATTTTTGGTGCCATCTTTAGGTTTCGCAGACGCCGAGGGATGTTCGCGTAATGGAACATATAATGCTTTCGGATATAAAAACGTAAGGCATCAAGCATCACCTCTTATTGCTGTTGCGTAAACGGCGTTCGTTGCTTCAAAAGTGGCCAAAGTTAATTTTTCAGTTTACAGTTCTTGTCACACGTTTATCGTGTGCCCAAGGAGGTATAAAAAATTCTGGAGAAGCTGCCGTCTCAAAAGTGAAGCCGGACAGCCGCCATCTTACCATAGGCAAGCAATAACGTTCGGAAATAGCGGGGAATATACGGAGCACTTTCTTCCCACGCCGTGCTGTTTTTAGGCGGATAATTTAGCCGTGCAGATATCGTTGGACGTCTTCCTTTCTGTCACTGGTTTCAGAAGAAAGCCTTAAGTTATTTTCAAATTTTATGGCGCATCATGATAATAATACACAGCCAAAGGTAATATTTTAAGCGAAAGGTTCAAGCTTTTAATTTAAAATTAGCCTAGCATTTTGCAATAACTGACCAAAAGGATGTGAGCTGCTAGCAGATTTGAGCGGTCACGATCCTCTTTCAGAGTAGAAGTATAGGCAAACTGTGGCTTCACATGTGCTGGTAAGAAACTGCGGGGGCTCCTTGTGTGTGCCCGACGTTATTCGTAATTGTTGTTTACAATTTTATTCGCTACCCTTAGCAGAAAAATAAGATATTATTTGTCGCTGCAATGTCCTGATGGATGTCGTTTACACAAGGCGGCATAAATTTTCACTGCGATGTTACAGTTGGAAGCATGTTTCTTTAGAGATATAAAGAGAACAATAATAATGAATATAATCTGCTGCAAGTACTGACCACTTCCAGGCATCTCATTATACAAGCTCCTGCAAAGAAATGTCGCATTTAGGCCCTAAAAATGTAGTAATCTGTTTTCCAGCGTCAACTGCCTATAGGTATTTGTTTAAGTCTGTATCGTAAAAATTTTCGAAAGTTGAGCTTTTCCATCCTTGCTTACATTTAGACGCATTTAGTTTTACAATAGCAGTGTGAAGCTAGTTGGTATACCATGTGTATTTTCAAGTAATTGTTGCTCTCTGATGTGAACATACATAAATATAAAATGTAATATGGGATGTACCGTTCATACTATACGTACAGGAACCAACATCATGCAAGTAGTGTGCCTCGTTTAGCTCCTACAGCTTTTCTGAAATCCGGAAAGCACTCAATATATCAGTTTAATATTTATTTACTGAAATATCAATTTAGGCAGGCTTTACCGAACTAATTTGCTCAGATTTTAACAAAAAGACGCCTAGTACGCCTGTTGAACGTATATAGTTATCCCAGTAAACTGCACTGTTGCAGCCAAATCAAGAGTCTCACACCTTTATTTGCTGTCTCGATGCAGGAGCTAGAAGACAGTCTGCGGACCAGCGACCCGTTTCCAACCAATCTCAATGTCTCGAATTCATTGATGGCCTGTAAGAGCAAACGAGTTTCCATCGATCCACGCCCATCCGTCGATCTGTTCACCCCTACACTGACACCTACCGGGATGATCACGCCACCTCACAGCGCTTCCTCTGCCGAGTCGAGCTCCGCGGCTTTGGATCTGTACAGGCGCTTGAGTAAGACAGTCGTCTCTACCCATGTATACTATTTAATGCGAGTAGCAATCTTTGCCTACTTCTGCCATTTTGTCAGTCAGTCAGTGCAGTGCAGTGCAGTGCAGTGCAGTGGAACTTTTTTCAAGAACATAAAAATGTATACAAACATTATTTGAACCGATAGCCTAAATTGGCTAGTGGCCAGTCCAATACAATATACAGCAAAATATGCACAGGTCAGTTAAGAGGGGAAACACGAAATAAAACAATAAAATATTTTTAAAATTATGTATACATACATATTACGCGTATACATGTAAACTAATAATACATACACTCGTATTTTCAAGCGAAGCTTTTATTGGCTCACAAGTATCGGTGGCGTTGTAGTCATGCAAAAAGTCACGTGTGGCGCATACCCGCATTGGATATGCGGGTATGAGCCAGGGATATGCGCGTATGAAACCATGGACAAGGAAGGAAGGAAGGAAGGAAGGAAGGAAGGAAGGAAGGAAGGAAGGAAGGAAGGAACGAAGGAACGAAGGAACGAACGAACGAACGAACGAACGAACGAACGAACGAACGGCAACTGCGGGGAAAGCTGCGCCGGCGCCGGATCACGTGACGCGCGCGACCAATCAGGGTCGTTTGGTGTATCGCGGGGAGGAAAAGGGAAAGAAAGGGGGTTGGTGCGTGCTCCGCCGGGCTTCCCTCGCCTCAGATCAGTTTCGGATCCCGGATGGGAAGGCCTCGCGTGGTGCTTTCCGCTGAGGAGCAGGCTGCGTTTGAGCAACGGTGCCGCGAACTCGCTCGGGAAAGGGCTCTTCCTCGACGTGCCGATTCTAGGGGAGGAGCCACTCTAGGAGCCAGGTTCAGGTGAATTCTAGGATCCAGGTGCAGTGCGCGTTATCGGTTGTGGCTCGAGCACAACATGGTACTCGTCAGTGCAATTCGTTCCGAGGAACACCGAAGAAACACGCGACAAGCTTCGCTTAGCCCCATTTCCTCGACAGGGGAAGGGATGCAGATTTTTTTTTTTCACATACGATGGATATAAACGAGAGAGATTGCGCGCATCGTGCGCTCTGCTCGGGAGAGAGAAAGAGAAAATGAGAGCGAGAGAGAATGCGCGTGTCGAGCGCTAAACTCAGGAAGGAGAAAGAGAAAATGAGACCGAGAGAGAGAGAGAGAGAAAGAAACAAATTGTAGCAGCACCAACGAGGCAACGCACAGAGGGCGACGCCATCCGCGCTTCTCCGTTTCCCCGCATTGGCTCCGAACGCTCGCGGTGGCGGTGTCCGTGACTGCAGCAGGAGCCTCTGGCGGCAGCTCGGCCGAGCTCCCACCATCTGCGCGCTAATGCGCATGCGCCGTGACGTCATCCCGGCGTGTCATCTGCTGCGCGCCGCCCGTACACTGAGCATATCTTTCGCCCCACTTCCCCTACGTGTTCTCAGACTGCAAGTGCTTCGCGAGGCGTTCCCCGATGCCACGGACCACGAGGAAATGCAA
This sequence comes from Dermacentor silvarum, assembly GCF_013339745.2. Taxonomy (NCBI): domain Eukaryota; kingdom Metazoa; phylum Arthropoda; class Arachnida; order Ixodida; family Ixodidae; genus Dermacentor; species Dermacentor silvarum. The sequence goes on from NC_051158.1 coordinate 15,688,043, forward strand.
TCAGAGCTTCACCGATTGCTGTTCGCCTATTTTGATCCCTTCTGTTGCGAAGTTCGACCGTTTACATTTTTACGTGCAGGATTAGTAGAGGGTGTACACGCATTCTGTCCAAGACGCACGTCGGGCCTTTCTTAGATGGTCTTACGAGCTTTGAGGGTATCGACGGGTGCTTTCTGCGGGAACAGCGACAAGGTACCATCGCGATATTGCTTACCTTCGAGCGGGAATTCCACTTAAATTTAGTAAGTGCAGTCGGTCAGTTAGCCAGTCGGCCAGCCAGCCAGCCAGCCAGTTGGTCGGTCGGTTGGTCGGTCGGTCGGTCGGCTCACTCTGCTTTCTTTTGTGCAGGTGATATGCAAAGAAAAAGCTCTTCTACCCAGCCACATTTCGAGTCGGGAATGACTGCTGAGCAGAACCCTGCCGACTTCGACTCGGCAACAAGCAAGCCATGGATTAGACGACAGGCATTGGCAGTCCGGAGAGCTGTCATGTCGCGGCCCCCTTGGACCTCCTCGGACAGGTGGTGCTCCGATGCTGTTCCACATATCGTAAGCTGCTTTGCTGTACCAAAAGCAAAAAAATCTTCAACTCTAATAACGTCACTATAGCGTCCGTCTTAAGTCTTTCTTCCGCATCTAGACACCGACGCGAGGTACATCCCCCCCCCCCCTCTATACCTTTATTTTAATTGTTTCTTATTTACATAGAATACTTTTCGTCCATCAGTGTCGCCGCTTCGCCACCGTCACACAGGCGCTCACTGTGCATTCAGTGCCACCCTGTTGCGTGGGCCCGCAACCCCTCGTTTGCGAGAAGGCGAAACAGCGCTGAACAACAGGACGAAAGGAGAGCACAGACACGGGCGCTGTCTGTGCTCTCCCTTCGTGCTGTTGTTCAGCGCTGTTTCGTCGTCTCGTAATCATGAACCAGCCAGCCCAAATGCGTGCCCTCATTTGCATTACAACAGAGTACTACTGATGACGTAATAAATCACGCCAGCTGCCAACACCTCAGCTGCCTTCCCCACACGTGCAATTATTGCGCGCTTTGTCTTTACTGCTCTGGATCATCGGTGACGTCATCGCTCACGCCACGCCAGCTGTCGATGGTGCACTGATGCCCTACCCTCCTCCTCCTGGCGCTTGCGACCCCTCCACTAAACCAGAGCGTTCTACATGTGACGTCAGTGCCCGTGCGGACCAGTCAGAACGTTGAGAGGCCACTGTCTCTTCTCTTAGGAGGGATGGGAGTGCGGCGCTAGCGACAGAAATTGTTGTGCATACTCGTGCCTTCTTAAGTGGGCTAACACCATGTCCTAGCCATCGCTATATCAGTCTTATGAACGTACGTGCCCAGTCCCTCTACTACTCGCATAGGAATTCAATTTCCGATCGACGTATGCGTCTTCTGGTTTGCCTTTTACGCTAATCGATTCGCCCAATACATTAGACTATTTATACGTAACCGTGTTGGCACAGAACTAGAACAAAACGAACTTGAGGCTCCAAATTTTGGTTAGATAATCAAACAAATCAATCCCCATCGTTTCGCAAACGGGTTCCCATTCGTAATCCGTGCTAGATACGCTCATATGGGTCCAGGGACATTGCGGCGACCAGGCAGATTGCTAACATATCGGAGGCGATATTTAAGTGAGTGTCAAAATATGGCTATGCTCAAGTTACCTATGGTTGGTAGAAATGGTGGGAAACGTGCATTTCACTTACTGCAGAGCATACAGAAAGGGATAATAGTGCTGAAATAATATTTTCCAAAATCAAGATTTCAGAGCACCCTGCAGTCTCAGGTTTTACGGATCAACCCAGATAAGTGGGGTTTTATGGCGCAAGGGCCAATAATGGCCTGTGAGCCCCAAGCAATAGTATGATGTAGTCGTTTATGTGGTCAATGACAAAAGGTAGATTTAACGTGGCTGTACGTGGGCCTAAGAACAGTCGCCGTAAACTACGCAACTTATATACGTAATAAAATAATGACGATGACCGGTGAGGTGTATTTTGAACATAAAACTTGTACTTTGAAGAGATTATATGCTGAAAGAATAAATGCCAGTAGCAATATTACCTCACCAGGACCCTTGAACGCAAGGGCTTGGATGCACGTACTATACCGGATGCAACTAATGCAGCAGCAGCAGGCTCTGGGGAAGAGGCTGTGCAATTTCACTGTTCTACTGATAATGTGCAGTGCACGAATGTTATTCAAAAACTTAAAGCAGATTCGGTGTCAAGTAATGGGTTTGTGCCAAGAAACATTGGTGAGTGTGATGGAAGCTTGTGCCTGAGGAGCTGGTAATGGGATACGCTACCCATATGCTCAATGATAGTGCATTTTACAGCGTAAGCCGTTATGGGCTCATTCCAATAGCCGTTTCGGTTCGCGATGGTGTCCGCCGCCGCCGTTGGGGACCGTAACCGCTATCGCCGGAAATGCGAAAAAAAGTACCCGGTTCCCGCTGGGATCGAACCCGCGCCCGCTGCGCGGGAGCCAGATCCTCTTCCACTGAGCCACGCAAGCGCTAACCGAACGGGTAGTGAGAAAATGCCCTATAAACGTTCCCTAGCCAGGCGCACAGGTGCAGACGACCCAAGCCTCCGCCAGTATGGTGGCGCCATCTAGGTAAGTCGCCTGCAAACGCAGCGTGCGCAAGCGCAGACGACGAGATTCGATTCAGACGAGGCGCGCAATCAACGCGCCACGTATTCTGGATACCACTTCGGTACACGTTATGGCGTCTCCTCTCAAGGTGCGAACCGCTGATGAGGAAGCGAATCGTAGAGCTACGTGGGCGGCTACAACCAGACATCATCGGACTCAGCAGACTGCTGTGCAGAGAGCATTACAAGCCGCGTGTCCCCGTGCTAGAACGAATTCAAAATAGGGTAAGCCGTTTCATCTTAAACGATTACAGCTACCAGTCCAGTGTAACTCAAATAAAACTTAAACTTTCAGTACAATCCCTAAACACTTGCCGAGACATTGCCCTGTTAATACTGTTTCACAAATTCATTCATTCCACTCGAGCACCGGCATGCTTGAAACGACCCTACTCCATGTCACACAGGCTTCATAATCATTTCAGCTATGCCCGCATTCACGGTACTACTCAAGCATTCCAATACTCTGCCCTTCCTCGTGCCGTCAGGTTTTGGAATTCTCTCCCGGATACCTTCGCATGCCTGTCCAACCATGATTCATTCCGCGACGCCTTGATAGACTATATGTCTAATAAAATGTGAAATTTCATGATTGTCGCACCACGCATTCTTGTATTTACACTACGATCTTGCACCTTATTGTAGCGATAGTACAGTTATGACGCCGTGTTTACTGCTATATTACTATGTCGGGTTAGTACTCCGGTTGAGGATCCGGTTGTGTTATGTCAATTGCTTCTGTTTTATGTATGTCAAATATTCTATGCATTTTCTGTGTGCTTTCTATGTACTGCCCCCCTTACTCAATGCCTCAATTGATGCCTGTAAGGTATTTTTAAATAAATAAATAAAATAAATAATTGCAGCACTTTTTTACGCTTCTTGCAGCGACACTAAAGCCTTGACGGCGCTTATAGAATCTGTAAATAAAAATGGGCCTCCTGTGGTTTTATTTGATGGACGTTTTTCAGAGCCGACGTGTTTGTTAATCTAATGTATTGTCAACAAAAATTATTGCTATATCTATAGAGATTTTATTTGTTGTCTAGTTCATTGACTGCCCTAAATGTTAAATAACCGACCCACGCTACTCTTGAGAAGGTTCTGGAGCCCTACCTGTGTAAAATAGGATGATATACTCGTATATTCGTAACAAACAATAATGATTTCTAAGAAATATTAACAAGATGAGAAAAAAGCCAGAAGTACCCGTTTACCTATCTTCCCTCTCTGCACATACTATGTCAGCGAGGAAACTCGTCGCAGGAACGGATTCCGGTCAGGAGCCTAAAAGAAACGCAGTCGCCGACGGAGCTAAAAACGAGTCCGCCGACGCGGACAGTGGGTTCATCCATGCCATCGTGGCCTCTGCGGCTCAAACACCGATTCCCGCGCCTGGTGTTGGCGGCCATCGTGGTGCCCGTGCTGGCAGTGATGGCCGCGCTTCTGCTGTTCGTGGTCAACCGAGTCCGGCACCCCGCAGTCGTGGACCGCGGCGTGTGTCGTACCAGCGACTGTGTCCAACACGCGCAACGAATCGTGCGCCGAATGAACACCTCGGTCAACCCTTGCTACGGTGCGCGGCGTTTCGTTGGTTGGTGAATCTTGTCTCGCTCGTCTGCACAGTGGCTGCCGTATATGCGGAACACTAGACGTTGAGGCACTCAGTTCAAACAAGGCACGTGAGAGCAAGAGAGAGAGAGAGAGAGAGAGAAAGGACAAACAGCTAGGGACGTTAAGATACACCAGAGAGTTCCAAGATAAGAATAAACTTACAATGTGCTCTTTCAAAACTCTATTTTGTTAATTTCGCGGCAATGGCTTGAATATTACGAGAGAAAATAAGGGTCTGCGTTCCATGCATTCTTTAATTTCGCGGTGAAATCTCAGCGTGCGTACGTCACTTGTGACGTCAGGGACATTAAAAAATACTTCCTGGTATTTTGGCCGTGGTGTAGCATTAGAAGTTCTTCAAGCTCGCTAAATTCAGTCTTTGGTTCCTCTTTAACGCGGCGTTGTCCAAGTTTGCTGATAAAAAGCACACCGCACATGTTCGCACGCTGTTTGTCCGCTTTTCAAAGGCCATCGACTTTGTTATGCAGAGCAAGGTACTAGTAAAAACGAAGCTCCATTTCCAAAACTCTGAGACTGATAAATTGGAATGGCAGTTCTGTTAACTGCGCGTGTCATTCATTGCATTTAATTCTGCACAGAAGCGATTAACTAAAGTTGGGTACGACGCACGCCGTAGTGGAGAGCTCCGGTACAGTTCTGGCTGCATGTGGTTCTTTATTGTGCACCCAAAGCGCCATTACAGGAGCGTTATTGCATTCCGCTCCCACTGTAATGCGGCCTCCGCGGTGAAGAGTCGAACCCACGTCCTCGTTCTGCGGCAGCAGTAGACCAAAGTCACTGAGTAACCTTAGCGGGCTGCCCGCGGATTCACCTTGTCGAACGGGTTGCCCTACGCAGATTTCCACGCTTACGTGTGTGGCTCATCCGGGACACTTGCCACGCACGTTGTCGACCAGGCTCGACCGGTGACGATTGCCCGCGAGCAAGGCCGCGAACTGGTCGCCGCGCTCAACCACTCGGCCAGCGCCTTCTCGCTCGCGTACACGTCTGCGGCCGCCGTCAAGGCACTGAGGGCCCTGGACGCGTGCCTCGATCGCCGAACTGCGGACACGGCCGGGCTCTTCGCGGCCTTCATGCGCGAACGGGGAATCCCCTGGCCGGCATCGTCGGACACCCTACTCAAGGTATATTTGAGTTAAGGGCGTCTCATCGGGCCTGGGCAACACCAGCTAGGCAGTATAAGGCCTCCACACTCTGTTGAATGTCGTCTTACTGCCTGGCCCGACTCGCATGTAGATTCAGATTGGCACGCTCGAAACCGACATCACCTGTTCACTCCGATCCACGAAGTCATGCTATCTGGCCCGAAATTTCCATTTCCAACCCTAGCGGGACGAAAGCGGTGACGTCGAAATCACCGCGGCTTACTCGAGAGGGTCCCCATCAGATTCTATGGCAGTCGGGCCAGACAGCATGACGTCATGGAGCGGAGTGAACAGGTCTTGTGCTGTATAGGTGGCGTTGTCGAAACGCAGCCGTGCCGAATATTACGTCCCTGGTTTCGTCACGCTGCGCTTGGCAGTGGATATTTTGGGCCAACTAGCATGACGTCACGAAACGTTGTGAACGGCTGGTCTGGGCAATGCAATCAGACGAGCGCAGTGCATGCTCAATTTTCGTTCCGGAGTAGTTCAGTTGAGAGGCAGCGTTATTTCTTCCGTCTTTCTTGTTGCCACCTTTTGTATACGCCTACAGTTTTGAAGATCCTGGTCCGTATTTTCTCAACTTTTCCATTTTTAATTATCCTTTTGTTAGCACGCAATGTACAGTGTAGGCGATGGAGGAGAATGAAACATAAAAATTTATTATCTTACAAAATATTGTCCCATGATTCAAATTTGAATCATGCTGCAATATCCGAAACACCTGTTCTTGCACCTATTCTAGTACACGTGGTTTTGAGAGTTGCCAGGCTGAATCAAGGTTATGTTAGAGGAGAGCACACGTACGAGCCCAAGAAGTTCTCATTCCCTCTTTCTTCTCCTAGCTATATTAGTCCGTAGTAAATGACGGTGATCGAGCATAAAAACGAAAAAGAAAAAAAAACTACCTGGAACCACCTTTCTTTGTTTCCGAAGAACTGTGGCGCAGAGTTGTGGCGCAGAACTGTGGCGCAAGACTTCATTGATTCATCCGGATCTGAAAGCAATAGCAGCAGGCTCTCACGGCAGACATTATCATCTTGTCTTAGGAGGTTAAACCCCAATATCATATCTATTCTTCTGTACTACTGTAGTAGAATGCTCAATCTATATGTCCATCGCCCCCTGACGTAGCGCGTGCAAGTTCTTGACGTCATCATGGAGCTGGTCATCAACTGGCGCGCCGCGCTCTGGTTCGACGTGCGCGTGGAATACCACAGCCTAGACCATGGGAGCCCCGTGATCGCCGTTGGCGAGGCTGCACCCTGGCTCTCTACCGCATGGAGCAGCTGTCCGAGCTGGACGAACGCGCGTGCGCAGAGACGGTGCGCGCTGTGGCAGCTGTCATTGCGGGCGGTACGTTTGTGATCAAGTTTATAGCGTAACTAACTGTTCAATCCGGTTAATGCGACCTCGCACAGTGTGACTTTTCGCTTAAGAGAAAGCTTTAGCTCGAGGGCTCCTATCTAACTACATTGTAAAAGAGAAATCGTCTTTCTCGGCAGCCACTGCACCAAATTTGTTGAGATTTGTTGCATTTAAAATGAAGAGTTAAAATCTACTGATTGTTGTAAGCGAAACATTGATTTAAGCCGTCGGTCGTTTTATAAAAATTGTCCAAAATTGCAAATTTGTCAGAGAACAAAGCTATCAGGTTTACAACTCTAACTCAGCAATCAAAAACGATATCACGCTTTTGTAAATTGCACCTAATAGTACATTGAAAGCGGACAAGTTTGATCTATTATACATCGCTATGCAATATTAGATACTTATGTGAGTATAACTGTTTTCATAATCACGTTGAAAGCACGACGTTGATAGTTTCAACGTTTGCTATCGCTGCCATTGCTTCGTCTTCCGGGCGAAACTGCGACTTTCGTTTTTAAATATATTTTTAACATATCAGACCAGACGAACCTCGCGGACGCTGATGTATACCAGCTTCTCTCGGACGAGTCGCCTATCAGAAATTCCCTGCTGTCTCCCGAAGACCCCGAAGACTACGACTCGATGATCCTGGCAAGCGCGCTCTACGAGAAGCTCAACGGGAGCGTCCTCAATGACGTCACCATCGGCGAATGGGCGGATTTCCTCGACAGGCACATGAACATGTCGTCCGACACCAGAGTCCTGCTGACCCGCGAGCGCCGGTTCCAGGCCGTGGCGAGCCTCTTCGGCAACTTGCCTCCCGCCCGACTGCTGGACGTCGTAGGATGGACGCTGGCCTACACCTACGCCTGGGTGGTCAATCCTGAACTGGACGTCCTCGGCGCAAAGACCGGCTCGGCGGCTGACGACCAACTCACCGCGCATGTCCTGTGCTTCCTGACTGTGCACGAGTCGTACGGCATTGCTCAGGTATAGCGCCTGTCTGTTGTACCTGTCTTCTTTTCGTCCTCGTCTCTCTTGCACTGTTTTTTTCTTCAAGTATGTTACACCAACTCGCCCACATCAAGCTCCTTCTGCTTCAGGTATAGAAAGCTTTATTTTCTACTCATGGGTGCCGCCATCTTGGGCTCTTACACGAACAATTTCTCAGTTCTTGTACGCAGGGACGTCAAAGGAACATGGTCATGAAACACGCAGCGTACCCGTAGGAACATTGTCTTGAATACTCGTTGGGCTGTAGGGCTGGGCATATTTTGTTACAGACAAGGAAGAGGCACCGTTATGATTCCGGGATGGCGGCACAGATACGTTTTAGTAAAATATCCTGTCCGCATATTGATACTCATATTTAAATTCCTATGACACTGAAAGGAAAGCTACAGGGGAAATGCTTCCGCAGATATGATTGTTACTGCGCCAAGTAGTCCGGCAGGGTCTGACGGGTGCTCTGTTTCAGTTTCTTGAAGCAGGCACTGACTCAGCTTGCTGTAGACCCTTGTGACAGTGCTTTTGCAGCAGTGCATTTGCGAACCCTAAAGTGTACGGTCGGGCATTTTTGGCAGCCAAGTTTGTAAAAAAATAGTAGTATCTTATCCATTAGTCCGGCCATAGATACATACATGTTGTTGATCAACGACATGCATACCTTGATATAAGAAATAAGGCTCTTGATCGCGCTCATGCATGTAGTTTTTTGTGGATTTATCCGTAAAAGTAATTCGTCAAACAATATTTTACTGGAAAAACTGCTGACAGCCTGAGGGTATACTGTATGCTTCAATGATCACGACCACTGGCGCCGCCCAGTCCGAGGCGGAGATTGGCTCGATTGTGCCTTGAGACTGGAGTTTGTCGAGTTCTCGACATAAAGCGTCTCGCAATGGAAATGGCACTTGCCGGCACTTCAAAAACTTGGGTGTCGCGTCTTCAGCAAGGTCAATGCGTGTAGGTGGCCCTGAATGTCCAGTGAGAGCTTCATTGAACACCGCACATAACTTGGCTAATGTAGCGTCGATTGTTGTGCCCGTGAGATTTTTCAGTCCATACAGCGTAATTCCCAGTTTTTCGAACCAATTTCTTCCTTACAAGCTGGCTCCAACTCCTCCAGCCACGAGCAAAGGTAGCTGTGCTTTGTTGTTGTTGAAACATTGATAAGCACGGAGCCTATTATTTACAAACATTCTCCCGACCATGTCCATTGAGCGAGCTTGCGTTCTCTTAACACCGGAGCATTGTCAGGCCAGAGGCGAGCGAACGCCGCTCCACTTATTATAGAAAACGCTGCTTCCGAGCCTACTTCCATATTGAGTGGCCGACCAGACAGTCGCACTGTCGCGACGAACCTAGCTGTGGTTGTCATCTCTAGTCCCGTGTGAAAAACAGTAAGGAGGCCGCCTTCCTGTTCCTCTAAAACTTAGTCCTCGCCTAAACACCGGCTTCCTTGGTACTTCTGTGGTTTAGCCTTTTTCGATGGGCAAGCTTTCGTGATGTGACCCTTTTTGCAGCATAAGTTACACGTAGCGTTCTTGAAGAAACATTTGTCGGCCTTATGATCTGCTAAGCATCGGAAGCACTGAGGTGCCTTGCTTGTAAAGCACTCACGAACATTCTGATAATGTACATCGAAATTGTCGGCCTGTTGTTGGCTGCTTTGAATATCTCTGCTGATACCTTGCTGATTCAGCAGTCAAAACGAGCTCGTATGCTTTCTTAAATTAGCTTATCCTCAGCTAGCAACTATTGTTGAAGATGACATTCGTGGATCCCACATACAAATCCGTTTTGTAGCATAACTTCCAAAGGAAGTCTTGTACTCCCTGCTTGAGACTGGACTTCCGCACTTCCGCCCTACGTATCAGGACCCATCGTCGTGGAGTCTGCGTTGCCAAAGTAGCAGTCCTTTGCAAAAGTTCGCAGAGCTGTCACATATGCTTTGACGATTTCATTAGCAGGCTGGTCACGTTTCTAGAAATGATATCGTCCACGTAACTCGGAAGGCCGAGGGTCGAAGTGCAGGCTCAGTAACTTAATGTCCACAAAATCTACATCAAAAGGTTTCCGTGGTGCCACTAGGGCCCTCAGCGTCTCGTAGGTCTGCTCACCGCAACGCGTGAGGAGAACCGCTCGCTTCTTGGAAGATTCGACGATGTCGTTGGCTTCATAGAACTCTAGGTGCTCTACCCACGATGACCAGTCGGTGCCCGGACACAAATTCTGGTTTCTTGCCTTTAGGCATCGTCTTCAAGGAAAACTTGCTTCGCGGGGTCTCGTTCCCTTGTCGCCAGTATTGTAAAGTGCCTTTTATTGCTTTTTAGAACGCTGCAAGGCAGGCTGCGTCGTCACGAGCTCAGAGTCCTTGTTCGCGCCTTGTCCCGACCTCTAGGACAGCGACACGTCTCTGTGGGTCTCGCACTCGACTCTTCCCACTCACTGAGTAGTCACGTTGTGCTCGCGAGTCTTTCGACGGGCCTTCTGGGCGCGGGCTCCTTTTCCAAGCTTATCACCTCTGAGGAAGCCAAGTGCCAGGCCGGGGTACGCTTGTGCCCATTGTGGCCAACCGGTGGGTGCCCGGCGGCAGCGAGATTGTTCGGCCTGTGGAACAGCTACACGGCCTCGCATGCGATGAAATTTGAATGTAACAGTAACAAAGTCTTCGGCGTGTGCAACAGGAGACTCCTCAGCTCCTGATGCAACATCCTTTAGATAGCTGCCTTCTGTTCCAATCTGATGGTCTTTCGCTTCCGCTTTCCACTTGGCTCGTCGTCGCAGCCGAGTAGCACGCGGCGCGCGACACAGCGTTCCGCTGTGTGATCGGAAAGGCAAGCGAACTTCGCCGCGTCAGCTTGGTTTGGCTGGCTCGAGACCTCCGAGATTGCACAGGTGAAATGCGATCTCGGTTGCGATCTCGGAGCCCATGCCGCAGGGAGAGGGAGAACTGAATGCACCAATCTTTCGCACCGCCGCGCGTAGCCACGCAGGCGCGCAGGCGCGACCTGTGCTTGCACTCCCGATTAGAGCACTGCACGGGCCGATTTTTTCAGCCCGGGCCCGGCCCGGGCCCGTTTTTACTTTGGGCTGCCCGCCCGAGCCCGATCAAAACTTCTATGGCGAAACCCGGGCCCGGCCCACCACCCCTTTACCTTAGGCCCAACCCCGACCCGAGCCCGGCTCGAAACCGGCCCGAACCCGGCCCGAGACCAAAAAATCCATGTTTTTCAGAGTTGAGACGCCCAAGAATAACTCGCTGCACGTTACATGCACACCACCAGAAAGCCCGAGCCCGGCCCGGGCCCGCGTCAAAAACCCTGAGCCCGGCCCGGGCCCGGGTCAAAAAGCGCACGCCGTGCCCGAGCCCGGCCCGAGCCTGTGAAAAAATTGCTCTACCCGGCCCGGCCCGGGCTTTCGGGTAAGCCCGAGCCCGTGCAGTGCTCTACTCCCGATATTGCGCCTGGGGTATCTTGGAGGCCAGGCCCAGCTGCGCCTGCTTGCGCGACGTGACGCAGAGAAAAACGTGCAACGGTCGCGTATTTTTCGGTTTCGTAGACCACTCTAGTTCATTATATCCATTGGCACAACAGTTTAACTTCGTTAAGTCGATGTTTTAAATGCATGGACCTCTATGGGGATTTCAAGGAAAATTTCAGTTACTTCGTTGTACCCATTATTTCCTTATATCCTGCTTCGTTATAACGAGGTTCGAGTGCAGTTCCTTGAGACGTTTGGTAAGTGCGTCACGTGCCAGTTTCTCGTGTTCTTCCTCGTGACCGCTCGCGCTTTGAGGCGCTGTGTTGGATTGCACCGTCTCCGGGATCGGCCTACATTACTCAGTAATTTCATTATAGCAGCTAACGCTGTACGTACTGCGAGACGCTGTACCGCCTTCGTGATCGGCCGATGTCGGACAAGTTTCAAAATTTCATCGCCCAAGTGCCCCCCCACCAGATGCCATCGTCGTTTCACACTCCATCACATAGCCATAGGTACGCACGATTCTATGACAGGCAGTCACCGAAGACGTCACAATCCATGTTTCGCTCGCTTACGCTCCTAAATACCTCTGCAGAATCCAACAACTGGCATGTCGCAGGCTCGCGTCGAACGGCCGGGGTAGAAATTATGCCGTCGACGCAATGCGATCGTCGTCACCGTCGCGTGGTTGCTGTCGTCACACATACGCTCGCGTCAGACCGATAGCTGTTCGTCATGAACACGTTGCTCCACCTGGTAACGCTTTGCGTAATCCCAAAGGATGATGGGTAGCCAGCCACCCGCAAAATGCCTCACAAAACATCGATTCCCAGATTGCGTGGAATCTGCATCGTTGTTCTTTTTTCCTGTGCTCTCGAAGGTGGCGCCGTTCTTCCTGGATGCCTTCCCGGCCGAGGAACGTTTCAGCGTGGAAGCCGTGGTAACACGGACGGCACAGGCGCTGACTGGCATGTTGCGCTCATCGGGCCATCTCACCGACCACACCTTGGCACAGGCGGCCATAAAGATCGAAGAACAATCAGCCGTGCACCCGTGGCCGCTCAAGGCATTCTTGCGCCTTGAGGTGTGTACATGTGCGTTTGTGTGTGATCCCGAGCTATTCTGTTTATGTACATTGTAGTGTCATAATTAATAATAATGTTATTATTACAATAATTATTATACAGTGAATCGCTGTGTATAGCCGGCACAATTTACTAGAGATTGAAACTTTGAAGTTGGAACCCTGTTAGCGAGTGTGCGTCTGTGTATGCGAACGTGCTTACGCGTCGAAGATACGTCAACGAGAGAATAGACGAGACAAACGTAGCGCATACTTTTACATCTGCGCGAGTACACGCTCGCAATGCTCAACCAACTTGCCAAATTAAGCGTGTCTATCATTGTATGCATTTCACACATGTCTGTGTGTGCGTGTTGGCGTTTGTTCACACTTCGTTCGCGTGTATGCGGCCGCCTTGAATCTCATGTCAAAATTAAAGTATGGGGTTTTACATGCCAAAACCACGATCTGATTGTGAGGCACGCCGTAGTGGGGGACTCCGAAAATTTGGACCACCTGGGGTTCTTTAACGTGCACCTAAATCTAAGTACACGGGTGTTTTCGCCGGGATTCGATCCCGCGACCTCGTGCTCAGCAGCCCAACACCATAGCCACTGAGCAATCACGGCGGGCAATCACATGTCAAACGCCTATATACCATCATTTGTCCGTCGCCGAATCTGCGTGAGTGAAGTTCATCGCTATTCATGGAAAACGTCAAATTCTACGACTTTTATAAGCAGGTCTTTGATTTAGGCATTCAGCCCCTTTCAATTGATGGCTTTCACGTCACGTCACGCACCCACTTTATCACCGTGTCGGTGCACCAACATGGCGACTGTGAGCACTTCAGTTCAATCCATCTTATTGAAAGCTTTCACGTGACGTTACGGACCCAGCTTATCATCGTGTCGGTGCACCAACATGGCGGCTACAATGACGTCAGTGCAAGCCATCTATATAAAACTAGAGACAGCGCAAAATTACAGAGAGCGCTAGACATCTCAGAAAAGTGAAGCATTGAATTCATGCTTCGATAACCGCACGAGTGTGCACGGGCAATTGCGCAAGCCATGCGCTAACGAAACGCCTAAAGATCTACGAACACCAACATAATGCAAGTCGTAGTATACTTCTACTGTAGAGCAATCGAAGCGTGGGTCGATTACGTACAAATGATGACGTGATGACGTCATCGCAATTGATGACCAACGAAATCTTAAAAGCCAGCGAGGGCGGAAACTACGCGAATATCAACGAAGGCAACAGTGATGAAGATCCCGTAAACGAACGAAGCATTTCGACGGCAAGGGAGGCGATAGCGGCATTCGATGATATGCAGCTTTACTTTGCGTGGCTACGGTGTTTCGCTGCGCAGAATGCCGTGAGAATCCCGCGCGATAAGGTTGGCTGTTCCAACGCCTCCTAATTACCACAAATTAAGGGCCGTGCACTCAGATCCATGACGTCATTCTATCTTGGCCGACTGCCATAGAATCTAATCTTGATGCTCCTGAATAAGCCGGTATGATTCTGACGTCACCGCTTTCGTCACGACGGGCTTGGCAATGGGAATAGTAGTCCAAGTAGCATGAAGTCATAAAGCGGAGTGCACAGGCCTGCTATCTAGAGGCGTTGGCTGCACTCGCACATTCTGTCAAACTGTGCAGAAAAAAAAAGAAATTAGCAACTTATTTCAATGTCCCTCTTGAATTCCTATTAGACAAAGGCTTTCTTTTATTGAAAGTGCTTAGCCAGCTCTTGTGTGAGCAGTAAGGTGCACCACCTTTACAACGAAGTGACCTGAATAATGAAGAAATTGGGAGGTCCCGAGGCACTTCGTTCTGAAGGCGTTTGACTGTACTACGTACTATATGCAATAACTGACATTGCGACGCTCGAGTCTTCATTGGCCCATCCCAAAACACCCGTGTGCATTTGTTTCCATGCCTTTCCCAAGATTCTGGACCTGCTGTACAGCGAGTTCCCATTGGAGAGTGCGTCGTTCTTCGCCGCCTGGGTGGAATCTCGCAAGGCGCTCAAGAATGCTCTCCACAAGCGCTACTACGGGGCATTCATGCTGGTCAGGTAACTACGGCGTGGAAGAGGAAATTGTTATCAACCAGACTCTGGCACGAAGCTATATACAAGAAGAAAGCGGCGCAGTTGAACAAATATTCGTCTTTGTCCTGCGGACCATCGTACGGTGATTGCAAAGTATATGCTTACAGTCGGCTGGATGACAGTGTTTCCCTTTCGTGGTCCTTCCTCCACTTTTGGGGCTGATTTGCCAACTGTAGCGTGGGTTCTAACACTTGCAGATTAGTGCCACTTGCTTAGCGGCTGCGAACCTTATACATTGCCTTCCGTGTCGTCCAGCATAAAATAGAGCGACTAAGAAAATCATATTACCCGTACTCCTTTGCCTTGCGCCACTTACTGTCCGAGCGGGCCGCCTATGCATTGCATGACATCGTATTAAGCGACTATTCTTCATCATCATCATCGTCATTTATTGTTCCCTTAAAGGCCCCTGCTTGGGGTATTACATAAGAGGGGGGGGGGGGGGGGGAGTACACATACAAAATACACTAAAGCTGGTCAGTGAGCACAATATCAAAGCGGGAAAAACACATGAGAAGTCATTCAATTAATAAAAATCAGTTGTAAAAAACAGGGTAGGCATGGTTTAACAAGGATCACTAAGACTTACTAGAAAAAGCGTATTATGCACAGTATACACACGGCGGAGCGAAATACATTTCAAGAACAGCTGGTATAGAGGATCGAAATTTTAAAAAAGCATGATTGAAACAAACAAACAGAAAGAAAGGCGAGCTGTAGTTAATACAAGGATTACATAGGTTGTGTGGATAATAAATCACGAAATTTTACGTGATCACGTTCAAGGACGACCGATTCGGGTAGTTTATTCCATTCCGCTATCGCAACAGGCAAAAACGAGTTGTTAAAGGCGTTAGTAGAACCGTGAAGATGCTGAACGCTCAGTGAATTGAAAAGACGTCGAGAAGTGCGGATCGGCGGGCGAAGGGGCGATCCATGTAAATGCGGAAACGTGTAGTATAACCTGCGAAATAAGCAGAGTAGGGCAATTCGACGTCGGTATGCTAGGGAATAGAGACTGAGGGAGTTTATTTTACTTATGATGTGCTTGTAGTCATAATTATAACATATAAATCGTGCTGCGCGGTTTTGGGCTGCTTCAATGGTGTTATAGTGGCTCTAGGGTAGAATGGCGTTTCTGTATATGCTCCTGGTGCTAGCCTAGAACAGGGAGCCTAAATGAAATCGTGCTTGACTTTAGGCTCCTTAGCCTAGATAGGTCTCTAGATAAAACTTGTTTTACCTGAGAACCTTAGGTTAGAACCATTGCGAGCGCCTCCATGCCGCAGACAGCTGAACGCGATCCTCGCAGACTGCACGTACACTACCGACTCCCAAAAGACAAGATTAGATTAGACGGACGGACGGACGGACGGACGGGCGGACGGACGGATTTGTTATTTGATTGCTTATTCGTGACACGTTTTCTGTTTACTATTCATGTTTCAATCTGTATTATCGCTATTCCAACAGCGCTGATCCTCGCCCCAATGCATTCTCTTCTCGTGCTCCCTTGGTCCAGGTACCGGTGGCGTCACTCGCGAGTTCAGTACCTGTACTCGCTCAACCGGTTGCGTTTTGGCCTCGCCGTTGTGTTCCCGCCTTCACACCTGCGTCACGGATCTCAGGCCATGACGTACGCGGGATTGGGATTCCAGCTGGCGCGTCAGCTGGTGCGAATCGTGGACCAGCGTGGACGCGCCCTGGACAGTGACGGCCATCTGGTCTCCTGGTGGAATGAATCTGGTGGTGTGCGTAAATACTATGCCACTTGTTTTGCTAGAGTATTTTAGCGTAGAGCTATCGTTCTAATGTTAGTGCGGAAAACGCTCGCGTGGGTCGTTGCTTTGGCCCAAGAACCCCACATGGTCAAAATTATTCTGGAGCACGCCGTTGTTGCGTTCCTCACAATCCACTATGCAGTTTCAGGACGTTAGCCCCCTATTCAGAAACGCGCCTTAAGTTGCAGATCATGCTTGACTTGATAAAGATAACGCCTGACGGGAATGTGCCCAAGGAAAGGCAATGAGCATTTTTAGCACGTTTACACCAGGCGTAAAATTGACCAAGTCCAGCATATACATCAACTTGAGTCGCATTTTTGAATGCGGGGGTAAGTCACACAATGTCTGTACCTACGTGGCAGAACACGGTTCAAGTTCGGGCGCCGGCATAACGTGCGAAAGTTGGTCGCATCATACATACATTAAATGATTCTAGGTGAGCGCTCCTGCTTGAAAGTGAAGCCAGTTCGCCGTAGGTAGTAGCCACCACCCCGGCACCATCTAGCAGCCATTCCTGTCCAGTAGCCGTGGTGTCGGTACGTTGCTCCACTCAGGAGCTTAGGGTGGGGTTTGGAACAGGACGGGTTTTAGGAATGTCTTGGTATATGCCGGGGCATGTGCAGCAGGGTGGGTCGCTCGTCGCAGTGCAGGGACTCGGGTGGGCTGCGGCAAAAGTAGATGCACTAAGAGTAGAAAAGGGGTGTTGGGGAAAGTGATGGTCTGCAGTTTTCACCATCGACCGGTCCATCGGCGAGTTGAGGAAGGATGAGTTGGACGGTAGCGTTGGTAGAGTGAGGCGTGGCTCGTCAATGTGAAATCTGTAGCAGAGTCGTCCAAGGCGACTCGGTGAGACAGTTCTCGGTACAGAGCGTCAGAACGCGTCCAGGCACCCAGACTAGTAGAAATGTATGTGAAGCGGACGATAGGAAGGATTCATGTATGAACGTGTACTGATAGGATTCAAGGTGTTGGAAAGAAAACGCCCAATAGTCACCTGGGATTAAGCAAGAATCTTGAGAGAGGTGGTGAGAGAGGTGCAAAGGAAGAGAGAGAGGTGGCGAAAATATTTTCTTATATTGATCGCACGCTCTTCCAAGGTGAGGAACATTGGCCAGTCCGCCTTTCAAAGCTGCGTTATAGATGAACTTGAGATGAGAGTTCTCTGGGAGGAACAAATACAGGGATCCTATAGAGTCCAATACAATACCGTGACTCCGCTACCCCGCCTCTCCATTTCCCCAACTTTCGTCCTTCTGGCGGGTGCCTGTGAAGAAGGCACGAACGACGCTGTAGCCGTCGTAACTCTCGTCGTAGCTAGCTTGACGGATGCTTCCGATGGGCCACATGGAGAACGGCGCATATGGTGGGAAAATTGGAGACAGAACAGTGTGCCACGCGCAGTAGGGAAAATGTCTGCAACAGTGAGGACAGCTGGACTAGGCAAGTAGCCAAGGGCAGCAAGACAATTATGTTCTTGGCTCGTGGAATGCAGCGCGTAAACTTGAGGCCTGGTTGGCTTCTTTGAGTCCCCACAGAGTGATAGTCACCCCGAGGCGCTCTAGGCTGCCGGTATAGGTGCGCGCATATAGTAATGTCAAGAGCAAATTGCTGCGTCCGCACGGCTAATGACTACTTGCCGAGTGCACACCGACACATCCGTCCGTCACATCAGCCAGATGCCTCATAGCAATAACCTATAGAGTTAACCAATAAATGTTCTACAAACATTTCTCAGCAAATCTACGGGGAATTCTAAGATGGTCTGTGCTCAATTTTGGGTGAGTGCGTTTAAAAAAAATGTCAGTTTCGCCCGAGAGGCGAAGCATCGATTACGATAGCAAATTTGTAGACGGCTATACGAACTAAGGAAGGTAGTTTTATCGGCCATGTAAACTTGGAAGCATTCGCTTACTATAACTAAATGAACAAGCACGGTGTCACGCGCGCACAGGTAAACAAATGCATATCGCTCGATGACCGCGCAAACTCGCTGTCAAAACGCTGGAGGAAGGAAGCGCGGCACAGCAGCGGGCGCATTGACCTTCGTACCGTCTATCGCTTCAACGCGAACTAAACGTCGAAAGCACAGCGCAGGCTAAGCTACCGGCACTACTTGTACTTGGTCCACATCGCAGATCGCTTTAAAGATGAGGCACGCGCAGGCGCGGACTTCTTTCACGTCGCAGATCACTTACAAGATATGGCGCCGGCGCGGCCGCGCCGTAAGCAGCAGCTGCCGGAGTAGAACCCCCACCCTCTCCCCCCCCCCCCCCTACTTGCCTCGCGTGCGACGAAGACAGCGTCTACTTCCGCGCCGCCTTCCTCCTTCGCGTGCGCGAGATCGAGCCGCGATAGTCGGCTCACACTGGCAAGCTTTCACTCAGAGATACAGCGTACAGCGCGCGGCGACGATGTTACCGCATTTGGACTTTATAAGGAACCTTATGGCGACGACCACGACCACGGGGACGACGACGGTAGAAATGCGCTTGGAGTGTCCATGCAATTGCTATCTCAATAAATGGAATGCGGACAAGCAACACACGACGTAAAAAGTTCGAGCAGAATATGCTATACGCTGTCTAATACGTCAGGTTGAAATATCGAGCACACTATAGGGCAGTCTTCCCATCTTGCAGCACGCCGAGTGCCGCCTGTCCACGGCGACCAGCCCGCGAGAGCGCCGCGCCGTGGCCGACCTTTTCGCCCTCGACGTCGCCCTCGCCGCCATGGAAGACGCCGCCAGGGGGAACCTCTCTCCGTTGAGGCTCAAGCACCTGGAATCGATGGACGCGGTGCAGACGTTCTACATCAGCTATTGCAGTCACTACTGCGACAGACAGCCCCTGCTTCACGCCCGCTCAATGTGCGATCTGGCCATCAACGGCTCCGGATTTGGCACCGCTTTCGGCTGCGAAGCATCTCCTGGAGATGCTCGACAGTGCCTATTCGTCTGACTCGCTTGGCTTTTACGATGCGCCAGATTGTTCCGCCATTGCGAGTGTCTTTATAACGCCACAGTTTCAGTATGAGTGGACTTGGGCTAACGCGGTTTTACCACGCTGATTTTGGTGCGGCGCTATGCCTATGTAAATTTAATCTCGTGCTTCGCTTCAAAAACTCTGATTCATGCCGTGTTAAAGTGAAATCTGAAATGACTATCTGGCCACTCGCACCGCTATTGACGGAAACGTACAAATGCCTCGCGCTTCAATCGTACAATCGCTCACCAGCATTACCTATCCTCACTTGATCAGCTAACATTGATGACTTCCGAATCGTTTGTCGCACTGTAATTTGTTACGAACATAAGTCGTAACTGTATGTGATCTATGTCGTTCGTTCTACTTTACAATTGTTCGTTTATTTTCCATGAAGTAGCAGAACAATTTCGCAGCGTCATTAACTTCTCTCTCACGTGAGCGGACCGTATTTCGTCACTGCTGTATTTAAAGTTTGTCCTTTTTCAAACTATTTGTGAGAAAAGTACTTTTCTCTCTTATCCCAGAGTGCTGTCGCTGATTTTTCAGTTCGTCACACAGTAACATTTCGCGCTAAAGTTGTCACGGCGAAATTATGCCAAAAGCTATTTGTAAACACATGAGTCGATATCCATAGTTCAATGCACTGAGCACAGAAAAAGACTGCAGCGTGTCCTGATAAAGTCTGCGCGTTTTCTGTGCTTTATTTTATCCGGGCTAAAGTGCTATGCGCGATGAACTTAGCTTACAGCTATTGCGTCATACTGCTGTGTCCAAACAGCTGTGCTGTCATTCGGCCTTGGCACAAAGCTAACCTTAGTGGAATGGTTTTATAAGACAAGGGTACGTTTGCTGGAACGTCCTAAGTGGCGCTGCACAACAAATCATGTATCGCAGTGGACCGGCCCTACTGAACTATTCCGTATGTCATTCCAACAATTCCGTATATTATCTATATAATTCTTACGCAGTCTATACTGACACGTGTACTTATATTTTTCCTTGGACTGTATTTCACCGTCTAACTTAACGATATACCACTCAGCGCAAGACATGCTTGCATGATTTGGAACTCCCTTGAATGTTATTGTTGATTCTATCTGGTGTGTATGTTCTTGCCGAATTTTGCGTAATCAGATTGTTTGCGTGACACGTATTGTGTAGTACTTTTCCTGGAAGGCGGGCGCCAGCAATTATTATAGAAAAAGAAATTCAACAAGAGGGGACAGTCGGCGAAAACTGGCCACAGGAATACGTCACGCTAGTATTAATGCCGTTCGTTAGCTGCCTCGAGCATCGGAAAAAAATAATGTGAAATTAAGTTACCAGACATTGCTTTACTTTTTTTATTCTTTCCCGCTCAAACTAAAAAGCAGTGCGTGTAAATGAAGTTACACCAAGGTTGATCCAAATAGGTCGCGAAGCTTCTGGTCGCGAACCTCATAGAAAAGGCCGGCCTAACCCTTCTCAACGAGCCGGCCTCCCACACGAGAGTCGGTGCGAGCCCCCATAGCGATACCACACCGGACCTAATGCTGTGTAGGAGCGCCGGCAGAATCACCTGGGAGAACACCTTTGAGGAACTGGGGAGCGATCACAGGATCCTCGGTATCGCCCTAGGAGAGCCTCGCGCCAATAAGGGGAAAAAACACTGCGCATGGTTAGTGTGCTATTGCATGACAGTATAAATAGCGATGCTTTCTGGAAAGAAAATAAACTGTTGGAAGTTCAGCGCTCTGTTCTCTCTTCTGTCCCCTCTGGTGGCCTTGCGCTGTTAACGTACCTTGAAGGTGTAAAGAAGGCCTTCGACAGAGTCGAGCACGTGGTAATCCTCGAAAGAATCACGCAACTCTGCCTGGGCGAACGAACGTACAATTACATAAGAAATTTCCTTACAGGAAGAACAGCCAGAATCAGGCTGGACGAGGAGGAGAGCATCCAGGTGGACATGGGCAGCGCGGGCACACCGCAAGGATCCGTCGCGTCACCGATGCTCTTCAATATCGTCATGATCGGACTATCGGAAAAATTGGAGCGAATAGAAGGCATTGATCGCGCAGTTCATGCAGATGACTTTACGATTCGGACCACGAAAGACGCGAGCGAGGGCGAGATGGAGAACAAACTTCAAGGGGCGATGGAGGCAGTCGATAATCATTTGGAGGGCACCGGACTAGAATGTTCGCCGGGTAAATCGGAACTGATACTCTACCGCCCCAGGAGGCTGGGCGGTAGAGTAGAGATACCCATGGTCCACAAGGTCGCAGTCCTGGGTCTCTGGATTTAGGCCAGGAGAAGAAACGCGCAAACCGTAGCGTGCCTGGAAAAGAAAGTGACGGCGACCGTTAGACTAATACAGAGGGTCTCCAACAGCAGAAGGGGCATTAAAGAAAGAAATACGGCTTGTCCAGGCGTTCGCGATCAGCCACATCGCGTACGTGGCGGCGTTCGTCCACTGGAACAAAGCTGAGGAAGACAAGATCGACGCAATCATTAGAAAAGCGTACAGAACGGCACTGGGTCTCCCGCAATACACAAGAAACGAAAGGCTACTACAACTCGGGGTACATACCACGCTGGACGAGATCGCGGAAGCACAGAGGGATAGCGCAACTCGAAAGACTCTCCGGAACCAAGGCGGGCAGAGAAATCATGAAAAACATCGGCATAAACTATCACAGAATGAAGGGCCCCAAGACGCCGATTCACACGGGCGTCCGAGCCGCAATAAACACGGAAAACATCCAGAGGAACATGCACCCTATGCACAATGTCGAGAGAAGAATATGCCGCACGAAAACGATTCTCTAAAACCACGGCGCGCGGGAGGGGGGGTGCTCTTCGTAGACGCCGCCTGATACCCCCGAAACCGGGTCGACAATGGTGGTGTCTTCGCAATGGCGGTCGTAGACAGGAAAGGAAAGACGATGACTGCGGGCTCCGTCAGGACCAGATCGTCGAAGGCAGCGGAAGAAACGTCGATCGCATTGGCCATTAGGAACTTCACAAAGTGCGGGATCTCCACGGAGGCGTCCAAAATCCTGAACCGCAGAGCAGTATAACTTCAAAAACGGCAAAATCACACCCAAATACCTCAAATGGATCCCGGTACATACGGGGCAAGTAACCACAGAAGATCCGAGCACCCCTCCAAACCTCAACGAGAAGGACCACCGAGCCAGGAGAGAACTAACCCACCGCGGCTTGGACAGTGATGGCCCGACACCCCACACCCTCCGCGGAGGGGTGAGGACTGTGGCGGGGGCGATGGAGAAGACTGAGGAGGCGACGACGACGAAGTAGCGATACAGGAAGACAGGGACAGACTAGTCCCGTACCACGACATACTGACACACTGACACACTGTAAGAAACAAATAGAAGCGTATACCCGCAACCGCACAAACAACTAGACAGATCTCAAGAAACAGATTGGAGAAGGTCGCAAACCAGAACCTTCAGAAACCCAGTGCACTTAAGGAGAGTAAATTCCAGACAATACCCAGAAGTGAGCTGCAAGCTCTGCAAGCACGAACACGCAGACATGGCACACGTCTTATGGAAATTCAACAGAGATCAGAGCAATATACGCAGAGGACAACATAGAACCGGACCGTCTCGAGGAGCGATGGCTAAGCGCTCTGACTATCTCAGATCTACACGACCAACTATGGGCAGTCCAGCGGGCCCGGGCAGCGGTGGAAAGGCCCACCGCCTCACCACACGTACTGCCCGGGTGGCCTGAGCCCGGGCCGGCAACCTCGCAGGTGCTTTTATCAATAAAGGTTTTTTTTTTTTCTTTTTTTTTTTCGTCCGTCCGTTCATAACGCGAGCCAGCTAGCGTTCAAAACGCGCGCGCCCATACCGAAACCGGAAGTGGCGTTCAGGTATAAGTGCCGACGGCTTGGTACGCTGCCGTCAATTCGGCCGCTGAGTTCTATGGGAGTGTCCGCGCTCGTTGAATTTCTTTCTCTATGCGCTCTAACTTTCGACGAGTCATGTATAAAAGCCTACGCGCTTGACACGCAGATCAGATTTTCGACGCTCGCCTAATGTGTTCGCCGCTATCGTTGTGTTGTAAATGTCCCTTGCTTTTAGGGGCACAAGTTCGCCCAATAAAGAGTCAGTTTCGCCATTCACAGTATCGCTACTGTGTTCTTGACAGTCGCTACCACGTGACGATATGCACTCCATACAAGTTCCGTGTAACTTGTATAACAATCATACGGAAACATGAACTTATCGGGCTGCATAGGGAACGTTTGAGTAGTGCGCGCGCGTCAGGCCTAACCAAGGAGTTTTTAAAAAATTGGCTAATAAAGGCGATGCAATCGCTTCGGTACCGGCCGTGGCCGCTTTTAATTGGCGGCTAAGGTGTTGCGCTGCTAATCACGAGGTCGCGGGATCGAATCCCGGCCGCGGCGGCCGCATTTCGATGGGGGCAAAAAAAAGAAAAAGAATGCCGGTGTCTCCTGCATTATAAAGATCCCCGGGTGGCCAAAATTTCCGGAGTCCTTCACTATGGCGTGCCTCGATCAGAATCATATCGCGGTTCTGGCACGTAAAACCCTAGAATTTTTTTATTATTCACTGTGGTTTGAGAAAGACGAGAACAAAGATCAACACGTGCAAAAGGCAGTTGCGCGCGCGGCTGCACGATTCTCGTTCAGGCCGATCCACTGAGCGAAGCAGCTGTGGTACCGTGTTAACAACTGCCAGGAGGTGCAGTGCCGTCCCGTCCCGCATCCGTAGGCACTCTAGGAGTCACCATGCATCCAAACGTGTCTCCACAGCCTGCCTCTGGCGCCGGCACCCCGGCCGAATCCGCCAAGTAACGACGTCCTAGCTTGCTCTTTAGTTGCGCTCGTTGAGTCCTCCAGATATGCGCCATCGTTTAATAGGGCTGTTCGACACTTTTTTATGAAAGCTACGGAATGTGTTTCGTTGTAACGCGCACATGGCCCTATATATGTATATATATTTTTTAAATCCTCCGTATCCGACGCACTGTGGGAATCGGGTTAAGCAAAGCACTGTTCTGTCTGTCTGTCTTTTTTTTTTTTTTTTTTTTGCTGATTGACGCTGACTTGCGCCAACATTGACGCCGAATTCGGGGGTGTTCAGTGCTTGGCGCAATACGACAGCGGTGAACTGATATTTAACATTAATTTGGGTAGAGCCTTCAGTGTTTTTCCACACAGTACCGAGAAAACACAAATCTAGACGTCTTTGCTTGCGGCGTTGTTGGCGCCAATGTTCGTAACCAGCGAGAGGATTTGCGCGGTTACCGCCTCACACGGCATATCGCGTCATGGCGCAACTGCTGATGAACTGGATGGCCGCTTGTGCATAGTGTCATCTTGACGTTGCGGCGCGGATATGGTGAGCAAGGGCGCGTAAACAGAGAAGTATGAAACACACTGCTTAACTTTTACGTTTGTGGTGCCGCGAAATGTAATGACAACTTAGTTGTTAGAGCTCACAATAAAAACTACCGCGGAATAAGGCGCCACCGTGCGAGCGGCGACGCAACGTTTGGAGGAATGCATGGCCTCCGAGAACCTGCAGCGCGCGGTGACAGCTCGTGCGACCCGATCTCGGAGACTACGATGAATGTGCATCTTGCCGTGCAGCAAGCTAGCGCCTACTGTGTTTTTTTTTTTTTTTTTGTAGAGAGAGAGAGAGAGAGATAGAGATTGTAGATGGAGAGGAAGAGGTGCTCTTTTGTGCCGCCCTTTAGGGCAACCAAATGAAAGGGGAATACTGCCATCCACCCGTCTCAAGCCAACACCACGTAGTGGTATGGCTGTAGCACGATGCTATTAAGGAAACCCCGTAATTATATGGGTGTCTCAGAAGAAAAAAAGCTTCGTGGTTGAAGAAAAATTGGTCTTGGTCCAGGGAATCGAACGCGGGAATAACGATGTGCAGGGGCGGACTCCCTATACTATTTGAGCTAACCATGTAGTAGGCTGGCAGCTCGCAGCGCGAAGGCGAATCGGTCGAGAACTCGAAGCACAAAGACACTTGATATGTCCCTATTACCCAAGTTATCACCAAGTTATCCGTATAACAATTCCACTAACTCTGGCACGCCAAAATCGGCAAAAAAAAAGAACGACATTCGTAGTCTGTGGGTGTTTATACTGTAGTCGCGTCAATGGCTCGAGAAAAGGCGGGTGGCGTACTGGGCAAAAGACGTTCAACGCTGCCCAGCCCTGTGCCACGGCCGCTGGACAAAAAAAAAAGTGACCTTTTTTTTATCCAGCGGCCGTGCCTGTACGAACATGGTACAATGGCCTCATATTTGCACGCGCAGGAGCGGCGTCGCGTCGCAGGACAAGAAGGGAGACGGAGGAGGAGGGCAAGAGGAGAAAAAGTCTAGCCCGCTGATCACCGAGGAGCCCAAGCAAGGAGGAGACCAGGCCGGCGAGGGCAAGGAGGGCAAGGGATTCATGGAAACATTGATGGGCTTCAACCCGGTGCGCGCTCACTGATCCATTGATTTCGTTACTAGGCTCAAAGGCCAACTGCAACGAATTTTCACTTTGGCTAAATGTGTCGGGAGTGGTGCGTACGTCGTACAGTAGTGCAGAATAATTCTTGGCAAATCTACATGCAGAGCTGGTAATTCTCTCATTTAGTTATTGGCTGCAATTAAAGAGCTCATAAGCAGAATCACGCACGCAGCTGGTCGTTAGCGGGTATGATGCAAGTCCCAGCACGTCGCCTCCGTGATATTGAACGCGCCGCGGGCATCCCCGGGCGTCACTTAATCTCTGAGGTCATGCCGGGAAGCCGCACTGGTTCTCAACCTTCTGGATCGTTTAATACTTCCGGCGAACGGTAATGGCGGAACATTTTAGAGCGCAGCTCTTAGGCGCTCCCTCGTCGGCGTCCCACGGCGTAACCGAGCGAACGAGCAAAGCGAAACATGAAAGGGCGATTGCGGAGCGCAGCAGGGAGTGAAAGATGGCGATAGCGAAGAGAGCGCGATGAGGAAGGCGGAGGAGGATGGTGCAGCGGAACCATGAGGCTAAAAGCGGAGGAGCAGGGTATGGCGAAAGCGTGAGAAAAAGAGTGTAGTGCCCCGCAAGACGGGCTTTGCGGCGACGACCACTGCGAGATGGCGCCAGAGTAGCGCGCCTTCGTCTGTTCACCGATGGCATGCGGCGAGCGCGTCCACCGATACCATATATGGAAACAAAGCGCTGCATGGGCGGAGGTCTGTCTGCGGCGGCTGCTGCGAATCGCCCCCATGCGCTGCCACTCGCGATCTCCCGATTTGCGAGGCAGTCGCGCCACACTTCGCTCTGTTTGCGATGTGCCGCACGAGACAGCTTGTCCGCACCAGCCGATATATAGAGAAATGAAAACACGTATACAGCTGCGCTCAAATTTTGCATTAGGGAGTATCGTAATCATGTTATTTTTTTTGTGATATCAAAAATGTCTATTTCTTTCGAGATTACTGTGACGTATTCACTCGTATTTCATACGAGAAATTTTGAAAGAAAGTATTGCTCTATTGCAGACTATCTGAAACTCGGCTTATTATGCGGTCCAAAACTTTTGTTGCGGTTGGTTTAAAAGCAGTGAGAAACGCCGCGTGCCCGCTGAACGCCAATATATTGCCTGGCGGACTGATCTGTGAACCTTAAAAATAAATACTAAATATATTTACACTAATAGCAAATTATTTCGTAACTCTAGTTTTGTTTCGCGGTAAGAGGTTAATTACTCTAGAAAGCGGAAACCAGACTTTCATTATTTTGAATTTCGCGCTCAAGTCCCAGCACCGGCTCTTCACTGTGGCGTCAATGCATCTTTGGAAGCGAACAGCGCGAAACAGACGATGGACAAAGATTCAAACACGAGTGCTGTGATGTCTTAATCTTTGTCCGTCGTCTGTTTTGCGGTGTTCGCTTTCGAAAATGTTCATCTGCCAACTCGCCCAGCTAGCTGTTTTGATCCAGTCGGTGTATGTAGTCGTACTTGGGCCGTTGTGGACGCTGCAAATAGTTATCTAAACTGACTATGGTAATGAATCTTGGGATACTTCGCAATGCAATGTTGTTTCTTTTTACCGATAAAAGATTAGGTGACGCCGAAGAGAAGCCGTCAAGATCCTTCACGTCAAGACGAGCTAAGTCACCACTAATAAACAATATTCACATTCTAGTGCTCACAACATTAAAATATGTCCGTCATTACACCGCACATGCCATAACGTATGATTCATTAAAACATAAAGCGAGCATTATGCAGAATTACCTGAGCATGTTTGTTCTCAAATTCAGGCTCTTCGAAGCATACACGATCATGCATTATTATATAAAGTTTAGAAAGTCTTCATTATTATCCAAATAATATCTCTGTGCACCTTCGCGACAAAAGCGTAAATGCGTGCCATCTGCAGCGATGGCAGAGCAAAAACCGAGCCCTTACTTGGTTCGAATGGTCGCGGCAGATGAATTGTGGCAAGAACGATTCATGCTCGTTTGTCGGTTAGCGTATGACCTGTGCTGCCTTTATCAGACACTAAAATCTCTTCAGGACCAGCATCCTCCTTTTTTTCTGTTTTTTTTTTTATTTTTTATTGCGCTCGAAATGCACCAAATGTCACGATGTCAAGATTCCAACAGACCAGCTCTCTGTCATAAGTAACTGTGACTTCAGGACTTGAAAACCCAAAATTTAGACAGACACTAACGAGTAACGCTTAATCTGTTGAACTATTAAAAATTAAGAGTTCAGAATAGTCAATAATTTTCAGGCAAAACATTGCTTATTGGCAAAGAAAGTGAAAGTCAAATATTCCCGTCTTGAATGTAGTGCCTCAACTCAGGAGCCCGTGCGTCAGTTGACGTCACGAGTTTCAAGGTACGTGAGCAAGTTTGGGCCGGTAATTTATGGGGTTTTACGCGCCAAAACCACGGTCTGATTATGAGGCACGCCGTAGTGGGGACCCTGGAATAATTTGGACCACCTGGGGGGTCTTTAACGTGCACCTAAATCTAAGTACACGGTTGTCATCGCATTTCGCCTCCATCGAAATGCGGCCGCCGTGGCCGGGATTCGATCCCGCGACCTCGTGCTTGGCAACCCAACACCATAGCCACTAAGCAACCATGGCGGGTATGTTTGGGTCCTTCATGGTGAAGAAAATGTTCGCGAAAATGAATAGTCCAGGCGTTTGGGGACTTCAGAGTGCAATGTGCTGTTTGTTCGTCCGTAATACCTTACTATTCTATGGACCGGATGCTCTGGCCATCTGTGACGTCAAACGGTGCGAATGCGGAAACTTCAGGGTGGCGTCGGCACCCGTATTTTTCCATCAATTCGCAGCTCGCCTATGTCCGCCGCCAGAAAGTGGAGAGGAGGGACTCCCTTGAAGTCCTGCGGTAAGTCTCGGTACAATTATGGAACAGTTAAGCTTGCAAATTACTCGATTGCAGCTATTTAGAACCATTTCGAAGCCAACAGCACGACGGAGTACGCAGTGCAAAGAAAATTTACGAACTTGACCTAACCTAACCTATCCTCACCATGACGGTATGGCTGGGCTGCAGTGGTGGTACACACCGTAATACTAACACGAAAAAAAAAAAAGAAAGAACAAGTGGCGATCACATCGACCTTGCGCACTAACGGCAGTTTATCGCGTATACGTAAACAGTTATTCGTGCGCAAGGTCATTGTTCGTCTCTCGTCTTTCGTGTTCGTGTTCCTGCGCGTATCATGCACATTTGCAACGCTACCGTACACCACACAGTCATGCCGCACCAACTTCCGTCGAAGCACTCCTAGGTGTGAACTAACCAGCTACGTTAGCTTACTTCGGCGAGCGTACTACGTGTGGCCATAGCAGTTACGCTGGCTGTGGTAACAAATTTCACCAGTGTCACTTATTCGCGCGAGAGGTGATAACTAGAGACCGGAACTTTAGACAAAATGCCAATTTTTCTTCGTTACGACCTTATTGTGCCTGTTTAACATGTAAAGCGTTTCACTTAATTTGGGCCAAACCTTAAACATATGCAAATGCTACGTAGCTGGACAGAACCGAGATAATGTTGTTTGTAGTCGCTTGGACATTATCATTAGATAAAAAGTGTCAATGTGAAAATTATAGAGCAACATGAGAAACTCCCGATACAGTTTTCTGTTGCTCAATACGTGCTACATAAAAGCTAGGTCACAAAAGTCTGCTGCATTAATGTGTTTTCTTTTTTCCTTTTTTTTTTTGTTTATTTGCCGAGTGTAGCAAGCGTCGTATGAACAAGGAGGACACGGCCGAGCCGTTCCCTTTGCAACAGTGCCTGGCGTTCGGCCTCACCGCCATCTTGGTGATCATCCTGGTCATCTACGTGGTCGTCGGATCCTGTGAGCGAGCCCTGCGCGGGCTGTTGCTAACTTGCTGCATTCTTCAATCGTGTTTACCAACGAGACAGAAACAAGACGCAAAGTTGACAGTCACTTTAGCTTTAGCGTACGCTAAAGAGGGTGTAGGCGAGAGCCTGCGTGCTCACGAGACATTCATTATTTGACATTCTCATTGGAAGGCGTTACGACTTCCTATCGCTTGTTTTCTTCCACAACGTCGTGGATTCGAGTGTTTTAATTAACTCTACCTTAACTAATTGTACCTTCATCAACTTTGCCCTAATTAACATCAAAGGTCGTGGGTTCAACTCCCAACAAGGCCGTGGGATCGAATGCTTCAATGAACTCTATCTTAATTAACTGTGGCTTAATTAACACCAAAGATCGTCGGTGCGACTCCATCAATGGTAGCAGCATCTATTATGGTGCCATTGAATTTTCCGGATGGTCAAATTTTCGACCCATGAGCCATCTAAGGCTTTCGCCTTAAAAGGAGACGCAGACACCACGAACGCTGGACTGCAACTGAAATTTACTTCACGCTGACCTGGCCTGAACCAAAAGCGTACCATGCACCGCGTACGCATGTGGAAGCAACGGCAGGGCTAGGAAATCTTGCTGGTCCCAGCCGAAGACGTCAGTGCAAACCGCTCGATAGCACACGTGTCTTACGTATACGTTCAAATCAGAACACAGCAGGTCGGCTTTGCGGGGCTTTTGCATTAAAGGCGAATGTGATAGATGCGTTAGGACTGCTTCTGTTGACATCACACAGAATGAAATGACGTATCTAAGCCTTGAGTGGTGCATGTGCCATAAGAGCTGTAGGCTTTATGATTCATGCTTGATTAGCCTAGTGGTAAGTAAATTTCATTTGTATAGTTCAGCGTTCCTGCGTCTCCTCTTTGAGTCCGGTTTCTATCGTGCTGGTAACGTGAGTATACAACCAAAATGCGCTCAGGTCTCTTGGATTTGTCGTACCAGACTGTCCAGGACTACCCGAGACGCTCCTCACTGGCTGAAATCACCGCTTCGGGCAGTCCGGGGCAGTCCAGGGCTACGCATCAAAGAGCCCCAGGGAGGCCCTTATAGTCACTTGTCATATTTGCCCTGCTTCAGCAGCGTCGCGATTGCTCCAGCGTACCAATGCATACATTAGGTATACGTTCAGGACTTGGACAGGCTGTTAAAGTGCGCGTCTATAGGGGTTGCAGATGATCTGTGCACTTAGCAGGTATGGACGCGTGAAAAAAATGTTGTTTACCAGTTGATGGAGAACCGTGTCTCATTGGGCCGCCGCGAAAACATTGAACAAGCTAAGAGTCTTTAAATCGGAGGGCAGCGCCCGAATGTTGCGTTCAACGTTTCAGTAATATCATTCTCGTATGCGACGCTTTGTCGTGTAGGTTAGGTTAGGTGACTGTATGACTGTCCATTTAGCGAACAATATGGTACGCGAAATTCTAGGGGTTTACAGCCCTCACGAAAGTTAACTGGCCAAGAACATAGTTTCTTACAGATAGCTAACTGGAAACTCTTGTTCTAGTGTACTACAGAAGCTGAAGGCATGATGCTTCAGCCATACAGCATGGGTATGGCTGATCGACGAAAAGGGGAGAAGAGGCTGGGCAGTCGGCATCCAGGCACGCACAAATTTCGGAGATGGGGGAGAGGGCAGGTGTCTGGCGTGACCCCCCTAGCCAAACCCTTGCTATAGTGCGTCGGAGCCATAGCGTTTCCTACTAAATTTAATAGAAGGAACTATGGTGTTGCAATCGCGCAGCCACATTGGGAATGATGGGACATGGATTTGTCTGATTTTCGTGCCTGTTGCTTCGGACGTTCTTGTCGTTATTTATTAGCGCTTCATTTGCCTGCATTGACCTAAACTTCGAAGCAGTCTTATTTTCTGAACGCTAGAAAGCACTACGATTTTGTGTGCACGCACAATTGTTGATCATTGTTTCATTTTTTCTTGAACATAATCAGTTTACGAAGTCAAACAGCCGTCCGAAGCCACAAGAACAAAGCTCAGGCAAATCCAAGCCATACTAACCATCACTTCCATTCTATATGAACCGCCATGCTTGCAGAGACGCAATCGCCAGAGTTCCCACTAGGAATTTTTGTACTCTACGCTTCGAGCAGACGCGTCCGTAAGCTCAAGAGTCTACTGGGCCCTGTGGCGGGGCCTAAGGAGAATACAAGGGCAAATTCAATTCATACTCGTAGGATACGCGCACACATTCGCAAGTGACCAAGGTCGTCTAATTCTCTCTCTTTTTCCTTCTGGCGTCGGTGACCTGCTGTGTTGTGATGATTGATTTCATTCATTCATTCATTCATTCATTCTCAATGAATTACCTTTATACACAGCGTCAACTGCTATTAGCTCCTCCTCGACGCCTGTTGATAAGGAGCCACCAAACGATCCTGACAATGGTACGATGTTTGTTTATTGTAATTTTTTTATTATGTTGTTATTGTTTACATCCAAACCAAAACATTATTTTTCTATTTAGAACCCACTGCCACGCTCAATATGAGTTGGAACATGATGCCCGTGGTCCAAGGTGGTCCGAGACCGCACGGGGGTGACACCAAGTGAAAAATTGATGGATTAGACACTGTCCCAGTCACGGGTGTTTAGCGGCGCCGCAGTGCAGTTTCAAATACTGCGCCTCGTCTCAGAGCCCTTTGTACCACGATTACTGCGCTGCAGCTCATATTGAGCGTTAAACTACTTGTTAAGCAAAGTAGCTTGTAGCACATAGCACAACTCCGCCTGTGGTCACATTAACAGAAGGGCACGGTGTAAGGTTTTACTCAACTCCTAATGATTGAGTATTACAAACATACCCGATGCGCAGATCACGCGTTGACAGTTGTGTTCGCTTTTCGTGCACCTTCACTTCCATTTTCCTTATTCCTACATTTCTATCGAAAGCCGCAGTTACGTGACTGATTTACATGGTTGGGGCTAACGAAAAAAATCAAGACCGTCATTTCCCCTTCTCGTTCTGTGCTTCAAAGAACAAATACAAAAATAAGTTAAGCTGTATTAGTAAATTACCTTTCTACACAATGCCAACAACGCTACTCTTGCAATGGGAAGAGGTTGTAGTAAGCCAGAAAAGACGCGTGAACAAAATACTGGGGTGCTATGCAGGATGCCCCGAGTTTGACGAAACTCGGGATCTTCACGAGCTCTGGCGACGCCCCAAGATCAAAGAACAAATGGTAACAAGACGAAGTTTGTCCATCGGCACACCTCCAATTTCATTGGTTTATCTAGATTCACTCTGGGTGGCTATTATTCCTTGGGCGTTGCCATATGGGCGGTCGACAAACTGGGGCTCACGTGATCATACGGTCGGTGCATGGTCGTGCCTTTTTTCACTTGTTTGTCGTTCCACCGAGTGCAATACAGGCACAAGCAAGTTATAAAATAAATTCATTTAGTACAATAATATTAGTCACATTAACGTGGGTTGTAAGCATTTTAATGTTTCCACGATGTACACGGAATGTGTATTAGACTAATTTGTATTTAAATACGTTTCGCGTTATGCCATGAGGGGACGCTCGCCCCCCTCTTTTTTTTTCTGGATTCGATTGGCACGGCTCGATACGTGCTTGCTCTAGCATTTCCGAGCACCGATTGGTGTGCGCTTGCTTTTCTCACTGGGTTCCCAACAGATCGTTCGTTGCTCCTTTGCTCTTGATTGGATTGGTGCGGCTCGCTACGTGCTTGCGCTCCCATTTCCGAGCAGAGATTGGTGTGCGCCTGGTTTTCACACTGGGCTTTTAAAAGATCGCTCGTTGCTCGCGCTAAAGGAAAGCTGCGAGTAGCGCGCGCATCCAGCTACAAGACGAAGTGAGCGTCGGCTATATATAGCGCATAAGTGGTTTGCCGCGCGCTTACCGTGTAAGCACACAGGAATGCCGGAAAGCACACATACAAGGGTCAGAAAACTACGCTTTATTTTCTTTTACTTTGCAATACACCTCCATACTGGCAAGCGTCGAGCGATGGCTTCTAACAACCGCAGGAAAGAGTCTTTGTAGTGGCTATCCCGAGCGATCCGTGGCTTCTAACAAACGCACGAAAGGGTATTTGGAGCGCACGTGGATGTTGACTGCCACCACATGCATCCCAGGTGGGACTCCAGCATCGGTGCAGTTACCCTGTACCCATCGCTGACGAGGGAGTGCTCCACTTTTTGACAATAACTTTCTTTTTTTGCGTGTGAACGCCCGTGATGGGGTCCACAAAGTGCACGCTTTGGTTGACTGTCTACCAATGCGGATTGAGGCATAGCCCCGTTAGCATCCACTAAATTTGGGATACATTTGTATGCGGCCAATTCGTCACTATGAATAATGGTCCCCGGTTGAACATTGGCTGCAATAATGGCGCCTAGCGTCGCCGCCTTTCGTCGGTAGACTTTGAAAGTCGCAACACCCCTCTGGTCGCGCAGAACATGCCGAAGACCCATGGGCCCCCAACTTTAACACCACCGTAATTTTGGCGGCTGGCGGAAAGTTGTCGCCCGTCATTAGGCGGCCTCGATTGTATACTTTTTCTCGCCGCGAAGAAGGCACTCATCAATTTGCGCTATCTACCCGGGGTACCAAATGGAGGTCGCGCCAGCAGCTCGTCCCTCGCGACCTTACGGGGATAGTTCGTCCTGTCGGCGATGGTGTGCTCCTATAGAGGAAACAAGTCGCCGGTCATCTGCTTCAACAGCCATATGTCTACGCTTTTGCTCACGCAGTACGTGAGCCAAATCATTTGCCGCCTGGAGAGGTGGTCGTTCGGATGGCCGAGGCGGTCCGTGTTGGCGAAGTAACGTCCTTCGCCTCTCTGACCGTGCAGTGCAGCTTTACCGTGTAACTGCGAAAACTGATTTCGGCACCTGTTGCATCGGAAGGCAGCCCGGCTTCCATTCTGAGTCTTCCAATATAATGTGACCACTTCGCCTACGCAGGTTGGTTGGCCCGGGTTGAACCCCAGGTGCTCACAGGTGCCCCAGTACTCCGATGAGGATGCCGGACCTGGCCTGGGGCTAGGGCGCGGTGGACGAGCAGCGCTTGAAACAGGAGAGAGCCGAAGCGATCGCAAGAACTTTTCCTCCGCAGCCTAGTCACATCAGTCTGTGCTCGGAAAGCATAATATGCCCGCCACGCAGTCTCCGCAGACAAGGGCGCTCGCCTAACTCGTCACACAGCCAGCGCACTGACGTTTTGGAAAGGCAAAAACGACGCTGAAACTCTACGTCGGTCATGTAGCTGAACGGGTCCAGATGGTCATATTTACGCTTGCCGCCGCTGGATGCGATGACACAGGCTGCTGCTGCCGCCGCCATGCTCCCGAGTTTAACTCGAGGGGGGTTTCGCGATGTACGAGTTTGGCCCGAGTTCGCGTGTCAATCAAAACCATAGGTCACGCCCCGAGCGAGGCATGTAACTCTTGTGCGCGCCCACCACAGTTGGGCCACGCCCAACTTATTTTTCGACAACAGCGACGTGGTGCGGAACTGAGAGGCATTAACAATCTTGACCGGCGAAATAAAACACGCTCAACGCACTGTAATCGGTGATGTACTCAGCACCACTATATAAAAAGAGCGTCGACTTTCGCTGCCTTATGCATATGTCTTCTTGGGCTGTGATGACCCCACAACACGGTTCATTGCCTGCGTTGTGGCTACGTAGCGCACAGCAAATAATTATCCGCACGTCACTGTAGCTGCTTGCAAGGCGTCGATGAGCCGTGGTGGACGACGATCTTGAGCAGTGCGTAGTGTTTTCCAACGACTACGTATCGCAGCTGTCATTTGAGATGGCTGCTCTGTCAGTGATATAGTGCAGCAAACACGGTCAGCGGTCAGCGCAAACACACCCAGTGCAATGGCATTTTGTCATCACAAGCACGGCACACTAAACAATTGCAACACCTTCCTGCGTTCGAAGTCTAATTTCCTAACTGCACACAAGAGCCCTCATCCACCAAAATGCGATTGCTGCGCTGTCGTTACGATATCCATCTGCAATCGCTGTTAGCTCAGCAGCAGAGGCAATCGGCAAGCACATTGGAGTGAACAACACACTCAAATTCTGCGCACATGCGCACGGAGGCACCTTCAATGGACAAGCGGTGACAAGCGACGAACTGTGTCGCTGGACAGTACGCTCGTGTTCGCAATGCATCGCGGAGACTTCGAGCACGCAGATAAACTGGTGCATTTTCATTGTGCTGCGTCACTACGGACCCAGAATACCGCACAGCCATTTTGCAGCGACAGCCGTTGCTCCTGTCTCTTTGGCTAAAGTGTCGTTTCAGTTGGTAAAGCGGCGGCCTTAATAGCCGCCGCAGTGAAGCACCTGCGGTGAACAGCCATGCCGCAGCGCTGCGTTGCCATTCCCCTATTAGACAGGGAATGGGCAGATCGTTGTCATGACTGACTTTATTGAACATAGCACTGCAGCGCCCCTGGCGACTGCTCACCGCATGAACTCCCTCGTGCGTGTGACCCTCTAGAATGTATCCGCTTGTAAGCTTTCGCCTCACTGTCGCCACTCGCGGCAAAAAAGTACAAAATTTAATAATTCATTATATGTCCGTTTGTCATCACAAATTTACAGCATTCAAAACAAAAAAACTGATACTTTAAGAAGTAAAATGTTGGTTATTTTATTTGTTGTATTTCAAAGTATTCGATTGAGGGAAAGTATAGGTGCAAGAATGCACCGCATGTGCCCTGTTCGCATTCGACGGAGGATAGAAAGATAATGCCCGAAAAAGGAGGCACGCCCTTGACGCGCCCGAGAAAGGCGTGGCAAGCGGCTCACGGCAAGTGTGCAGACAGACAGCGGGACAGTGACGGTATTGCTAAATTGCGATAATACGTTGATAACAATACGCGGCGCAGGCGCGTTTTTTTTTGCGCAGTCCTCTGTGCTTGAAGCCCGGCAGCACTGTGCCGCGCAGGGTGCGCTCATGTTGTCATACGCGGCTTTATCTCGACATTTCTTTTTGCCTGCTGTTATTGCACGTTCCTTGCTATCTCCGTTCACTGACTGCCATCGAGCAAACTCGGGTAAAACTCGGGTGAACGAGAAACTCGGCGCATCCTGCATAGCACCCCTGGTGGCGACACCACCGTGTAGTTCCCACACAACACCAGCTCGCCCGCCATGACGTCACAAACTTGGCACCGTCGGCTGGGGCCTAGTTAAATATTGCTAAAAATTTACTACATTGTATTGTAAACGAGATAAAGACTGAATTTGGACAGTTTCAAGATTTTTGATTAAGGCACAACGCCCCAAATACCTAACAATACTTTCGAATCAGCTATGTCACAATGACGTTGCGGCGTGGAGCTTTATCGTGAAATTCGAAAAGTGTAAGATTGCCTAAGCTTCCCATAATAACCCTCTTTCCGTGAGATTAACGGAACTAGAGTTTTGAGAAAAAAAAGCCCAAATAATCAAGAATGACTAAAAAGGACTTAAGCGTCCTTTTAAAGATGGCATTGGGTATTTGTACACTTTTGGAATGGAGTGCACACTTCTCTTTCTTTCTCTGAAGGACTCTTGCGTTCGTCATAACCAGTAACACTGGCTCTTTTACAACTTTTTTTCAGATACGTGAGTATTTTTTTCCCTTTTGCCATCTATTAAGCAGATGTATTAGACGAAACGATATGGTAAGTGTCAGTGTTCGGCAGGAAGCCTTATTTAGCGACCATCGGCAGCAAATTAATGGTGGTTTGATGGTGGCGATGACGTTGTACCTGCACCTGCCTATATCCACCCGACAGTAGCACCACTGTACCACCGCTGCAGCCGTGCCAGTTGCAACCGGCACATCTGCAGTGGTGGCGCAAAGGGAGCCGCATATAAGCCGATTTGTTATGTGGGTGACGGTGGCCCACCCAGAATTTTTTTCGGGGAGAGGTGGGGAAGGGGGCGCGTGCTTGGTGTGCCACTCAGTAATGCTGTCCTGCGTGTGAGCTATTGGGCTAGACAGCAGAAATAGTCACTTAATTGCGGGATTTTTCGCCTAGAAAGCTTCACTTCAAAAAAATGTCACCGACATTGACAAGGAGCCAGTTGCTCTCTGTTCAGCGATGACCCAAGGAAGCCTGTCGCTTGCCTGTCCGGTATTACCTGTAGCTGTAGTTCCATGTTATTTTTTTTTCTATTGCGCTAAGCGTGAATGCCAACAATCTTTAGAAGCCTGGCGAAGATGGAAGTTGTAAGCAGCGTGAAAACGGACGACGACGACTACGAACAATCACATGACGAGTGCTGCCTGTATCGACAAAAAAGAGTATTCATGAAAACGTACTAATATGATTACGACATAACCTACACCTAACCTAACCTAACCTCAGCCTAAAAATAAAGCTTAGCTAACCTAACCTCACCTAATCCTAAACACAACCTAAACCTAACCGGAAGAAAAACTTAGGTATCTTGAGGGTTGCAAAAACAGAAAAATTATGAGTCATCAATAAAAACTATTTTCCTTCTTTGGTCGCCATAGTCCGCGTGGACGCTGTTTACAGCGAAGGTCTCCTGCCATAATATTTTGAGAAATGTGTAGAGTTAAGAGTTAACCACATCCATGTAGTGAAGTACATCGAAGCCTGTCGGATTGAACGTTGCCTTGCCTTGCAGGGAGGACATCGTGGTAAGCAAGACATTTCATTTATTTCAAGGAGAAGCGCGCTCACAATTTTCTATGTGAGACGAGTTAGTTGATAGTGCCCCATGGATTGCGTCACACGTCTACGTTAGTTCGTCAACGCTGCGCTAAAATTAGAACATTTCAGCTTGGCTTGCACGCACTATATAGTTCTATAGCTGAGACGTGGGGCCTACCCCAAACAAAGTAAAGGCTGGTCACCAGTTTAAAAATATATATAATTTAGAATTGTGACCTTTATCACCGCGAAACAGCATACAGGGTGTTTCACTTAGCTTGGGCCAGACGTTAAAAATATGCAGACGCCACGTAGCTCGACAGAACCGACGTAATGTTGTTTGCCGTAGCTTGGATATACTCAGATTGTATATTGCATTGCGCCAACGACTATTTCGTTACGTACCAGTGCGTCTGACAAGCTAAGATCCGGCAGCTATTGCCCCGTTTTGCGCGAAGCCAGAGCGAGAATGCGAAAAGAAACCGTGTGCAACGCGACAACCACGCCTTGAAAGGGTGAAAGTGCAAGGAGAGCGGAAAACACGTCATCTTGCCGGAAGCAGCCAAAGCAAGCACGAGCTCCCATATGCATACACCGTCGCCTAGAGTGCAGCGCGTAAAGCACACTTCCTCATCATGCACCTGGAGTCGCTTCGGCCGTTAAGTTTACTTAAAGCGCGTTCTACCAACTAAAGAGTTAAGGAGCTCGAGCTCCTTAACTTAACGCGCCCATTACTTTTTGACCAGAACACTGGTTTGGAGTGGTATGGTTGGTATACATAAAGGGAACTTAAGAGGCCGGTAATGAACGCAGCGGAAAATGAAACTAACGCCCGCGTGATGCCATCATCAATCGTGTTTCAAACGGGGTGCTCGTATTAATATCCATCTATCTACCGCCTTCATCTTCTGCTATACGTCTGCACTACGGCTGCACTTCTGCTATACGTCTGCACTATATGTCGGCACTGCATTCGCAGGAAGACCTTATGGGTCCTCCCGCCCAAGCTGTTGCAGACGACGCCCGCGAAAGAGACTTGGTGTTCCTGCTGGCCGACTGGAATACGACTACGGCCAAAACCGCCACGTTGGCCGTGAAAGACACGGCGGCGGATGAATTGAATGACGTTGACGACGAAGGTGTGTCAGACGACACAGGGAGGACGACGTCATAGCCCCCTTAGTTATCCAGGACTCTGCGCGTTTTCCTCCCTTCTAACGAAGAAATTTCCAGTTCTTCGATCACGTGGCAGCGACTCCTGATTTCCTTTCCTCTAGCGATACGAACCGATCTTGATGTTTAGCATATCATACTTGTCAAATTAAATATTACTATACATGATTCGCAGTAATACAGTAGGACCCTCCTGATGCTAACCTCCCACCATTGGAGTACTTTTGCAACAGTTCACGATGTACACGTGTAGATAGAATAGCGTGTAGGTTCGTTGGAAACAGTCACTTCTTGTATCTTGTACAATATTTTATTTTTGTGTATATGTAGCTCCTGATATTCTAAAATATATTGTTTCACTCTTCCTTTAGTTCGAGTGTTTTTTGTCTGTTACTAGTGTACAAACCATTTCATTTTTGAAACACTGTTGTACATGCCACTCCTGTTGTTCTCCTGTAGATAATTGCTGGCATGTGAAATGAATTGCTTGATCGATTAATTTGATTCGCTTTAACGTCCAAAAGCAGCACCTGAGACACGGCATATATTAATCAACAGGTTTTTTTTTTTTTAATCAAGGTAGTCAACGCTAGCGCCAACTCCCCCGTTGCGACGGCCACGTTTCAACGCGAGTTTCTCAACCAGAACTTCGGAGCGAGCTGCAGTGCGTGTGACCGGTTGTGGTTCGAGCTCGACGTGGTACTCGTTAAGGCAAATTATCATGCTGCGGTGCTGAAGGAACAGGGTTTTTAATGCGATTAGCATTCTTTAGTATGTGACACTCTTCAGTGAACCTCTTTCACGCCAACTTAGGTCCCAGGGTTACGGTGGCTAGATGGGTAGGTGTGCCGACCGGCGCGTCTGGAGCGTAGTTCACCACTTCTCCGCGTCATGACGCAAAATTGGCGCTGCGGTCAGTAGAACGGTTCCGCAGCGCGCGTCGTCTGCTACAGGGGGCTGGCAGCGAGCAAACAAATAAAGCCCGTATTTTAATAGTTGTATGTCGTCTGTTCGACTCAGTTTCAAAGGTGAAGAGCTCCGCGTCTCTCGTACTGTTGGCAAGTTCCTAAGCGATGTGGAATGTTCCAGGTCGGAAAAATGACCAGCGAGATTAGCGGCGGCATTGCTCCACCAAAGAAGACCACAAAGGAGACTTACTGCTTCGCTCCGAACTGCAAGTCGGGCTCTAATTTTGTGAGAACGACATCGAAAGTGTTCCGCTGTCTGACAGCGGAAATGTTCGCCCCGGGCTGCTCAGTAGCTTGCTCAGTATCGGCGACGTTAATGAGCAAGCCGTACACCGAAAAGCGTCCGTCTATGAGCTCCTCGACATTGGAAATTTGCAAGCCGCACATGAAGTGCTTAGCGCCTGCGATATCGAGCACCGCTGTGCTGCTACAGGGAAAAGAAAAGTGACTCTAAGCAGGCTATGTAGCAAGGAAGTTCCTGCAAAGAACCAAGTGCTCCGATTGCTCAGGGACATTACTGATTTCAACAGAATGAGTAGGTCAGGGCTGTTGCTCCCTTTTGAAGCACTAAAAAAATGGTAGCATCGCTCGAAGACGCCTTCAAGCTGTGCTTCAGTTTAAATGAGTTACGAAGGAACAGTATCGCCAACTTTACATTCTTTCTGCAGGTGAATATTCCGAATTTGATCGGCTGTGAGCGGCACAAGAAAGAGCTCACAAACGATGTTGTGAAGTTCTATTCAATTACACGCCTTTACTTTCTTGTCAAGGACAAGAACATGGTGCGTGAAAGCAACAGGGAGAAGAGGAATCACCTGAAGCGGAGGCGTGTGCTGTGAATAATGTTATGATGTGGTGGACCAACGTTGCGACCTTGCTGGCGCTAGGCTATTTATGTTGGTGCGTCAAGTTATGAGAGCGTTTCTTGTATTTTAAATATATTCATGAATCTAGCCCAAGACGTATTGCTTCATTTTATTGCAACTAAACAGTGAACCATATGCACTTACCAACACAATTCGTCTAGTAACAATTGAAATACCGCAACTGAGGCAGCAATAAACACAATAGCTGGATTTCTCAAAATTAAAACTTTAGAACTCCCTAAATATCACGTAAACACGTTTCCATATACCGTATAAAACCACTGCAGTTTTGTTTTATGCATGGAAAAAAATGCATCTACGTACTTAATGCAAGGGGCTGGAACGCCACATTTGTACCAATAAATGTGACCAATCGCCAAGCTAGAAAATTTACTTCAGCATATCGTGTCTTCTGAGTAGACGACAGTAACGAATTCCCCATTCTCTCTTTGCTTACTCTGCTCGAAACGCCATTGTATAACGCGTACTTCAAAGCTAGAGCAGAGGCAGCGATACTATCAAACACGCTGCTCGTCTACACAGCGCAGCCGACGTGGCGCGCAGCTCAGCCGTTCTACTGTCCGCAGCGCCACTTCTGCGTCATGATGCGGAGAAGTGGTGAACTACGCTC
Organism: Dermacentor silvarum; assembly: GCF_013339745.2. NCBI lineage: Eukaryota > Metazoa > Arthropoda > Arachnida > Ixodida > Ixodidae > Dermacentor > Dermacentor silvarum. The sequence goes on from NC_051158.1 coordinate 15,730,049, forward strand.
GGTCGGCACACCTACCCATCTAGCCACTGTAGCAGGGTGTGTGCGCCACTGTTCAATTAATTAGCCTCTTTAACGCAAAATTGCCCGACTGGGTATGTGCCGTTATTCAATGACACGCGCCGAGCGTAGACATCACGGCGGCGGCACTAGATGACGCAGTGTGTCCATGGGAAAGTGCGAGAGAGGAGCTGGGTTGCAGTACGCGCCTCATAGGGAGTGGCAATGCGCTGTGGCGATACTTCGCATCAAAAGCTAGTCGCATTAACATCGACAGTCGTGCCGAGATGCTTCTGCCGCATTTTTTACAGCGAAGCTGTTACCTGCAGCTGGAAAAGGAGTTGGTCAGATCATCTTTCGCACAGCGCCGGCTGCGACCGTAATCCACCTTATGGCAAACACTGTCCGACCAGCAGGAGTCTTGAGAAATTCAATTAGTTCAATAACGCACTCGTATTACAATCGGAAGATGTCATGGCTGTAGCTTGTGTGCACGTTTTCTGACGCAATTTACTTTAAAACGTTTAGTTCACTAAGGCACTTGCGCTTGGCGGACGGCCGGAATAATGAGGATTTATGCTTCACTTCCGCACACGTGCGTGCTCGTTACGTACGTCGCTTGTGCATCGTCGTCTAACGTCTGCACCAGCTTCGCTGCACATTCATTTTCACGGGGTGGAATGGAGGCGAATTCTTTCAAGCGCAGCTTGTGTTGCCCCACAAGTGTCGTCGGGTTGTGGAATCGAATCGCCGACCTCCGGGTTGCGAGACCACCACGCTAACCGATTCAGCCACTGTCGGTTCATCACACGATCCCGAAGCGGGGTTTTATACGCACAGGTGTTCGGCACGCGCTCGTGCCACTGCCCCCACTTTCGTCGGCGTCGTCTCCTTCCACAGCCTGGCTGCGTTGCCACGTACTAATCATTCCAGCGCAGAATTTCACTTCTCTTCTATCGCCGTAATGGAGAGGCCGCGTTTACGAGGGTATAAGCCATTGTTTAAGGGGGTATGAGCCATTCAGTGTCTTATGTAACGGACAGATTTAATTTTGAAGAAATTCCATGGAAATCGGTTCAGAATACACGCGCTAGGGAAAGGCCGCGTCGTTGAGGTGCCGATTCTAGCGTGAGGGCCTCCAAAGCCCAGGCGAAACGTCATCGAAGAGCCGCGGACCCCGAGTTGAGGGAGCGCGATCTTCACGCCAAACGCCAGCGAAGAGCCGCCGACCCTGAGTTTCAGGTACGCGATTCTGAGGCCACATGTCGGCGTCGTCTAGCCCTCCAGGAACCCGACAAAGGTGTTAGACACCTCGGCAACGCTAGCTCCAACTTCCCCGGCGCGACGGCCAGGTTTCAACGCGAGTTTCTCAACGGCAACTTCGGAGCGAGCTGCAGTGCTTGTGACCGGTTGTGGTTCGAGCTCGACGTGGTACCCGTCAGGGCAATTCGTTCGCAGGAACCCCGAAGAAACACACGACACGCTTCGCTTACTCCCATTTCCTCGACACAGGAAGGGCTACTATTTTTTTTATTAATCTACCAATTACATACCCTGATGGAACTTCTGTTTCTTTTTGTAAGCAATAAATTTAATTCAAATTGTTTCAAAACAGGGCTTTTCATTTAACATAAGATCGAATAGTACTGCAGCCTGAGCTAAACGCCCCTTGAATTAATTCTGCACGACATTTCGCCTCGATTCTACAGCAATCGTAGATAAACGCTCGAAAGTGGGTTTTGTCTACGCATTCATATTTTCTGTCGCATCGCTGTCGTCATCGGGTGCACCCTCATACTAAAATTTACCTTCGATTACCCCTCAGTGGGAAAGGGTTGTGGGGTGTTGCTAAATGTAAGTTTTTTGTCTTTTTTTTTTTGACCATAAGTCACGCATTTTAAACACGAAGCTTCCTTTGCAGACATCCCGCTCTGCATCCGCCTTATTTGGGGTTTTGCAGTTCGGCCCAAGGTCATGAATGGTGCAGTGCATAACCATACGTGTTACACGAGGAGGGGACGTGTTCAGTGCGTCAACAGAAATACTGCACGAGGGCACAGACCGCATAGCACGAAAATAAACAATTGCACGCGGTAAGTGCGTGTGTGAAAGGTGTGAAGCCTTTAATGTATGAATCTTTAAATGTATTTATACATGTGTCGTTCTCATCTGTGCTTTCACCTCCTGTCAAGTTTCTTCTGTCGACGAGCATCGTGGACATCACCTTCATACTCAGCTAACAGTGACAGGAGAAAAAGCTGGGTTCGTGTCATCCGCTGCTGCTAGCTGCTACCTCGTTAACTCAAAACAAGCTTCCCGTGATTTTAACAGTGTATTGGATATGCTTTTCTTTGATAATTTATTCTTTTTATTTATTTATTTATTTTTGTTTTGCTTTTTGTTGCGACGGCAATTATCCGAACACTCAAGCCGCTCTGGGTCGTCACGTCCGGCCTTTGATCGGCGAAATAAAGTAAGAGAAAAGAAAGGGGAACCCAAGTGTCGACGCCAATTGCGTCGACCTGGATTTTTTAGCGTCGACGCTTTGTTGACTATCTCTTTTGACCGAGAGGCCAGGCGGGTCGATCCCGAAGGTTGTGCCGTCTGTGGTGCAATGTGTTTCGTATTTTATTACATTTGCGCTAATTACGCCCATGCCGTTAATTTTACTTACTGTCAGACTAATTATCGCTTCGTGTAGGCACCGCAGAAGCCGCCTTCAAGACACCATTACCTTGCGCGAGCTCAGCTTAGTTCAAGCGAACTTGCTATATTTACCAAAAGCGTGCTTTACGGTGGCTTTGCCTCAACATGTATACATATACGGCGGTGCACCCTTTACAGGGGTATAATACAATTCGCTTGTTCTTTCACCATGTGGAGGCTAATTAAGCCCGTACTGTTAACTTTACCTACTCGGCTACTGATTCGTGCGTCTTGTCTTGTTGAGACCTACATTGTTATATCGCTTGCGAGTCGCTACGACGATCGGGAAGCGCGACACTGCTGTCCTCTGCTTCTTTTTTTTTTCCAAGAAGTGCAAGATTCCCAGAAACGGCAAACCCGCATCATGTAAGCTAAGATTTCGTCTTCAATAAGGATACTGCTGGTATATTTAAAGGCGCTGCAAACATACCACGATTAGGGTGCATCGATGCCCTCCTCGCCCGCCATCCGTAACTGGGGAGGAGGTGCGCACTCGGGCATTCTAACAGCAATGTAACTACTACAGCTACTACCTCTACTGCGACAACTACTATTACTACTATTTCTACTACTACTACTACTATTACTACAACAACAACTTCTACTACTTTTAACTACTACAACAACAACTACTACTACGACAACTACTACAACTACTACGACGAAAACTACTACTACTACTACGACAACTACTACGACAAAAACTACAACAACTACTACTACAACTACGACAACTACAGCGACAACTACTACTAATCAATCCACTTCGATCGCAGCGCCGCCACAGTATTTTTCCACGTCGGCCGCCTCACTGGAAAGCATGCGCCGCCCCAGCCGCTCGTCCCACTCGACCGTATTCTAGTACTCTACCTCAATGTAAAAGTAGCGTCACGCTTTGAAGAATGCCGCCTCCTCCTCGCACGCCCTGTCCGAGGCCGACGCCGCGTCGGTATTGGCCCAAGGCATCACGTGGGCCGTTGCGCCGCCCTGCGCTGGCTGCGTTTGTTTACGATCACGCTTCATCGCCATTTTCGCCTGAGAATTAAGCATCTACCGACTGGCGGGGAGCACATGTTGGCGCCTCCACTCTTCCATGTTGTTCCTGTTTGCGAACACTTTGAACTAAGTTTTGCGGCAAGTATGACATCGTTTCACGGCATTTTTCATCACCATGACCTGATGCGCCTTCACATGCCAAAATAGTTTCAGCAAAGGCAAGAAGCTTAATCGTTTTGTACGCCAACAGGCTTGAATTCGCGGGCACGTGCAGCTGCGTGTGAAAACGTGATTACGAAACGTTTTACGATTCAGCTCAATCCCTTTGACATTTGAGGATCGAGCATGAAAACTCATCTTAGGAAAGCAACTCTGCCTTTAGTGGTTACTTACAAGCTTTCTTTAGAGCGAACAGCTTTGTTTGCCTCTTTTATTCTTGTTCGGCGTTGGCGGCCGCCCGGTGGATTTGCTATACAAAGGCACCGATGAAAAGCGTGCGTGCTCTCCCGAAACGGAGTTACTGGGTGCGTTCGTCGCCGAACGACAGCGTCATAGGTCTTTAAGACGTACGTGCTAATTCGTGTGAGCTTTAAATATGCGAAGGTTACGATGCGGGGGTGGAGCACTCGCAAAGAAAACATGCGGTCGCCCGCTCGTTCACTGGCTGGTTTAGTCGTCGTTCATTTAGTCGTTTACTCGTTCGTTCAACTATTAGTTCATACGGCCACTATGTCTCTGAGACGCACTTGCTGTAGGACACTAAGGCTGGTGCGTCCGTGCCCTCAGCCAGTCTTCGAGTGTCATAGCTTATACGCGCCGCGAATTCAAGTGGCAAGGACGGAGCGAGCTATTTAGGTTACTGAGGGTTTGCTGGAGGCCACGATGTTGGCATTCGATCGTAAACGTGGTATTTACAACCATTCGCAACAAGATCTTGTGACACGCCTTTGACAAATGTGGTGCACGCG